>NC_072801.1:65719643-66022674 GCF_028583425.1 Eublepharis macularius | reverse complement strand
AAAGAAGGACAAGACTTGATTAATGTTAAAAACTATAGACCAATTTCCTTACTTAATAATGATTACAAGATCTTTGTGAAGATCCTGGCAGAAAGAGTAAAGGGATGGTTATCCAAAGTTAGTGGAGAAGAACAAGCTGGTTTTTTACCGAATAGACAAATTAGGGACAATTTAAGGACAGTTATAAATGCTATTGAATATTATGACAAGTGTTGTAACAAGGAGGTTGGGTTCTTCTTTGTGGATGCTGAAAAAGCATTTGACAATTTGAACTGGGACTTTATGTTCGCCACTATGGAACAGCTACAAATGGGAGAAAGATTCATAAGAGCAGTGAAAGAAATCTACAGAGACCAGAGTGCAGCAATTGTGGTGAATGACGAGCTGACCAAAAAATTGACTATAGGCAAAGGTACAAGACAAGGTTGCCCGTTGTCTCCACTGTTGTTCATTTTGGTTTTGGAAATTTTGATGATACAGATTCGAGAAGATAATGCGATCCGTGGAATAAAAATAAAGGACTTTTCCTATAAGGTCAGAGCATTTGCAGATGATATAATGTTAATTGTGGAAGATCCAATTGAGAACATGCCAAAGGTAATAGAAAAAATTAAAGAATTTGGAGATCTGGCAGGTTTTTATGTAAACAAAAAGAAGTCAAAGATACTATGTAAAAATATGACTAAACAAAAACAACAGTTATTAATGGAAATAACAGACTGTGAAGTAACAAGTAAGGTGAAATACCTGGGAATTGAACTGACTGCAAAAAACATAGACCTATTCAAGAATAACTATGGGAAATTGTGGACTCAAATACAGCAAAATTTGATTAAATGGAATAGACTGGTTGGGAAGAATTGCAGTAGTTAAGATGAATGTGTTGCCAAGAGTGATGTTTTTGTTACAGACAATACCATTTATTCGGAACTCTAAGCAGTTTGAAAAATGGCAGAGGAAAATATCGGACTTTGTTTGGGCAGGCAGGAAGCCTCAGGTGAAAATGAAAGTATTACAGGACGCAAAAGAGAGAGGTGGAATGCAACTGCCCAATCTAAGACTTTACTACGATGCAATCTGCTTGGTGTGGCTGAAAGACTGGATGACACTGAAAAATCGCAAATTACTGGCCTTAGAGGGATACAAAAAAATATTTGGATGGCACGCATATCTGTGGTATGGAAAAGTAAAAGCAGATTCTATGTTTTTGCACCATTACATTCGGAGAAGCCTCTTCACAATTTGGAAGAAGTATAGAGATTACCTACAGGAAGGAACTCCCTCCTGGGTGGTTTCTTACGAAGTAATAGACCCGAGAACTGTTGATAATGAACAACAATGTTTAACGTACAAGGAAATAACACGAACAGACCTTTCTAAATTAAGAATAAAGACGCAAGAAGAGTTGTCTTTAAATTATGACTGGTTCCAATATAGACAGGTCAGAGATCTTTACAACTCGGACTGTGCAAAGGGAGGGATAAGAATGGAGAACTCGGAATTAGAGGAAGTAATTTTACAAGAAGACAAAAAGGAAATCTCTACAAGGTGTTGTTAAAATGGTACACTGAAGATGAGACAGTTAAAGTGCAAATGGTGAAGTGGGCTATAAACTTTAATAAAGAAATAACAATGGAGGCGTGGGAACACTTGTGGAAAAATACGTTGAAGACCACGACATGCACCAATATTAAAGAGAATGTGTATAAAATGATTTATCGTTGGTATTTGACACCAAAGAAAATTGTGCTAGGGAACTTGAACATGTCTAATAAATGCTGGAAATGTAGAAAGCATGAAGGATCTTTGTATCATACGTGGTGGACTTGTGAAATAGCTAGGCAGTACTGGGGGGAAATAATAAGAATAATAAGTGAGATTCTACAATTTCAAGTTAATAAGAACCCAGAACTCCTGCTACTGAACCTGGGAATCGAGGACATTCCAGCACAATACAGGACATTGCTATTTTATATGACAGCAGCGGCTAGGCTTTTGTATGTGCAAAAGTGGAAAGTACAAGAAGTGCCAACTATTGAGGATTGGATTTATAAATTGCTGTACATGGCGGAGATGGATAAAATTACAAGAAAACTGAGAGACCTTGATCCAGGACAGTTTAACACGGATTGGGAGAAGCTGAAACAATACTTGGTGAAAAAATGGGAGGTGGGAGGAGAACTGTGGCAGTTTGAAAATTACTGAAATACAATAAAAGAAGAGGGAAGTGACTATACCGGGGGGTGGAGAGTCAAATGAAAATTTCTAAGCAATTATTCTATTTGATTACTATATATAGTATTAAGTAATAGAGGTGTTATTATAAGATCTATAAGGATAGAAACTAATTAATTTCATTGCTGGCAGAGAATGGTATAATGGAGAATTTATATAATCAAAATGAATGAATATAAGAAGGGGGGGAAATATACAGTAGCATACAGAATATGGGTCAAATTGATTGACTTATGCTGAATGTGTATATGGGTTAAAGTGACTGATTATTTTTGACAGAGCTGTTTAATGTAGAAATTAGATAATTAAAATAGTATGAAGATAAGATATGTAGAAGGAAGTGAAGAGCAACATATGGCGTATAGGTTAAATTGATTGACTTATATTGAATGTATGCAATGTTAATAATGTACTTAAAGTTATGTATAACGAGGTACAAATTGCTTGTCCCATATAGATGAGACTAGAATGAGTAAGACAGAGTACAGGCTACTAAAATGATTATTGAAGAATATATGCCAGAAATGTATTATTTAGTTGTTAAGTTAAACGGGAAGGGAAATAGAGATAGCACTGTGTTATAATAGATAAGCTTAGAAGAGAGTGAAAGTATATGTTTAATAGGTAAAATAAGTTTGAAATGAGTAGGGGAAAATAGACAAGAGGTTGGAAAACTGTTGGAAGTCAACAAAAGGGGGGGAGGGAGGGGGTTAGAATTGGAACATTCAAAGGAAATTGATTGTAATGGACATTAAAATATTTCTAATCCAATAAAAAAAATTTTAAAAAAACCAATCTGCTATATGGTTGCAACTGAGCAGTGTGACCAAGGAGGGAGCTGTGACAGGATAGTCCCTCGTGAAGCAGCAGCCGACATGAACCTCCACAGAAAGGGATGGCCCAGCAGAGATCTCCAAAGGGTTTGGGGAAGGGGAAATGTGGACTGTGTGAGTGATGACATGTGCAGACATCAGCCACCTGCCTGCATTTGTGGAAAGCTTGGGATAGAAAGTACAGAAGAGGTCGCTAGAAATAGTCAGACAGAAAGAAGCCCTGAGAAATTAAGGGGACTAGTGCGGTTACCCTCCACTCAGACACCTAACTTGATCAGGCACTACTCACTACTGGGAGCCTTTCCTACTGGGATGTTTCCACAAACCTTTTGGAGAGTTTTGGATGGGGATGGGAGGGAACTTTCATAAAACACAAACCGTTTCTTCTGGGATCTGCCACCCAACCCCTCCTCCAAATGTTGAGAGAAATCTTCTCCCCTGGCGGAAAGACATCTTTGGCCTCCTCCACAGCCCCCACAGATGAATTTGGGGGAGCAGGAAGACTCTGTGCTACACATGAGCCACACCCAGTATTGCATTCCAAAAGTAAACCAGGAGAACTGCCTTTGCACCTCACCCCCCATGACCACCCTTGGCGTCCAACACAATAGGAAGACTCATTGTGCCACCAAAGTAGAATTCAAGAGGACAGAAAAGGAGCAAACACTGAGCCCTCAGTCAAGGTGCCTCCTGACAGCAGCCCTGGAACCAGAGAGAAGGAGAGACTAGAGCTCTAGCCCACCACTCCCACAGACCTGACCAGATCAGGCACTAATAATACTGTGTGAGCCATCAGCAGAACTGCCCACTGAGCTTGGCACCAGGGCCTGGTAGCAGCCCCGGAACCAGAGGGAGGGAGGGACAAGAGCTCTAGCCCACCACTCGCACAGCCCTGATTGGATTAGGCACGAGTAACAGTGTGTGAGTCTTCAGCAGAAGTGCCCACTGGGCTTGGCCCCAGAGCCTGGTAGCAGCCCCGGAACCAGAGGAAGGGAGGGACTAGAGCCCTAGCCTACCACTTCCATAGACCTGACTACATCAGGCACTAATAATACTGTGAGATCCCTTAGCTGAGGTGCCCACTGAGCTTGGCCCCAGGACCTCACAGCAGCCCTGGAACCAGAGGGAGGGAAGGACTAGAGCTTGGCCCCAGGGCCTGGCAGCAGGACTGGAACCATGATAATGATTATGATAATTATAAATCCAGAGGAGTTAGCCGTGTTAGTCTGTAGTAGCAAAATCAAAAAGAGTCCAGTAGCACCTTTAAGACTAACCAATTTTATTGTAGCATAAGCTTTTGTGAATCAAGTTCTCTTCGTCAGATGCCTGATCCAAACTGGTCAGATACAGAAGACGAGGGGAGAAGAGAGAGGGAAAAGAAGGGGACATATATCACAAGGGGACAGGATGCAATTAGCGTGGAGGCAATCAAAACATTCCTTTGCTTGTAAATGTAAACATCTCCTTTTGGTGTGGAGTCAGTTTGCCATATTAGTTTGTAGCAGTGAAAGTATCCAATTCCTATGTAGTATAAGCCTTCGATGACCACAGCTCTCCCTGCCAGCTGCATCTGACAAAGAGAACTGTGGTCCCCGAAAGCCCACACCAGGCGTCACTGGGCACCCCCAGACCACGCCTCTGTAAAGGGAATCTGTTACCTGTGATAATGTGATAACCATTCATAGTCTCTATTCAGTCCCAGCTTGACAGAGTCAAATTTGCATATGAATTCCAATTCAGCAGCCTCCCGTTGGATTTTGTTTTTGAAAGGTTTCTGTTGAACCACAGCGACCTTTAAGTCTTTGGTGGAATGTCCTGGTAGATTGAAGCGTTCTCCCACTGGTTTTTGGACGTTTCCATTTCTAATGTCAGATTTGTGTCCATTTATTCTTTTGCGTAGAGGTTGGCTGGTTTGTCCAATGTACAGAGCAGAAGGACATTGTTGGCACATGAGGGCATATATCAGATTGGAGGATGAGCAGCTGTAAGAGCCAGAGACATTGTAGTTGATGCCATTGGGTCCTGTAATTGTATTCCCTGGGTAGATATAGGGGCAGAGCTGGCATCTGGGTCTGTTGCAGGGCCTGGTACCTGTGCTGGTGACTCTGCTGGCCGATTCATGATTGTAAGTGAGAAGGCGTTTAAGATTGGGGGGCTGTCTGTAGGCAAGGAAAGGTCTTCCACCCAGGACTTCTGAGAGAGAGGTATCATTTTCCAGGATGGGTTGTAACTCACTGATGATACGTTGGATGGGTTTGAGCTGGGAGCTATTGGTTAGTCTTAAAGGTGCTACTGGACTCTTTTTGATTATGATAATTATAATAATCATTTGGGGAGCCCTCAGCCAAGGTGCGCACTGAGTTTGACCCCAGGACCTGGCAGCAGCTCTGGAACCAGAGGGAGGGAAGGACTAGAGCCCTAGCCCACCACTCCCACAGCCCTGACCAGATCAGGCGCTAATAATACTGTGTGAGCCCTCAGCAGAAGTGCCCACAGAGCTTGGCCCCAGGGACTGGCAGCAGCACTGGAACCAGAGGCTGGAGCTAAAGCCATATCCCAGCAAACCATGATGAGGGTCAAGCTCAGTGGGCACTTCTGCTGATGGCTCACACAGTGTTATTAGTGACTGATCTGGTCAGGTCTGTGGGAGTGGTGAGCTAGGGCTCTAGTCCCTCCCTCCCTCTGGTTCAAGGGCTGCTGCCAGGCCCTGGGGTCAAGCTCAGTGGGCACCTCAGCTGAGGGCTCGCCAAATGATGATGATTATTATCATTACATTATATTACTGTGTGAGCCCGCAGCCACACAGGGTGTTGTTGGCCGTTGAAACTGCCCATCAGGGTTTTCAGGGATGAGTCTGGAGTGCCCATGGCTGCAGAACACCCCCTCCCTCCCCCTGGGTGTCTTCTCCCATGTAACCAATTGTAGCCAATTTGCACCTCTGTGGTTGGAAGGAAGACCTACAATACTAAATGGGATGGATTCCAAAACACCAAGATACAAAGGGAAAACTCCCAGGAACCCCTCAACTATATACTATATATATCAAAATTTAATTACACTATCATGATCCAAATGCAAAGATATACACAATTTCATACAGTGTTACAATATTACAATAACTCATTCCATAAATACAGTCATATGTTATATATTTCCAAGGTGCTGTAATAAACAGGAGCCAATTCTGTTGCACAGTTAAATCCTTTCCTATGCCAATGGCTAGAAAGGAAACAAATCACTATTTGAGTCCAAAGAGGTATAAATTCCAGATAGCTGCAAATTTCATAGTAGAAAATTTAGATGGCAAATTCCGGAGTACACCATCCGGATCCCTCCCCGGTTCTCCTGGTTGTTGGCAACGAGCCTGCCAGCTAAAACTGCTCGTTTCGGATTCCCTTCTTCTCAGCCTCCTTTCTGCCATAGAAATGTCACAAGTTTACCAGCTACACTTAATACAAACATTTTAACAGTACAGTTAACTTCTTTAACTTACATATACATAACGTCCGAAGTCACAATCTCCAACTTAATGTGCTCACAGCAAGGCTTTCTCCTTCCAATCAGTGATAATACACAGCAGGTACCTGTCTGCAGTTCCGTGCCTCTTTATTCTTTCCTCTTTCCTTTTCTCTTAAAGGTACAGTACTCTCTGTCCTCCATACCTCATTGCTGCAGATCCAACACTACTCACAGGAATACTGCAAAGTTAATTTCATTGTTTAACCCATGGGGTACCAGACAATTCATTTTATAGATCCATTGAGTCTCCAATTGCAGTAACTTGTTGTTGTTACTTTATTAGATTGCACTACCTCAAGTACTGAATATCTAAGTTCTGTTCCGCTGTCATGACACTGAGTGAAATGATCCACTAATGGGGCTTCTAAATTTCTTGTACGAATTTTAGAAAGATGTTCCCTTATTCTTACTCTAACTGGTCGTTTCGTACTGCCCACATAAAACAGGGGGCATGGACATTGAATAATGTATACCACTTGTGACGTAGAACATGTTGAAAAGGACTTGGAATAAAGTGGCCTTCCCGTCCCAGGATGTTTAATCGATGTTAAAGGTATACTTAGGGCGCATACATTACAATGGCCACAAGTATGATGGCCAATTGGCAATAAAGACGGAACGATGTCCTCCCTAAACTCTGAATGTACCAAAACGTCACGCAAACTGCGAGTTCGTCTGAACCCGACCTTCAAAGGTATGTCACATCCCGGTATATCCTTGACGATATGCCAATGTCTTTTAACAATACTGGCAATGTCACCAGCTAAATGGGAAAATTCTAGTCCCCATGTGACACCCCCATCAACATGCCTCTGTATATGGTGGATTCCTAATAAGTCCTGGCGCGGTTTGGCTATTGCCCGCCTCTGGGCACCATCTACCACTTTTCTCGGATATCCTCTCAATTCAAAAGCTCTACTCATGTTGAGTGCCTCCTGTTTGAAATCTGAGACATTGGTAGAGTTACGTTTAATGCGAAGGAATTGGCCATAAGGGATGTTATTTTTAAGGTTCCGTCTGTGGAAGGATGAATAGTCAAGATAAGCAGATCGATCAGTGGGCTTTTTGTAAGGTCTGACACCTAACCTGGTATCCGAAATTTTATATACTACCACATCTAGGAATGGTATGCATTGCTCATGTCCCTGACAGGTAAACTTGATATTAACATCTATCTGGTTCAGCCAGCTTACCAGATCTTTTGCATGTTCCCGCCCCCTCATTACAAGAAAAATGTCATCAATAAATCGTTTCACAAAAACAATATGTTCATGGAAAGGGTTGTGGGCTTGATTTAAGATGAACCGTTCCTCCATATCAGCCATAAACAAATTGGCAATACAGGGGGCTGCCGAACTGCCCATGGCAACCCCCTTTACTTGATAGAAAAACTGTTGCCCAAAGCGAAAATAATTCCTCTCTAGGATGATGTCTAATAAATTCAAAAGGAAAGGGGTTGGGGGATGGTCCGTTCGTCTATTAAGCAATACATTCTCAATAACCCTTCTCGCCTCCGAATGGGGGATCGAGGTATACAGTGCTTGGACGTCTAGGGTCCTGAGATAAGCTCCCCTTGGGATCATAAGATCTTCAATCAAATTAATAAACATGGTGGTATCCTTAATGTAGGTAGGTATTAAATTCACTGCTGGCTGTAATATCCTATCTAGACAGATGGCTAAGGGCTCTAGTATAGAATTTGAGCCCGAGATGATCGGGCGGCCTGGGGGAGGTCGAATTTCTTTATGAATTTTCGGTAAACAGTAGAAGACCGGTGTACGAGGATTGACATTAATGAGACAACGATGTAAATTTTGCGAAATGTAATTAGATCCCAAAGCTTCATCTAGAACTATTCTAATTACTCTAGCAATTTCTTGTATAGGATCATGATCTATTTTCTTATAAAAAGTCTCATCCGATAATTGCTTATTAATTTCATTCACATAATCCTCAGTATTCAAAACAACAATCCCCCCGCCTTTATCCGCAGGTTTAATGACAATGGTTCTGTCCTTACTTAGTTCTTTCAGTATACTCTCTTCACGGTTACTCAGATTATGCCATATCTTCCTATTTTGTTCCTCTAGTGCTGTGATGTCTCTTGTTACCAGTTTTTCAAAGGTGTCAATAAACCCATCTGCTACCCTGGGAGTAAATGTGGATCTATATTTCATTCCCAAGGTATCGCTACCCATATTATCACTAGTGACCCCAAAATGTTTTCTAAGTTTTATTTGACGAAACAATTTGTAAAGGTCCACCCGTGTCTGAAATGAATTATACTTGGGAACTGGTACAAAGCCTAATCCTTTATTCAATAAAGATACTTCATCCACAGAAAGAAATCTATTTGAAAGGTTGAAAACTAAATTTTGTGCTTCCCTTGCCTGGGAGGGCGACCGCGCCCTAAAAAACCTCTGTTGGAATATCTAGGGATAGTTCTACTGCGTAAGGTACGTTCCCCTACTTCATCACCCGACTGGTCAGTATCAGATGGGTCCGTAGTGTCAAACTCCGACCCCGCTTCCGGTAACTTAGCCCAAGTGACTCTTTTTTTTGGTTTAGTGTCCTTCCAATCATAGATGTTACCTGAGCTATAATCCCGTTTATCACGGCTTATTTTCTTTAGTTTCAACTCCTTCAACTTGCACTCACAGTCCTTGACTAATCTCTCAATTTCATTTGTTTTCTGGCGGAATTCCTCATCAGTATGTGACGTTTTAAGCTGTTCTTTTAGTTCCTCTATTTCAGTACCCATTTCATCCTTTTCTTTCGCAATTCTCTCTATCAGCAACAACATCAAGTCAAAGGAACATTTGTTCAAAATGGAAGCCCAATGCTTCTTAAATATTTCGTCGTCTCTATACATCCCTGGTGGTTTAAACATTCTCAAACCCCTGGGAATAATGTGTTCCTTACAGTATTCCGTTAGGGATGCTGCATGCAGACACAATTTTGTTTCTTTAGTCATTTTTTCTAATAACAAATTCCAATCTTGACTTGGGGCAGCACCCTGATTAGAAGATATAGATGGCACAATGGATAATATCTTCTCCCTCTCCTCATGGGAGAAGGCAAAAGTATCTGTATAGTCAGACATGATCCCTCAACAGCATAAACTACAATACTAAATGGGATGGATTCCAAAACACCAAGATACAAAGGGAAAACTCCCAGGAACCCCTCAACTATTTATTGCCAATTGGCCATCATACTTGTGGCCATTGTAATGTATGCGCCCTAAGTATACCTTTAACATCGATTAAACATCCTGGGACGGGAAGGCCACTTTATTCCAAGTCCTTTTCAACATGTTCTACGTCACAAGTGGTATACATTATTCAATGTCCATGCCCCCTGTTTTATGTGGGCAGTGCGAAACGACCAGTTAGAGTAAGAATAAGGGAACATCTTTCTAAAATTCGTACAAGAAATTTAGAAGCCCCATTAGTGGATCATTTCACTCAGTGTCATGACAGCGAAACAGAACTTAGATATTCAGTACTTGAGGTAGTGCAATCTAATAACAGTAACAACAACAAGTTACTGCAATTGGAGACTCAATGGATCTATAGAATGAATTGTCTGGTACCCCATGGGTTAAACAATGAAATTAACTTTGCAGTATTCCTGTGAGTAGTGTTGGATCTGCAGCAATGAGGTATGGAGGACAGAGAGTACTGTACCTTTAAGAGAAAAGGAAAGAGGAAAGAATAAAGAGGCACGGAACTGCAGACAGGCACCTGCTGTGTATTATCACTGATTGGAAGGAGAAAGCCTTGCTGTGAGCACATTAAGTTGGAGATTGTGACTTCGGACGTTATGTATATGTAAGTTAAAGAAGTTAACTGTACTGTTAAAATGTTTGTATTAAGTGTAGCTGGTAAACTTGTGACATTTCTATGGCAGAAAGGAGGCTGAGAAGAAGGGAATCCGAAACGAGCAGTTTTAGCTGGCAGGCTCGTTGCCAACAACCAGGAGAACCGGGGAGGGATCCGGATGGTGTACTCCGGAATTTGCCATCTAGATTTTCTACTATGAAATTTGCAGCTATCTGGAATTTATACCTCTTTGGACTCAAATAGTGATTTGTTTCCTTTCTAGCCATTGGCATAGGAAAGGATTTAACTGTGCAACAGAATTGGCTCCTGTTTATTACAGCACCTTGGAAATGTATAACATATGACTGTATTTATGGAATGAGTTATTGTAATATTGTAACACTGTATGAAATTGTGTATATCTTTGCATTTGGATCATGATAGTGTAATTAAATTTTGATATATATAGTATATAGTTGAGGGGTTCCTGGGAGTTTTCCCTTTGTATCCTTGTGGAAGGAAGACCTGCCAATCAAGCTAAGCTGGACTTTGATTCGGTTTTCCAGGGTGACGGAAGGAGTGCAGACAGAGTTCAGGCATTCCCCATTTCCAAACGAATTGATTGATGGTGACTGACTGCCTGGCTTAACGAACCACAGCCAAACACAATGAACCTGTCTTCCAACAAACACTGGTTCATTGGCCAGGAACCATCACCAACTGCCAGATCGCAATCAGACAATTGGGTAGTTCGAGGGTTTTTTGTGTTCATGATGCAGTTCGTGCCCATGTCTACTCTAAACTGCTTTCCATGTTGAGGCAGGAAAAGAACTGAGGAGATGAGTGATACCCACTGAGGAGACATGAAGTGGAAAGGAGTTGTTCCTCCACCAAGAAGTCCTCTACCTCAAAGGGAGAACTTCATGATTCAGATCGGTTGTTCAATAAAGTCAACTATAACTCACAAATCATTGCCTACTGTATCCATTTAGTGATATTGGTACAAAAGACAAATAACACCCGATAATAAGAGATGAATTAAGAAAGGCCATTCTTTTTCCTAACTAGTTGCTCCCTGGTGTTCAGCTGAGGCCTCATTAATATAATATAGCATTTGGGAAAGAAGATGAAGCCCAACAGCCCAGCACTAGAAGTCAAGATGGAGAAGACCTCCACGGCCACCATGTATTTCCCTTTGGTGCTCAGATATGTTGGGACAAAGGACACCCAAACACTGCAGAACACAAACATGCTGAAGGTAATCAGCTTGGCTTCATTGAAACTGCCTGGCAACTTTCGGGCAAAGAAAGCCACAGTGAAGCTGAGAATGGCCAGAAAGCCCATGTAGCCCAGGACAAGGTAGAACATGATCTCTGAGCCTTCGTTGCACTGCACTGTGATCTGGCTGATCTGGGAGTGCATGTCAAGCTCTGGGAAGGGGGGAGAGGTGGCTATCCAGGTGGTACAGATACCCATTTGAATGAGAGAACAGAGAGTAATTACAGACATTGCCAGCCTCTTCCCTGCCCATTTCATGATACTGTTTCCTGGTTTGGTAGCCATGAAGACCAGAACCACAGTGATGGTTTTGGCCAACACACAGGAGACTGAGATGGAGATGGTGATACCAAACACAGTTTGCCGCAGAAGACAGGTCAGCTCCCCAGGCTGGCCAATAAACAGGAAAGAGCAAAGGAAGCCAAGCAGCAGAGAGGCCAGGAGGGTGCAAGTGATGCTCCTGTTGTTGGCCTTGACGATGGGAGTGTCCCAGTGCAGAACAAAGAGCCCCACCACCATGACGGTGGCCAAGGAAGACAAAATTGCCAAGGAAGCCAAGGCTGCTCCCAAGAGCTCTCCATAGGACAAGAAAGTGATGCTTCTGGGAATGCATCGGTCTTGCTTTTGATTTGGATACTGATCCTCTGGGCACTTCTGGCATTGTTCAGCATCTGAAATTAACAAGGAAGTTCTTAGTGACAAAGATGTTCTGAAAGCTTCATCTTACCCGGAATCATTATTGCTTAAATGTAGTCATAGAATTTGAATTTGTATGTAGAAATCAGTTGGTGACATTAATACGATAAAGGAATATAGATTGCTACTTTCCCTTATCCTTGAGTTACACTCAACAGGTCCTGTATGAAAATGTAATAGGGACTGAAAGAAGAGGAAGAAAAGAGTGTCCTTGGGGGGCAGGAAACCCTTTGTCAGGTCAGACTTCCTCCGTGGGCTTCCTGTTTTCTACCCCTCTCCAAGAAATCTGATTTTAGAGAACCCATTTCTACAACTGACAAAAGGGATGGGTATTATCATTGACCCAAAAGTAAAGCTCTATCCTTTTTCGCTAATACTCGTTCCTTCTTTCCTTACCAATTTGCACTGAAATCCTCCCTTCAGGGCACCAAGAACAGCTATAACAACAGACTTCTTTCCCCTCCAGAACAATCTTGCTGGATCCAGGTTGGCAGCTCTTGACACATGTTGAAGATGGCGCCTCCTAACAGCAACCAAAAAGAAGGTTTTTTAGGGTTCAAATAATGTACCTCTAGAGTGGCCGTCTACACTAGGAAATTGGTGAAGATTTTAGAACAATGCATAGGAGGCAGTTCAGTTCGTATATGATTTTACATGTTGTGATGTCACATCATTTGATGTTACATCAAAGTAAAAAAATCTACTTCTCCAAATCCTCCCCTTCCTGTGAGGTCATTTCAATCTGCCAAAATTCGTCTTTTAAAAGTAAATGTCCTTTCTCATATTATTCAACCAAAACCCTTTCAAAATTGCCACAAAGAAAGTCTTTAGGATAAAAAGAATGTACTTGTATAGTGTCCAATTCTAGAATGGGAAATTGTCAAATAGGCAGTCTAGAGACCCAGAACAGAACAGCTTGGAAGAGGGGTAATTAACAATGGAGTAACACAGGTACATGAGCTTTTCTAGATTAGAAACCATGCCAATGGACGCTAGGAGTTGAGGCCCAGGTGCAAAGTCATCTTAGAATGGTAAGAATGTCCAACTTCACAGGAGTGAAGATGTAGTCCAAAAGATGGTGTGTATTAACTCAGCGCCCACAGATATTCATATGTTGAAGAAACATGCATCACTATTTTTAAATAGACTTTGTTTCAATAAAAAGTAGCAACAAACTAACAGTTTTTATTTATTTTAAGAAGATAATCAAGAACACGTTCTTGGTGAGGTGTTTGAAGTTATAAGACAATTAATGAGCCAAGAATGTGTATCTTTACCAAATGGCACAACTAGCTATTAATAGGAGATTATTTCAAAGCCCGGGAAATATGGGGAAATGAATTGATTGGAAGTATCTCTTCTTGCTTATCTTTGGGTAAGATATTTTTATGGACTCATGTAATTGCGCTAATCTATCTATATATATAATTGAGTAAGCGTGTTTCAGACAAGTCACTTTATACTCTGGTGCACCATCAGAGGGCGCTGCTGCAAAGGAAAGCTCAGGCAACTCACCATATCATTCTAGAAAACATGCCTTGGTGGGAAGCCCTGGCAGGGATCAGAAGTGGAGCAGGTAGCAATGCCCTCCCCGTGTCTTAACCCAGATGGTATTAGGAGCGGAGCAGGGGGCCATGCCCACCCCCACCTTAATCCAGCTAATATTAGGAGCAGAGCAGATGCCCATCCCCTGCCCATCCCCTGCATTAACTCAGCTGGTATTAGGAGCGGAACAGGTAGCAATGCCCACCCCCTGCATTAACCCAGCTGGTATTAGGTGTGAAGAAAGTGGCAATGCCCTCCACTCTTTCACCAAGTTGGGATCAGGAGCAAACTAGGTAGATATGCCCACTCTCTGCCTTAACCCAGCCAGTATTAGGAGCAGAGCAGGTGGCAACACCCATCTCCAGCCTTAACACAGCCAGTGATAGGAGAGGAGCACTTGGCAATGCCCACCCCCACATTAACCCTGTTGGTATTAAGAGTGGAGGAGGTGGCAATGCCCATTCCCCACCTTAACCTAGCTAGTATTAGGAGGAGAGGAGGTGGCAATACCTACCGTCACCTTAATCCAGCTGGTATTAGGAACAGAGTAGGTGGCAATGCCACCTCCCCTTCAGCCAGCTGGGATCAGGAATGGAGTAAGAATGCCCACACCTGCCTTAATCCAGCTGGTATTAGGAGCAAAGAATTTTAATTTAATTTAATTTATTATATTTATATTCCGCCCTCCCCGCTTTCGCAGGCTCAGGGCGGTTAACAAATACAAACACCATTAAAAACATTTAAAAACATTTAATAATACATTTAAAAACATTTTAAAACATTAAATATTACAATTCATGCTGCATGGTGGTTCATACATGCCTCTTCACGGGGGGGGGGGGGCGGGCACTGCCCGGCATCAGCCATATGCCTGGCAGAATAACTCTGTCTTACATGTCTGGCGAAATGCAAGCAAATCTTGCCGGGCCCTTGTCTCACAAGACAGAGCATTCCACCAGGTCAGGGCCAGGACCGAAAAGGCCCTGGCCCTGGTCGATGCCAGGCAGGCCTCCCTAGGGCCAGGGACACTTAAAAGATGTTTTTCACCAGAGTGGACAGTCCTTGGGGCTCATATGGTGAGAGACGGTCCCTCAGATACATCGGTCCCAGTCTGCGTAGGGCTTTGTAGGTTAACACCAAAACCTTGAACCTGATTCGGTATTCCACTGGCAGCCAATGCAGCTGACGTAGCACCGATGTAATATGCTCCCATACCGGTGCTCCAGCAATGACCTGCACTGCTGCATTCTGTACCAGCTGTAACCGCTGGATCAGGCCCATGGGAAGCCCAGTGTAGAGCGCGTTACAGTAATCCAATGTAGAGGTGACCATTGCTTGGACCACTGTAGTCAAATCACGGGGAGACAAATAAGGGGCAAACTGCCTGGCCAGCCGAAGGCAGTTTATTATTCCTTTTATTAGACCTGGCAATTACAGTGATCTGGTCCTCCATCTTCAGGGAGGAATCCAGAATCACCCCCAGACTCCTAACTGTCGGGGCCAGTGTAAGTGCTACCCCATCAAGTGTAGGAAGCTGGGGTCCCAAAGCCATCTCCCCACGACCCACATACAGGACCTCCGTCTTCGTGGGATTCAATTTCAGCCGACTTTGTCTCAACCAACCAGCCACAGCTTAAAAAGAACACTCCAGGGCATCAGGGGCCGATACAGGCCGCCCGTCCAACAACAGATAAAGTTTGGTGTCATCCACGTATTGGTGACACCCAAGCCGAAACTCCGCACCAGCCGGGCAAGGGGGGGCATATAAATATTAAATATGCTCCCTGTGGCACACCACATACCAGTGGCCTACGAGATGACACTCTCTCCCCAAGTGGCACCCTCTGTCCCCGATCATGGAGAAAGGCAACCAGCCACTGCAGTGCTGTCCCCTGAATCCCCACATCCGCAAGGCGGTGGGTCAAAAGCTCATGATCGACTGTATTAAACGCTGCTGACAGATCCAGCAAAATCAGCAGTGCTGATCTGCCCTGATCCAGTTGTCTGCGGAGATCGTCTGTAAGGCGACCAACAATGTCTCGACCCCATGTCCCGGGCGGAAACCAGACTGCAAGGGGTCTAGGGCCGAGGTCTCCTTCAGGAAATTCTGCAGTTGCTTCTCTGCCGCTCGCTCAATGACCTTTCCCAAAAACGGAAGGTTGGAAACTGGTCGGTAATTGAGCAGGTCAGCAGGATCGAATGATGATTTCTTCAAAAGAGGCCGTACTACAGCTTCCTTCAGCGCCTTGGGAAAAACCTCAGAGCTCAAGGACAGGTTTATAATTGCCTCCAAGGAATCCCAAAGCCCGTCAACACTGGCTTTCACCAGCCATGATGGGCTTGGGTCCAAGGGGCAAGTGGTAGGCTGTACCACCTGCAGAATCCTGTCTACCTCTTCCCCGAAAAGAGGGCTGAAATGATCTAATATGGGTCCCGAAGACGGCCAAGGGGCCTCTAGTTCATTTACTGTATCAACTGTGCCTGGTAAGTCGCAGCGGAGAAGCAAGATCTTATCAGTAAAAAAGCTCGCAAAAGCCTCACAGCTTATCTGCACATTCAACTTTTGATGGTCTCCACCTGATTGGGAGACCAATGAATGGACCACATTAAATAATTTAGCTGGGCATGAGCTAGCTGATGCAATGGAAGCTGCATAATACTCTTTCTTCACAGCTTTCACCGCCATCTCATAGGACTTCATAAACAGCCTATAAGATGTTCTTGCTTCCTCGTCACAAGATAGCCGCCACACGCGTTCCAGTCGTCTTAGCTCCCGTTTATCTTGCCTCAGCAACTCTGTATACCAAGGAGCCCAGCAATTCCGGCAGCGAAGAGGATGACGGGGGGCGATTTCATCGATGGCCTCTGAGAGCCGGACTTGCCAGCCCTCCACTAGCTCATCTAATGAACCAAAGTGGAGCATTGGTTCTCGCAGAGCATTCTGGAACCCAATTGGGTCCATAAGTCTCCACGGGCGAGCATTAATTTGCTCACCGCCCTTGCAGGGGGGTGGCACACCCAGCCAGGCCTTCACAACCACGTGGTCTGACCATGGCACCAACTCTACTTTATCCAGAACCACATCCAATCCCATCCCGAAGATCAGATCTAGCGTGTGGCCTGGTTCATGTGTGGGTGCCGATTCAAACTGGGAGAGTCCCAGTGTTGCCATGGCTGACACCAGGTCCATAGCCTGTATCGAGGTGCCATCATCTACATGGGCATTGAAATACCCCAGCACCATCAACCTGGGGTACTCCAAGGCCCTCCCAGCAACCACCTCTAGCAGGCGCGGCAAGGCATCTGCTGGTGCGCTGGGCAGTCGGTACGCCAAGCAGATGGCCAAACTCTCCCCGGCATTCCACACCAGGCCCACACAATCAATGCCAGAGATCTTCGGGGCGGGAAGCGGCTTGAAGGAGAAACCCTCCCGGACAAGGATTGCCACCTCTCCCCCCCAATGCTCAGTTCGTGACTGATGAAGGACCACATAACCTGGGGTGGTCAGCTCACCAAGAGCAACTGTTTCTCCTTCCCTCACCCAAGTCTCGGTCATGCATACCAGGTCCATATTAGCTGCCATACTGCAGCATACTGGTCTTATTATTTATGGACCTGGCATTGCACAACATCAGTGTCGAAGGAAGGGTTTTTCCTAGCTCCAACACCGGCGTGCCTCGGGAGGGGCATAGGTTAGAAGGGCACCGAGCCTTTCCACATCTCCGTGACCGTCTCCCTTTAAACCAGGCCCCATCTGCACCTTATCACCACTGGCATTAGAAGAGAAGCTGGTGGCAATGCTCACCCCCAACTTAACCCAGGTGTTATTAGGAGCAGAGCAGACGGCAATGCCTGCCCCTGTCGTAACCCAGCTGGTATTAGGAGTGGAGCAAGTGTCCATGTACACCCCACCTTAATTCAGCTGGTATTAGGAGTGGAGCAGGTGGCAATACACACACACACACACCTTATCACAACTAGCAATAGGAGCTGAGCAGCTTAAAATGCCCATCCCTGCCTTAACACAGCGGGCATTAGGAGCGAAGGAGGTGGCAATGCCCACTCCCCTTCATCCAGCTGTGATCAGGAGCGGAGCAGGTGGCTATGCCCACTCTCTGCCTTAATCTAGCTGATATTAGGAGCAGAACAGATGGCAATGCCCACTCCCCTTCACCCAGCTGTGATCAGGAGCGGAGTAGATAGTAAGGCCCTCACCCTTTCACCCAGCTGGGAACGGCACACCTTTCCTGGCTCCAGCTCCTGGCCCTTGGCCGCTGGCTGTGACTTTGATCAAGCTGGCACATTGGATTCAGGATGAGTCCCAGATACATGCCATTATTCTTCATTGTTTGTGCAGTTAAATTGTATCTTTATAGAGTATGTTGATAGCATTTTTATTTTTGTAAACAGCGCAGTTGTCTTCAGTAAGAAAGGCTATTCTATTCACTATTCTAACGAACTATAAACAACACATAGAGTTCCGCAGATGTGACCGTCTAAAGTTCGGGTAAAACACTTCAGACCTGTTTAAACTTGGGATTCCACACAATGGTGCTTCTGTTAATGGTGAACTCCTGGCCTAAAGGAGCTTGCAGGTCTATCTTTCCAACTTGGACTCTCTGAAAGGATTCATTGGCGAATGCAATGGTATTAATGAGATCATATCCAGTGGCCAATTCTCCATTTTCATCAAAGAAGATTTCATCCCCAGCGCTATTATTAAAGCGAACCTTTCTCAGAAAAGAGTTCAGCTAGACAAGAAAAGTTTACAACATTAGACAAATACATTGAGAACAGATTGTGACTTGACACTTGGCAATATTTTGACCACTTCTCTTTCAGTTCAATATTTCAGTACTCAAAAAGACAACTGGCCAGGTTTTGGATTTTCTACATCCACAGGAACTCTTTATTTATTTGTTTGTTTTCTACATTTGCACCCTGCCTTTCTCACTGAAAATACAAATCAGAAAAAAATAGAAATGAGGGAAAATACAAATCAGAGAAAACAATGAAGAGCACAAGATGTTGAGAAATCACTAGGATTACAGAAATCAGAAAAATACGCAAATAGTTTAAGCCATGACATGCCATACCTAATGCTGAGATGCAATAAACATTGCAATAAACAGCGCTCCTATTCCCTTTTAAGAAAGCCCTCTCAGACCGTTCTATTTTATTGTGATTCTGATTTCTTTATAAATTGCCTTCTTGAACACTTCTGCTTTGTCTCCCCACAAGTGAAGCACCTTGCTATAGATCTTATCTCTCAGCGTGAAACTGCGCTACATCTACATTGCCCACTCACCCATAACTGTCAATCGATTTGCTCCCTGATGGGTTTTCTAGAGGGTTTGCATCTCAGACTACTCTCTCCTTACTTGGGCATTCTGAAAGGAGACTCTTCACTGCTTCCGCTGATCTAGCCCATCTTCCCATCCTTCCTGCTATAGCACCGGGAAATGGCCAGTCTAGGCTGACCCTTCAGGAATGGGCCACCAACAGTGTGTATCCTAGTCAGAATCTATCTCAAATAGCAGAGGCTGATTAATTTTGAAGAAGTTACAAATATAGAAGGAAACTAGCCTGGATAGCCCAGGTTATCCTGATCTCGTCAGATCTCAGACGATAAGCAGGATTGACCTTGGTTAGAAAACGGATGGGAGATCTCCAATAGAAAACTGCCTCTGTTAGTCTCTTGTCATGAAATACCCACCAGGGGGGAGGGTCATCATAAGATAACTATGACTTGAGGGCACTCTCCATTCAATAAATAGAGAAGCAGAGATTGGAGAACAAAATTAAATCACAGCTTCCTGTTATCTTATTGCCCTTCTGGGAGCATGAATAAATATAACATTTATTTGGGAGTTATCCTAGAGGAGGTGGAGAGGCAGACTCCAAAACTCAGTGTCACTTAAGAACATCGGAGCGCAGTTCACCTCAGGAGCACATAGCATGGAGACATGGGTCATAGATCTCTCCTCCCCTACCTAGTTTTCCTGTAACAGCACTGGCAAAACATTAGCTGGCTGTTAAGTTATGGAAAGGCTTCCATATAGAGTGCAGACCCAATTATTGTAATTTTTATGTGAATCCTGAGGTGGAGTGCTAGGCATTTCTTCACACCTTTATAAAGAACCTTAATTGACTCATTTTCAAAACCCACTGCAATAATGAAGTCTGACAAAAAGGGAACGTAGACTCACCTGCCATGGCTGAATATCCCCAAACTTCCATCTGTCTCCATGGGTCGTTGCTCTCCATTTGACAAGCGATGAATGCAGGGCATGGAGAGCATGTGCTACAGCGTAAGCCGCATTATAGATGCTGTAGCTATGGCCAGACATTCTCATTTCAAACACAGACCCAGGGAGGTTCCTCAGCTTCTCTTCCCCAGTGCAGAGGGGAAGGTTTGTTGAAAGTTGCTCAAACTCTGGGAAAGAACACTTAAATGATTTTTGCCAGAAATTGCGGATCAAAGGAAAAATCCCTGGACCTATGCTGTCAAGGAATTCCTCAAATCCTGGCACCACTTTTGTGTGCAGGTCAAAGGACAAGGTACCATTGAGGGATTGTGCTGGGAAACCATACCAAGCAATCACGGCTGTGAAATCCCACTTAGCAGTTATGATCCACACCCTCTGCATTGGAGGCTGGTCATCAAGTTCATAATCCATCAGAACTATTCGTAACTCATCCATGGACAGAATATCCCCATGAACAAGAATGACATTCACTTCATACAACCAGAGAGAAGAAAAGATGCCGTCTAGGATTTTACTTGGATTGTCATGCAGTATAATTGGCATCAGTTGTGTGAAAGCGAGACAAATGTTGTTCTGGAGGAGCCTGGGTCTCAGGGTCTGCAGAAATGTTTCTCCACTCTCATCATCGGACGTGAGGAGGCCGACCCACGTCCATCCAAAATGCTTGAGCAGCTGAACGATCCCCACATACTGAGCATTTTCGCTGGGAACCATCCGATAGAAAAAAGGGAACTTAATCTTATCACTCAGCACTGGGTCAAAGGAGCCGTAACTTAGCTAATACGAGGGGGAAACGTATTTTTAATATGGAGAACTGCATCGCTCAATTTTTTAAAACAAGAGATACATCTTTAATGCAATGAATTTAATCCTCCCAGCAATGTCACACTACAAATCTTCAATTACTGGTTTTACACATATACACTTTTTTAAAAAAAAGTTGATTTCTATTATCTTTCTAACTGAGCTAATATAATGAAAATAAATTACGGAGGAAAAAATAGTTTTATAAACCATTAATTATGTTTTTAGAAAAATGAATGTTTCCACCAACGAATATCACAAAACAAATCTTAACATTTGTGCTACAACCCTGAAAGCTTGGTTTCTCATGTTTCTACAATTTTTGCTATGAAACTCTGGGACTGAAGTAGAGTCCAATGGGGAAGAACGTGGCCTGGGGAGATTTTGGAGCTAGGCATTCCAGTAGAACCTCAGGAATTATGACACTGATCTTTCAAGATATTCAAGGGAGTCATTAAGCATCTGCCTAGTCAGTACTCACCTTACTGCGTGAGAAGAAGTGGTCTGTAAGGATATGCAGAAATAAAATAGTCTTAGAATATCAATTGTCTGTCTACTGAAACCGGATAATTCCTGTTACACAAAAATAAAGTTTTGGAGGACACATTGAACTGCTCTGCTACCAAGTGATTGCTATGCACATTCCTCAGAGCATGCATACCTGTGGGATCTTGTAGTTTGTTAACACGTTGGCCATCTGAATTGAGTTTTGAGAGGAGAGGGCACCTATGGCGGCCATTATAGTCTTCTTTCTGTTGCAATTGTAATTGGAGGGATTACCCTGGTTCCTTTCCAGGAGCTCCAAAGTGTTCTGGCTGGTTAACATTGCATTGAAATTATTGTTTCCAATAATGTATTTGAGTGAGATGTTGGGAAAGAGATGGGTATTCCGGTCGATCTCACCCACAGCAAAACTAAAGGCCCATAAGTGCTGGTAGTTTTTAGGGATCAACCTGCAATGAAATTCCACAAGCTTTGATGCCTTGCTTTTTAAAGATATTCTCTTTAAAAAATCCAAGAACCGCTCTACCTGCAAAGCTGCCAGGCAGAGAAGCAAAAAGACTGGACAATTCTGGCAACTTCAAAGACTCAAAATGTTCCTCTTTGTCTGCACACATCATAAACTCAACAATCACAAAGAAAAAGAAGAAAATGCTTGCACACAATTTAGTTCTTTCATCACTGCACTTTATGGGCAACATTCTAATAACAAGTAGAATTCCAGAGGGGAAGGGGGCATGAGTTGGCCTATGGTTTTGCTGCCAGAGTTTCATGGTCTCCTGCATGGATAGGCAATTCTTCAGGGATTTAAGAGTGAGCCACACCTGGATAGGTTGATGTACATTCTGCAGAGCAGCACTGTCTTAGCAGCTCTACAGAACAGGGAAGGGTCTCAGGAGATTGCAGAATGTTCCTATCGGATCCTGCAGTCTACACACATGGCTTGCAGGCTTGTGAATCATGATGATACTAACAACAACTCTATTTATAAAACCAATGAGCTTACTTAGAAAAAAGAAGCAATTCTGTGCCGTACAGCAACTCAAAACTGAAGTATGATTGAAGAACTCAAATAAAAGTTCCAATGCATTTTCCAAAATGGAAGATGGATCATTTGTCTTCTACTGTGAAATGGAGGCCTGTCCTTACTCAGTTTGTTTAACTCACTGCACTGCCATTAATAAAGCTGATAAATATGGAGAATTCATACAAGAATGATTTCTCCCTTCCTTCTTCCATGTTGAAATAATGTGAGAATTGTGTATGTTACATGATGTTAGGTCACTTCTGACTTATACATAGGGCGACTCTATGAATGAAAGACCTCCAAAACAACCTCTCTTTAACAGCCTTGCTGCCAGTGCGTGTGCCTTATGCAGCGATATCCTTGGAGACCAACCAAAGAGAGTTGGAGACAAAGGCATGGATTGTAACCATTACATTTGGGTTGCATCTGCCCTTTAGGAGCAGCCCTAATAGCCTCATTGCACACACATTTCAATCAAAGATTCATAGAAATTGAGACTCAAGAACGGAGAAGCCTTGCCTCTGGCAGATGCTCCCCTTTGAGATGGGGGATCTTTCCAAATGGTTCCTTGGCAGAGTATTTCTCTTGTCTGACTTCAGAGAGCGTTCATGTTAGCTCAGTTTAAGGTGCTTCCTTCTGCTGTATTGTATGAGAGGTTTAAGAAAATCTCATACTCCACTAAGATATGTACCTCGGAGGTAGAAAGTACTGAACACGTTCTCCTGTATTGTTCGTTCTATTGTGATGTCCATGCTGTATATTTAGAACCTCTTATACAAAATCACGATGGACAATCTGATGTCAGTAAGACCTCCTTGCTATTGTTCACCCAAAAGCATGAGACCATCGAGTCTGTGGCTAAATTCCTGTGTCGTGCATCCAAGACGAGAGGATTGGTTTAAATATTCAGGTGACGGTGGTCTTGTCTTCCCGCTGACTGTGCATGTTCACATTGTTATACCAATAAAGGTATTCTTAAATGAATGACATAGGCTAAAGTCTGCTACGTATTCAATATTTTGCTTACAGGAAGAAGAAGAAGTCTGTGAAGAAGCTTTCCTTGATCTGAATATTTTTGAAATGCTTGAGACCTGACTTCTCTACCACAGACAGGACTTTAAGAAACATTGCAGATCATTTCAGCAATGACTGTTGCTTACCAGTTATCTGAGAGAGGAAATTCCTTTTCCGTAAAGTTCATTATTTCTGCTTCTCCAAGTGAAATGGATACTATTTCGGCCAGAACAACACATTCGGCCCTATCTGGAACAAATTCAAGTTTTCTGCACACAGAATTCAAATTTCTGTTGAAAACCTGAGGAGGAAGTGAGAGGAGGCATAGCACGAACAAAAGCCATTGGACTGTTTCCTGTTTTCTGCTCCAGTTCAAACTGATCTCCTGCATTGTGTCCAATGCAGTGTGGTTATTGACATCCACTCTCAAAACACTTATCAATGCTACCCCTCCCTGGGTTCTCCTCCAAGTGATAAGTTCAGGATTTCATTGGACAGAACTCTGCCTCCCTCAAGGTAACCTCTGGGATCACTGTGATCTGGATTCATTTGACTTTTCACAACTTATGGAGTTTAATTTCACTTGTTTAGCAGTTAATTTAGTAGGTGGTGACATGGGAAGCATAGCTTGATCATAGTAATTTTAATAATTACAGGACAGAGGTAATACCTTTCCCAAAGCCCCAGGTTGCATACTCCTAGGTTTGTTTTCTGATGTGTTATGTCTACAACAACCTGAGTTTCAATTGGTAACAAGTGGTGGTGTTGAAGAGTGTGCTTAAGTCATGGCTGATTGAGTACTGGCATACAAAGTATATACATGCTGATTTGGTATTATCCAGGTATGCCAAATAATATTAGAGAATTATTGATATATTCAGGATTCCAAATTCATTAACCATGGCACATCCTCTGGAGGGATGGGCAGCCTCACCTGGCCTTCCCACCACAGTGCGCCCTCTGGGGAGGGGACTGCCCATTTTAACTAGACTTCGCACTGCCGCACACCCTCTGGAGGGACTGAAGACCTTGGGTTTCCCACCTTGGGTTTCCCACCATGGTGCGCCCTTGGAGGAACTGGCTGCTTCTCCTTGCCGTCCTACTGTGGCATGCCCTCCAGAGGGAGAGGCCACCTCAACTGGGCTTCCTGCCAGGACATGCCTTCTCAAGGACAGGGAATCCTTGCCTGGGCTTCCTGCCGTGATGCACCCTCATGAGAAAATGGCTGCCTTGCTTGGCCTTCCCACTGTGGTGCGCCTTCAGGAGCGAACGACCACCTCAATTGATCATCCCACTGCAGTGCACCCTCTGGAGAGACAGGG
Source organism: Eublepharis macularius (assembly GCF_028583425.1). NCBI lineage: Eukaryota > Metazoa > Chordata > Lepidosauria > Squamata > Eublepharidae > Eublepharis > Eublepharis macularius. Next base: position 65,997,807 of record NC_072801.1, on the reverse strand, counting down.
CACCTCAATTAGACTTCCCACCATGGCATGCCCTCTGGAGGAATGGACCACCTTGCCTGGCCTTACCACCATGGTGGTGCCCTCTGGTGGTGCATCGGGATAAAAACTGAGGGATATGGCTTGCCTTTGATATAATAGGATGAGAGAAAAGGAGCTTTCTCTGAGGTTCAGATCAATTCCAGATGACAAACATGAAGGTGATTTTGACCAACGTTTTGGACAAAAAAGGAGGATCATTATCCAGAAATTGACAAAGCATATATAAGTAACTCCAGGATTACAAAAAAATTTAAAAAATCTCCCACAGGACACGATGTTTTATTTCGTAAGAATAAATATGAGTGAGAAAATTCTTCAACAATATAATAGTAAATTAAAAATTGACAACACAGGTATTTTAAAGAAATTCCTACAAGAATTGTGAGCAGTCCACCCACCCTCTGCCACCCCAGTTAAAAACTTGCCCCCCAATCAAGGTCCATCCATCAGCTCGGAAAAGTTCAGCTGCTACCTGGGAACATCTAATCATAACTCCAAATTCAATCTCCCACCTTGGAGACACTCAATTAAAAGCACAGTTTCTTTGCTAAGCACCAGAAACTAGCAAGATGTGCCTTTTGTCATGCTCCAGCAGCACCCACCCATCAGGGTAATCAAACCTTTTGTCCATCCCAGGAACGGACCTTTAAGGTCCTTTGTCTTACCAGGATGAAGTCACTCTCCAGCCTAAGGGGATATTTTCCCTATAAAAATAGGGGCTCTGCCCCAGTCAAATCATGCAGTGTGGTGCACATCTATCACTGCTCCCACAGAGACCCTCTGAGCTCCTTCTGGCCAACAATGCATGCATTGGAAGCCATCTTACACCACAGATGTCTTCTCCTCTGATGGTAACTATATTTCAAAACCTTAAAGGAATGTGACAAACATTCATTTTAATTGTGGCTATTCTTCCTAGAAGTGATAAGTGAATTTTCTCCCCTCGTCCTAAATCTCTTTTAATTTCATTCCAGGTCTTAATGCCAATGCCAAGGAAAGAGGGGGGATTGGGTTTGCCTGATCTGAAATCATATTTTGCTGCAAGTTGTTTTGTTGGATGAAAGGATGGATCTTGTTGAAAATCTAAAGACTATTGGTATTGGATCTAGAAAGGCATGATTTGAGATTCAGATAGCATGGCTATTTGTGGTATGATAAAGATAAGGTTAATGCATATTTTAATAATCAATATCTTTAAAAGATAAAGGTAGTTCCTTGTGCAAGCACCAAGTCATTACTAACCCTTGGGGAGGTGTTGCACCATGACATTTTCTTGGCAGACTTTTTGTTACGAGGTTTATGACCACATTAAATTTGTAAGGATTTTGCTTAAGACTAAGCTTGCAGAATATCTTTGTCACTAAGATCTTCCTTCCTTGTTAATTTCAGATTCTGACCAATGCCAGGAGTGCCCAGAGGATCAGTCTCCAAATGGAAAGAAGGATGGATGCATTGCACGAAGCCTCGCTCTCTTATCCTATGGGGAGCTGTTGGGAGCAGCGTCAGCATCCTTGGTCCTTTTATCCTCCTTGACCACCATCCTAGTGATGGGGCTGTTCATTCTGCACTGGGCCACTCCAATCATCAAGGCCAATAACAGGGGCATCATCTGGACCCTCCTGGCCTCTCTGCTGCTCAGCTTCCTTTGCTGTTTTCTGTTCATTGGTCAGCCTGGAAAGGTGACCTGTCTTCTGAGGCAAACAGTGTTCGGCATCACCTTCTCCATCTCTGTTTCATGTGTGTTGGCCAAAACCATCACTGTAGTTTTGGTCTTCATAGCCACCAAGCCAGGAAACACAATGATGAAGTTGGCAGGGAAAAGGTTGACAGCATCAGTAATAATTTTCTCTTCTTTCATTCAAGCTGGCATGTGCACCACCTGGATAACCACCTCTCCTCCCTTCCCAGAGTTTGACAGACAAACCAAGATCAGTCAGATCACAATGCAGTGCAACGAAGGCTCAGAGCTCATGTTCTACCTTGTCCTGGGCTACATGGGCTTTCTGGCTATCCTCAGCTTCACTGTGGCTTTCTATGCCCGAAAGTGGCCTGACAGCTTCAATGAAGCCAAGCTGATCACCTTCAGCATGCTTGTGTTGTGCAGTGTTCGGGTGTCCTTTGTCCCAACATATCTGAGCACCAAAGGGAAATTCATGGTGGCAGTGGAGATCTTCTCCATCTTGGCCTCTAGTGCTGGGCTGTTGGGTTGCATCTTCATCCCCAAATGCTTCATTATTTTAGTTCGGCCGCAGCTGAACACCACAAACCAGCTCATTAGGAAAAAAGATGGCTAGACTGAGCTGTTCTTCTCATTTTCCTCTGTGAACATTTTCCTTTAGTACCGGTGATATTCTCACAGAGAAGTTAGGGGTATACATTCCAGAATTCCTGTGCTGAAAGTATAAACGAAAATCATTGTTCCAGGTTGCAACGGTTTGTGCTTAGATTTAAGTGATCCTGTAATGATTTGCCCTGTTTGTTTGAAAACACTTTGTAGGTTTGATCAAGTTTGATCATGGCGGAAGCCAGATTCAGATAGCTGGCTCAAATTTTACTCAGCCTTCCATCCTTCTGAGTTCAGTAAAAAAAGTACCCAGTTCCTGGGGTAAAGCGTAGATGACTGTGGAAGGCAATGGCAAAATTTAAGCAAACCATGCTTAAATTTAAAGGTCTTGCCTTGTATGACAGAACCAAAAATAGGGCTTGGCATAGACTGGGAAAACTCCATGAACCAACGGTCCATGGTCCATTGATTTTCATGGACCATGGACTGCAGACCACCCACAAACCCTCCGCCCACCCAGTTTGTAGACCAGTTTGTTGGTCTGTGGTCCATCACTTTCGAGCACCCTGGCCCCACTCCCAAAGCACTCACAGATGCCAAACTCACCGCAAGTCTTCAGCAGGCTCTTCTGCCACCCTCCAAGTCTGCCAATACACTGGAATCACAGCCAAGAGTATAATGGGATACAACTTACAACATCAATGAAAAGTCTTACAACTAAGTGTAGCTTACAAATGTTTTTAAACTGACCAAGTGCTAAGTAATCAGCAATATTTATCAGAATCTTTAGGGGTATATTAATAATCACACATTAATAATCACATAGAATTATAACAGTAAATGGCCAAACAAAGAATTTACAAACAGTAACATCCACAAAGTTCACAAAGGAGTGGGTGCACTTAATCCAGACAGTCCAATAGGTAACCGGAAAAAACAGCCAAATCCGAAAAGTAGAATACTCTTAGTAACTTGGTAACTTAGTAATTCTTTGTCATTTCTTTCATACAAAAAATCATGGATGGCAAGATTCCAAATACTGGAGATCCGACAAGGAACCGGTCATCAAGACTCTTGTTTCCGAGTAGCCTGCTTCATCAGGGGTCAAACAGACTTTCAGAGCAATCCTAAGCAGAGTTACACCGGTCTAAGCTCATTGAAATGAATGGGCTTAGACTGGTGTAACTCTGCTTAGGATTGCACTGTCAGCTATCAAAGACCGCACTGACACAATACTATCCTTAAGCAGCAGCCAGACAAACCCTTCCCTGGCCGTTTGCGGGGAGACAGCAGGAGGAGTACACTTTGAAAGACATGAGGACACAGATAATCCAGGAGAGGAGGGTAACTTTGGGGAGAGGGAGTGTGTTTCTTCGGGGAGGTGGGAGGACAGAGGTGATCCTGAAGGGAAAGACCATCTTGTGGGGGGAATAGAAATCTCCCCATCAGACTGCGCAAGGGAAGGCTGGAAACAAACTCTGGGAGGGAGAATAATCCTCACGAGGAGGCAGGCCTGGGTGTGGGGAGACTAAAAGACAGAAGGACTCTTGGGGTGGCAAACATCTGGAGGGGACTCACATGGGAAGGAGGGTGGAAGTGAGGAATTGAGGGGGACAGACCAAAATTGGCAGGATGCAGATGTGGACATCCAGGCATCAGCAGATCTCCATCGGAGGTCAGGATTACATTCCAGGACCTCCATCAATGGAGCAAGCCGGACCTCGGCAAGGAGGAACGGAGGCTGCAGTGGTGGGGGAGCAGCTGCTCTCTCCAAGAGCAAGAGGACCTTAGAAGAATTTCCTGAGGAGAAGCAGCCATGGGATGGCCCCCAACACTTAAATGTCATCGAGGTGGGTTTCCTCAGTGGCCACCCCCTCCTTCTGGGCTCAACAGGCTCCAGGGGCCCATCACCCTTCCCTCCCCCAAGGACAATGGGCCCCTTAAGTGTAGGTAGGTGCCGTGGCCTCAAACACCTCCCCAACACCCCTCTTTTAAGGGGGTGGTCACACCATGTTGGTCAGGTGACTTTTGTTCCTAGCTGCCCCCTCCTTGGGAGCTCAACAGATGTCAGGGGCCAGTTGCCCTTCTCTCCCCGGGGGTGACAGGCCCCTGGAGCATGGGTGGATGGCACCCCACCCCCCTTTTTATGGGAGGGTGCCACATCATAGAGGTGGGTTTCCAAGGTGGCCACCCCTTCCTCATGGCCATGGGAGGGTGTCTCCACCAATCACCATCCCTGGAGGAAGGAAGGAGACCTGTGCTTCCCCTGCACTTGGAGGTTTGGACTCCCCTATTTGCAATAACCCTTCCCTATGACTGGGGGAAGGGAGGTGGCTTCCGCTCCTCTAGCATGAGGGTGCCGGTCACAGATGATACCCACTAAACTGAGGGGCTGGGGCCCCACAACATCTCCTTTGTGGCTGGGCCACAGCTGTGGCCTCCTTCTAGGGGAGACTTCTACTCTCCTTTCCAACCCTATGATTCTATGATTTTATAATTCTGTGATTCTATGATCAACCTAGCAAGTCAGAAATACTAAGGAAGCAGCCAGACCTCAACAACAGCATAGGTGAAGTAAAAAACACTGACAGGCACACATACAGAAAAGCAGCCATTCTTCTCCTCCCCCTACTGTTTCCTGGAAAGCCTGTGAAGGCTCCAGGGAAGGGGGATAAGTTGTTTCAACTTTTAAAACAAGATGTATGTGTATATTCCCAAATATAGCTGGATTATTTAGGTACGTAAATACTGATTTATCCAAATATACCCAAATATTCCCAAATAATACCAAATAGGTATTTTAGGGGTGTATAGTATTTCATATTTCCAAGGCAAATCACATGCCTATCTCTGGATCTTGGTGTCGTTTTTCAACTGCCTAACACAGACAACTTTTGCTTCCATCACAAAGAAGTTTTATATAAATACATATTATAATCTGTAAAAACCTACTGTTGTCCTTTCCACTCAAATATGGCCTCCAAAGCTTTGGACAACAACATATTACAACATATAAACATTAAAACTGTCTTGATGACCTGTAGCTTCTGGACCATGTCTAAGACTGCCAACCATTTCTCCAGTAGCAGGTGGGTCCAGCAGCATCCCATTCTATAAAACTGCCGTTTTAGGAAGTCAAACTTTCCCCTACCGGCATCACTTGCATTTTGCTCATTGGGTTTTGTTTCAACCCCATAACTCTCATCCTTCTCAGAACTGCCTCTAGGCACCCGTTTGTGGTCTACACAGGCTCCCCATGATCTGTTGTTAGCGTAGGGGAGAGATGAGTTCATCCGCATATTTATAGTAACTCAGCCCGAATCTATGGAGGACCTGTCCCCGAGGCTTCACAGATACTGTGACAATTATGGGAGAGAAGATAGAACTTTGGAGAACTTGAAAGGCGAAGGGGATGAGCAGCAGCCCACAGAACCACGTTCTCAAACTGGCCTTTGAGTTTGTCCTGAAATCACCGCAAAGGAGTATCTCCCACTCACAGCCCTGAAAGGTGCTCTAGAAGGATACCATGGTCAGATATTTCAAAAGCTGTTGAGTGATCCAGGAGGACTGAGAAGGGCCTGCCTGCCTATGGGCGGTCTTCTTTTTCACTTTCTACGCCATTTACTCCCCAAGTGGTTTTGGAAATGCTTCAATAAGCAGCTACAATATTGAGAACAGGAGCTGTATAGAACATGGGCTTTGAAACGGGCCGTGCTGAAATGAAGCCCCCAAATGGGCAGAAAATCCTTGGGGTTAAAGCAGCCACAGGGAACTCACAGTTCCCACACTCCCGTTGTTACTGGAACTGCTCTTTTTGAATGGGGAATTAGCTTTAGCAGTCCGGAACTAAATTTAGTGCGGATCTTAACCAATTGTATACCAGGGTCCCTCCTCCAGACGCAATGCAATAAAGAGACAGACTAAATAACAGTACAACGTGTTTTTACTAATAATGTGGCGTAAGCCTGAACTTGCACACACGTACAAGGTTACATACGAGAGCTAGGAAAATACAGAGGAAGAAATATAGAGACAGTTGCATTAGTGGGGTAGCCCACTTGAGATCGATGAGGTTAGATATACTCACAATCCTGACGTGGAGAGAAGACTCAGCAGCAAGGTGGACTAATGCCAGCACTAGATCCACAGGAAGAGAGACAGCGAGGGGTCTGGATAGGAATGGAACGCACACCATGTGGCCTGGGAGGCCAGCTTAAATACCCTAAAACATAACCTGGGCTGGTGCAGTTCCCAGTGGTTCTCACGGGTCAAACAATGGCTTTAATGATTTTACAACTATCCTAGATGGGCCACTTGAGGATTTGATTATTATTGTGACACCTTTGGGAAGAGGGGACAAAAGAGGGACAGGGAATGCCGGGCGGGCTGAAAGGATGTTCCAGGACACTGGGCTGGGTCGTGATGTCATCAGCTTTGGAATGCGGAGGCTGCATTGTGAGAAGTCCATCAAGTGCTTAAGGTGGCCGGCACTTAGCTTCCATTCTGGGGTGGCTGTTAAGATATGCAAAGCGGGGCGAGGCTGCCCGCTGCGGACGTGGTCTGCTTGCCTCTCCGAAATGGCTTCTCTCAGCAAGCTGCTTCTCTGGGTCTTCTAGCTGCCTGGGAACATGGCTGCTGGCTGGGCAAGGCTAGGGCTTGCTAGCAGGCTGTCCGGTAGCGAGGGCAAGCTCCGTGACCGGCCCGCGGGAGGTTCCAGGAGGGAACTGGCCGGGGGGTGCCTGGCCAGGCTTGCTGGAGGTCTCCCCGGCTGGCACCTGGCTGCTAACAGTGCGTCTTGGGCCCAGGTGAGGCAGGGTTCCATGGAAGCATAGGTAACACAGTTCATTGCAGAGACAGGAACAGCCCAGTGTAGGTAATCCATAGCAGAAACGTAAGCAGGAAACAGATACGTGTGAAAGCAGGGTACAGGCATGGGCAGTGTTGCCCAGAAAGAGAGTCTTTAGTCTCTTTAGAAAGAGAGTCTTTACACTGCAGCGCAGGAAACTGACACAGTCCATTGCAGGCCTAAGGACAGGGTGGGACTCCTTTGCAACACCGTTCTCACCTGCATGCATGTGTGTTCTGTTGCACTAGATGTACACATGGAGCCACACAACCCTGACAAAAGGCTCAGTGATGAAGTGATTCAACCAATAACTCAATCCACAAGACATACTTGTCCGTTTTGATGTTGTATCCCTGTTTACCCAGGTTCCAGTAAAAGACACTATTGCACTTATTAATCAGATTTTCCCAGAGGATGTAACAGCCTTATTCCACCATTGTCTGATAACCAGTTACTTCCAATGGGACAACGAATTCTATGAACAGATGGATGGGGTGGCCATGGGGAGCCCACTCAGCCCAGTTATAGCAAACTTCTACATGGAACATTTTGAAAAAACAGCTCTAGAATCAGCACCCCACAAACCTAGTGTATGGTTCCGGTTTGTGGATGATACATTTATCATTCGGAGCCATGGGGAGGAAGAATTGATGGGGTTTTTGAATCATCTCAACAACATCCACCTGAACATACAATTCACAATGGAGAAAGAAATCGAGGGAAAACTCCCATTTCTGGATACCTTGGTCATCCGCAAAGCAAACTTTCAGTTAGGTCACAAGGTTTACAGGAAACCAACTCACACTGATCGGTACTTACACAAAAACTCCAATCACCACCCCCGACAGAAAAGAGGCATAATGAAAACATTAGTGGATCGTGCAAGACGGATATGTGAGCCGCACTTTCTCAATGAGGAAATTAATTATCTAAACCACGCACTTCAGGCAAATGGCTACTCCAGAAATGAAATCCAAAGAGCAATCAAACCCAGGATGAATCAAACAACCAAGGAAAAACAGTCTCCTACAGGAAAAGTGTTTTTACCATATATCAAAGGAATTACTGATCAGATGGGAAAGCTTATGAAAAAGCATAACCTTCAAGCAGTATTCAGACCCACCCAAAAAATACAACAGATGCTACGATCAGCAAAAGACAGTAAAGACCCCCTCACCTCTGCAGGAGTATACTGTATACCCTGCAGCTGTGAACAAGTTTACATCGGGACCACAAAGTGTAGCATCCAGACAAGAATAAAAGAACGTGAAAGACACTGCAGACTTGGACAACCTGAAAAATCAGCAGTGGCTGAACATAGCCTAACTCAAACAGGGCACAGTATCTTATTCCAGGACACCAAAATACTGGACAACACTTCCAACTACTTTGTCAGACTGCACAGGGAAGCCATTGAAATTCACAAGCATAAGCAAAACTTCAACAGGAAAAAAGAAACCTTAAGAATGAACAGAGCATGGTTGCCAGTTCTGAAAAACACCAGGCTAACAAAACATTCTATCCCCGACAATAGCCCTGCAGAGAAGATTAACACATCAAGTACCAATCCATATGCAAAAGAACCTCCTCAGGATACAGTGAAGCCTCCCTCCATTAGCATTCCACACCCTGGGAAACTCTTACAGGATGACTCAGCTCAACCCCACCCCTCCTGAGTAGATACAAATGACCTACATCTTTTCCACACTGTGACACTGAGAGATCTCTGTCTTTTGGTGCTACACCTCTGAAGATGCCAGCCACAGCTGCTGGCGAAACGTCAGGAACTACAATGCCAAGACCACGGCAATACAGCACGGAAAACCCACAACAACCATTGTTCTCCGGCCGTGAAAGCCTTCGACAATACATCGAATTGCATCATCTTCTCGAATCTGTATCATCAGTATCTCCAAAACCAAAATAAACAACAGTGGAGACAACGGGCAACCTTGTCTTGTACCTTTACCTATAGTCAATTTCTTAGTCACCTCGTCATTCACTACAATTGCTGCACTCTGGTCCCTATAGATTTCTTTTACTGCTCTTATGAATCTTTCCCCCATTTGTAGCTGTTCCATAGTGACAAACATAAAGTCCCAGTTTAAATTGTCAAATGCTTTTTCAGCATCCACAAAGAAGAATCCAACCTCCTTATCACAACGCTTATCATAGTATTCAGTAGCATTTATGACTGTCCTTAAATTGTCTTTAATTTGTCTATTTGGTAAAAAACCAGCTTGTTCCTCTGCTATAAATTCAGACATCCATCCCTTTACTCTCTCCGCCAATATTTTCGCAAAGATTTTATAGTCATTATTCAGTAACGAGATGGGTCTGTAATTTTTAACATTAGTCAAGTCTTGTCCCTCTTTTGGAATCAATGATATGTTGGCCTCACTCCAAGTATCTGGAGTCCTTTGGTCCCTCAAAACTCCATTGATCACTTCTTTTAAGAATGGCACCAGTTCATTAGCCATTACCTTGTAAAATTTAGCTGTCAGTCCATCAGGTCCTGGCGCCTTTCCCAAATTTGTTGACTGTATTGCCTTTCTTAACTCTTCTTCCGTCACTTCGCTATTCAGTTTGTCTCTCCATCCCTCCGAAATTGCTGGTAATTTCATTTTCTCCAAATAACTTGCTATTGAGTCTTTATTCACTTCTTTTTTATTGTACAACTTTGCATAAAATTTGTAAAAGGCTCTACTAATGGCAGTCTGTTCCAGATGCACTTTATTATCTTCACAGATTTTATTTATTACTTTCTTCTCCTTTCTCTTCTTCAATTGCCACGCCAGATATTTCCCAGATTTATTTGCGCCTTCAAACGACTTTTGATTCAATCTCTGGAGATTCCATTCCAATTCTTTGTTGTTCATTGCCGTCAATTGCTCTTGAAGGATTTTAATATCCTGATATATCTTCTTTTTCCCTGGCCTTTTCTTTAATTGAATCGCTTTGGCTTTTATTTTCTCCATAATCTCCTGTCTCTTTTCTTCTCTTTTTTTCCTGGCTCTTCCATTTAAGTCCATTAATATGCCTCTAATTACTGCCTTATAAGTGTCCCATACCTTATTGGTTGGTACTTCTCTGTTCATGTTGTATTGTATGAAGAACTTAGTCTCCCTTCTCAACGTCTCCATATTTTCTCCTTCTTGTAACAAGTCCTCATTTATTCTCCATCCTCTCCTTTTAGTTCTTTTTCCGAACTTCCACATAATTGGATTATGATCTGAGTCTACCATAGGCAATATTTCCACATCCTTAGTCCGAAGCACTAATTCCTTTGAGGCCCAGATCATATCAATTCGTGATAACGTAGAATGTCTCACCGAAAAAAAGCGTATATTGTCTGCATTTGGGATTCTGTCTTCTCCATACATCCTCCAAAGTTTCTTGTTGCGTTAATACAAAAAAAGCCTTTGGTAATAATCCTCTTTTCTTTTGTGCAGTTACTAATTTCTTGTCCTGGTCCAAATTAGTAACTCCATTGAAGTCACCAGCTAAAATTATCTGATCGTAAGAAAGTTCATCCAGTTGCTTCCTTAAATCCTCAAAGAAGCTTTCTTTCGCTCCATTAGGTACATAAATTCCAATCACCAACACTTTCTTTAAATTCCATATACATTCCACTGCTAAAAATCTGGCTTTCACGTCTCTCACCACTAATTTTGGCTGTAGCTCCTCCTTTATGTACAGCACCACTCCTCTTTTTTTCTTTGTTGAGGCCGCTACAAAATCATTGCCCAATTTGTTCATTTTTAAATATTTTACATCCTGCTTTCTAATATGGGTTCCTTGTAGACACACAATATCACATTTTTGTTTTAATAGCCAGTGGAAGATATTTTTTCTCTTATTAGGTGAATTAAGTCCATTTACATTACAAGATAATAATTTGCACTCCATAATCATGGCCTTATTGTTGGTAAGTCCTTTTCATTGTCCCTAATAAACTTTTCCATTTCTAGTTCAGATCTGATGCGCTTTTTCACTCCACCAAATTCAAAGGACATTCCTTCAGGCATTTCCCATCTATACCTTATTTTCATGTCCTTCAGAATCTGGACTAGGATTTTATATTTTTTCTGGTCTAGCAACACCGATCTGGGTAGCTCCTTCATAATAATAACCGTCTTGCCATCAACCTCCAATGGGTCTTGAAATTGCTTGCTCACAATCATTTCTCTCATGTTTCTAGTCGTGAACTGCACAATCACGTCTCTTGGTAATTTCCTCTGGGTTGCAAATCTTGAGTTTATTCTATACACCACATCTAGGATAGCCACAATTTCCTCCTCCTCCTTCCCCAGGTACTCAGCCAACACCTCAGTAATCTGTTCTTGGGCCGTCTTTCCTTCCACTTCCGGCAAGCCTCGAAACCTCAGCTGCTTCTCCATATGTTTACTCTCTGCAACGGCCATTCTACCCCTCATCACCCTCATCTCAGTTCGTTGCGTATGTGCTAGAGTCTCCACCGCATTTTCTACTACATTAACTCTTTACTGTGTCGCTTGCAAGTCATTTTGTATCGTTTCCATACCTTTTTTCACTTCTGCCAGTTCATTCTTAAGTGTCTCTTTTAACTCTTTCGCCAACTCGAGTATCATGTCCTTAAGCTCCTTAATCCCTTCTGAGAGTTTTTTGTCCAAGTTCTCTATCGCCGCTTGCCACTCTTTTTTCGACATCATGGGGCTTGCTTTACCTCGCTCCCACGAGTCCGCTCGCTTCCTTAGCTCCGTGGCGCTTAACTTAATATTCTCTTAGTTTAAATGTCCCAGTCTTATTCCAGAAAAGTCAATTAAAGAGTCCAAAATGTCGGGCGTCTTTTCTCTATGGTTCCTCTATGGTTATTCCCCCTTATTTGTAATCCAATATGGCTTACTTCCTCTTCCGCTGAAGCTGTGACTCTTCCCCTTTCAAAGATGGCGATTCCCTTCTTCCTGTAGTCAAGAAAGGGCCGCTTCTCTCCAGCAACTCTATCGTTGTTACGTACTTCCTGTTTCCTGTCCTCCCACAGCAGTTCTCACGATAGTAAAACTTTCTCACAGCCCGCTATTTGTTTGTTACCGCAGGTATGTAAAACAATAATCCAATTCCCTTTATAACTCTGTTTTGCTTAGTCCTTTTTTTAATACAGTTCTTGCCGGAGCTTCCCCTCCTTATAGTCACTCTGTTGCAGTTTTCCAATCTACTTTAATGCTTCCTTATTTTAAGTAATCTGTCCCATTTCAAGAGATAGTGATCTTTACCTTCTTAAACGCTTCCGCGGGTTGTAATCGCTGTTTCAATCTCCACTTCCGTCCAGCTCTTCTTGTCCCTGTTGAAGCTTGGGCATGTAGGTCTTATGCCAACCGCATTGGCCCCTAAGCTGCTGCAGAGATTCTGGCAAGACCTGTCTTCGGGTGGGACCTCAAGGGACGGGAGAGAATCCGTTGCGCAGGACCCCCCTTGCCCGAGATCAATGCGCCCTGAGATTCTTGAGTGTTCTATGCCTGTTCTCTGCCTGAGAACAGTTGGCCGCGGGCAATTTTAGCCCCTCCAGCCTCCAAAACAGCAGCCCGGACAGCTCAGCTCTTAGAGCTGCGTTAGACCTTCATGGATCCCAAAATGGAAGTCTTGGAATGTGATTGTGTTGATGATGTCGTACCCAACCACCAGTCCTCTGTTTTCATCAAAGACGATTTCATCCCCAGCGCTATTGTTAAAGTGAACCTTCCTCAGAATAGAGTGTAGCTAGATGGGAGAGAAAAGTTTACAGAAAGAATGCATGGTGAGACGGAGCACATTGACTGCACCTTGTATGGCTAAAATATGCAGAATTCCGATCTCTGGGTTGTTACGTCTATTGCCCCCTATGTGCTATGTACTGTCTGGGTTTTGGCAAATAATACACAGACACTTCTGTTGGGTTGGAATGGCCACAACTTTATGTGCCTCTGGAATGGCGCCAACCACGTTGCCACTGTTGGAAGAGGCTTCCTGCCACTCCTCCTCTTCCCTCACTGGTCCACACCTCCACCTCAGCCTAGTTCATGGGAGCAACACAGCCTATGGTGAGTCTGTGAGCTTTTTTTTATTGCTCTCTTGTATTTTCTACCCAGAGGAATTCTTTTGCAGTCTTTCCCAAGCTGCCTCACAGAGGTGGCATTCTGTGTGAGATCTTTTCTCAGTGCTTGAAACTGCACCACATCAGGTGTGTCCTCTGACCCCTCCCTGGCATTCACTGTGATTGCTAGAAGCATTTCGACATGGTGTGCCTCCAGGACCTGCTGTGTTCTGAGCTGAGGACCTTCAAGAGAGACTCTTCCCTGCTCCCACTGATCTGGACCTTCCTTCTGTCAATGCTGCCTCTGCTGCTCCTGGTGATGGCTCATCTGGGATGCACATTATGGGGCAATGTAGTAAACAAGACTCATCCCAAATAATGAGAGAGACAATTTGGTGTAATGGTTAAGAGCGCGGAACCCTGATCCGGAGAACTGGGTTTGATTCCCCACTCCTCCACTTGAAGCCAGCTAGGTGACCTTGGGTCAGTCACAGTTTCTAAGAGCTCTCTCAGCCCTACCCACTTCATAGGGTGCTTATTATTGTGGGGATAATAATAACATATTTGAAAACCACTCTGGGTGGGAGCTAAGTTGTCCTGAAGGGTAGCATATGAATCAAATGTTGTTATAATAAGCACTAGCAGTCATGTAATTGGGAAATGCTACAATAGAAAAAAAAATTCAGCTTTGAAAGCAACTAGAAACCACTCTGTTATTCTGTTGTTTCCCTGTAATTCTAACTGCATTTTATGTCTTCCCTAGGGACATCCTGGATGGGTTGGAGAGGTGGGCTTTGAAGCTATGCACTTCTAGGCCACGTGGCCTAAGGAAGAAATTCTTTTTCTATAGGGGCTACAGATATACTTTCCATTGTGCTTGCACTTCCCCCTCCCCCCAGCTGTTTGTAGTTGAGAAAATATCATCAGTGGCAGTTCCAAAGCCTTTTTCTCTGGACACTTGGTCCTGATCAAAATAAACCCAAAAGTGGGACTGAGGAACTTCAGAAAACACCTCTCTACCTTACCTAGGATACTCCCTTCTGAAACACAACACTTTGTGTGGCCCTGGGACAGGCAGGAGGTTGGATGGATTTGGGCAGCTAAATGAGAGAGTGACAGTATAAAAGGACATGAGCTTGGAAAAGCCACTGACCAGTCAAAATAAGGCCAACCTGGAGATTCTGCACAGGCATTGACAAGAATAGATGCCTCAGTAACTCCTCCGAGAACAGATTAAAAGGAAACAAAAATACCAACCACAACAATGACAAGAGAAAGGTGAAAGACGTATGCCCAGAGAGGGAATTTGCAGAAGCAAAAAAATATAACCTTGGACTGGGTGAGTCTTGCAGTATTGTGGTTATAAAGTAACTATTAAGTGACTCCCAGACAACAGGAAAAGAGGAAAGAAAATGGCGGCAAAAAAGGAAGTTAAAGAACTCTCTGAGCTTACAACTAATATAGAAAAAAAGTATCTGGGAGGACATTAAAAAGTTACAGAGTAACTTTGAACAATTATCAGAAGATATTTAATCAGCCCAAGCAGTTGGATGCATTTGAGCAAGAATACAAGAGTAACAACATAAATGGACATGAGTTGGAAGAAACAATAACCAATCAAAATAAGGCTACCTGTTCCCCCACCGCCTGGAGTTTGAGGTGAAAAATCCTACATCCACAAGAGGGTTGGACTGGATGACCCTGGAAGTCCCTTTCAGCCCTATGGTTGTATGAAATCATTCCCTTTTGAAATTCAATCAAGTGAATCTTATGAAGGAAATTAACCCAAGCATGATGATCACATTCTTGATTTTTACATGCACAGTGTACAAATCATGTTAAATTTCTCCATGTATTCCTCTGCATAGAGTAGAAGGGAATAAATGGAATCCTCATGGAACTTCACTTAAGTATGTCTCAGCATGCCTCCCCCAAACAATCATTCTCAGGAAAGACTTCTTCCGAAGTAAATCCTCTGTTACCCGACAGAACAGCTTCAAAACTCCCTTTGTGCATCCCAAGTCCTCTTTTTAGACATGCACGGGATACAAAAATGGATAAGAAGTATCATTACTATGCCCTATGGATGTTCAAATTCCACATGAATTAAACATGAAAGGAAACAGGCATTGTGTGCGCACCTAACCAAATTAAATACAGAGAAATTTATAAAATGAATCAATCCGGCTTTTAAAAAATTCTTAATGAAGCTGTTTTCTGAAGCGAAAAGTAGGACAACGGATGACTGGTAGGAGCTGAGACTCACCTGCCACGGCTGAATGTTCCCAAGCCTCCACTGGTCCCCACATCCCTTTCCTCTCCTCTTGAGAATTGACAACGTGCATGGAGAGCATGTGCTACAGCATAAGCCGCATTATAGATGCTGTAGCTGTGGCCAGACATTCTCATTTCAAAAACGTGTCCAGGGAGGCTCCTCAACTTCTCCTTCCCAGTGCAGGGAGGAAGGCCTGGCAATAATGGTTTCAAATGTGGAAAAGAACAATTAAATGACATTGCCCATAAATTGTGGATCAGAGGAAATGTGACTGGATTGATGGTGTCCAGGAAGTCCTCAAATCCTGGCATTCCCTTTGTGTGCTGGATAAAGGACAAGGTGCCATTGAGGGATCGTGCGGCGAATGCGTCCTTTCGAAACACAGCTGTGAAATCCCACTTAGTGGTTATGATCCACACCCTCTCCAGTGGATGCAGGCCATTCACTTCACTGCTATACAGAGTTATTTGAAACCCTTGCATAGACACAATATCCCCATGAACAAGGAAAAATTTCACTTTCTTTGACCAGAGAGAAGAAAATATGCCTGTCAGGACTATCCAGGTATCACTTTGTGCTTTATTCATTAAAATTGGCATCATTTGTGTAAAAGCAATACAAATATTGTTCTGGAGGAGCCTGAGTCTCAGGGTATGAAGAAACGTTTCTCTGCTCTCATCATCGGTCACGAGGAAGCCAATCCACATCCATCCAAAATGTTTAAGCTGCTGAACTATCCCAGTATACTGAAGATTTTCATTTGGATCCTTACGGTAGAAAAAAGGGAACTGAACTCTGTCACTCAGCATTGGATCAAAGGAGCCATAACTGAGCTGTTATAAGGAGAAAATATTATTTTTTATTATTGAGAAACGCATTGCTCAGTTTTCTAAACCAAGAGTTGGGCCTTCGATGGAATGAATTAAATCCTCTAACAAATATCATAATCCAAATCCGATCATTTCTGCAGGAATAATTAAGGTCTATAGACATTTCTGTGAAATCTGGCACATAGACAAAGTCCAATGCAGAAGAATGTGGCCTTGGGCAATTTGTGTTCCTAGAGTTCCCGGAAGGTGTCACAACTTACGACCTTCCATTATACCAAACTGAGAGGCTGCCTAGTTAGCATCTTCACATTGTATGAGAATAATTGGGCTGTGGTCTTCAAAAGGAGTTCCAGGAATAAAAGCAAGTAGATTTTAACTTCTGTTGGCTGAACCATAGAAGTTCTGATGTGACTAAAAGTCTATTTTAGGAGGATGTCTGTAACAGAGAAACTGAAGACATCCTCCTAAAATAGACTTTTGCAGTGCAATCCTATGGCCGGCCCCAACGCCGGCGTGCCTGCACAGATGGAGCAGTGGCGCCGCCAGGCCGTATCCTGTGCCAGCGAAGTGCAGCGGCGCCAGCCCCGGCAGCAGCGCAGAGATGCAAATTGGGAGAACCAGAAAGCGTTGTGGGCGGGCTTCATGCGCGGCCACCGCCGGGCGCAGCCAAAGGGCGCTGTTCCCCACAAGCAGCAGGGGGAGGGGCCAGGATAGGCGCAGCCAATGGGCAGCACGCGATCCCGGCCAGGCCCCAGAGCAGCAGGCAAATCGCGCCCATGCCGGCAGACCACCCCGGCTCGTGCGTTGGGCGGGGCTCGCAGTCGGGAAGGAGAGGGGTGGGCGTGGTCCGAGGAGCCTTTCCACCGTTTGCCCAACGCAGCGCCAAGTCCGTGGCGGCCGTGTCCAGAGAGGTTGGCATGGGACTGGCAGGTGCCCTGCCATGAGGAATCCAGGGCAGCAGCCAGTCCCGGCAGTAGGGAACAGCCACCAAGTCACGCCCAAGGGGAGGGTGGGCCTGAGGCCGCCACCAAGAGGCAGAAACAGCGGGCCCGCCCCATCCCCGTCCCAAGCCAAAGACCACAGACACCCGTTGCACAGAAATCAGCCTTTATTATTATACCATCCCACCTCCCCCAGCAGACGTGAGGAAGGGGAGGCGTGTAGGAGAGGGTGGGTGTCAAGGGACCATGGGGAGGCAGGGCTGGGCAGAGCCCATTTGGAAGGACAGGCAGCCAGGGGCCCATGACCAGGCCCGCGCTGACAGCGCATCCCTTCCAAAAGGGAGGGGGGGGAAAGAGAAGGATGCACAAGGACTGGCCAGGGGCCGCTCTGGCATGTCTTCCATATCGCCCTGACGCACCTGCCCTGCCTGGCATGCCGCCCTGAGTTGGGGTGCTCGCGCAACTTGCCATTGGGTGGGCCCTCCCCCTCCCCCTCCCCCTCCCGGGGTCTGGGGTGGCCACTCAGCTTGCATGGCCCGGGCGGGGGGGGGAAGCACTGTGGTAGCCAGCCAGGGGACCCCGGGCTTCTGCGTTTCGGCCACTTTGTGCGGGTGGCATACTCCTCCACTGCCCCTGTGGGCGGGGCCAGTGGCCTGCCCTGCAGGATTGGTGGGGCTGTCAGCCTAGGAGTGGGTCTCCCCCCCGCAAGGCAATGCAAGCGGCCACAGATGCTGAAAGCAGGAGACGGCGCCGGGCCAGGGCGGAGCCACGCGCAGCCTTGGACACACCCCACCCCTCCCAACAACCATGGCATGTTGGCGTGGGAGGCTGGCAACTGCCCCGCAGGATTGGATGTGAGGCGGGACACCGCGGGGTGGAGGGTGTTGGAATGACCAATCGGGCTGCCGCAGACACCTGAGGGGCTGGACCCACTTTGGGAGGCAGCCGCTCATGGGACTTTGTTGCTGTGGCTGCGGCTGCAACGGGAGCGACCCTCCCCAGGCGCACAAAACCTCCTGCCTGGGATATGGCATCTGTCTGCCGCTACCCTAGTTTCTTCACTGATAGGGCTAGGGATCCAGTGAGCGGACTGTTTCCCGTGCCATCTCCCTCCCCCTTGCAGCAGCACCCCCGGCCACCCTCTCCCTGGCTTATTGGGTGCCAGCTGCTCGCCCTACCAGGGATCGAGCGCCCTCGGTGGCTCCCCCCTCCCCGCTGACATGCCCTGCCCCAACCCTCTACCTGACGTTACTGTGAGGGGAGGGAGGGGGCGGGGAGGCAGAACGGGGTCTGTCAGATACATTTGTGGCAATGTGCAGGTGGGGAGATGTGACGGGAGTGTTGGGGGAGGGGCAGAGGACGAAGTCAGGCTCGCAGACACAGAAAGCAGTTGTTTTACGACTCGTTTTATTGCACTGGAACAAGTGGGCTTGTTTTTAGGCTAGCAAGGGAGCCGGGGAACTCTGCACAGCCCTCCTTCCCGCTCGGCGGGGCAGGGCTGAGATGCAGGCCGCGGCGCGAAAGTGCTTCCTGGGCTGCAGCCAACCCTCCGTCAGAGATGTTTGGGGAGGGCGGGACGCGGGGGAGCAGCCCTGCCCTGGACGTGCCTGCGGGAGGAAAAGACACATGTGGGCTTTGCCTCGTTCCACTGGCAAGGCAAGCCCCACACTCCGCCATCCGGGAGGATGCACATAGTCGAGGGAAACAGCAACCAGCTGATGCACGGCAGTCTGGCGAGGATGCACTCGGCCTTGGCAAGCCTTTACCTTTAAGGGAGGAGTGAGCTGGTCATAACAAACACCTGGTCGCATGTGGTTTCTGGGGCGCCTGCCTCTGAGGCGGCCAGGGGTGGCCATGGTCGCCCCCCACCCCTGCTGGGCCTCCCCCGAAGCGGCAAGTGAGCGGGTGGGGTCAGGTGAATGGGCGGTTTGCACTAATCCCCCCTCCCCTACCTCCACCTCACCTGTCAGCGCTCCGTCAGTCAACACCAGGCGGGAATACCGGAGTCAGGGTACCTGCAAGGAAACGGGAGAGGCTGCTGTAAATTCGCCAAGTGTCACTCCCTTCTCTCACGGAAGGGTTAATTTGTTTGTGCTTAGTTGGAAGCAGCTAGCTTGCATGAGTCCAGTTAGATGTTGAGTTGTTCTTCCTGTCAGGGTAAAAAGGGGGTTAAGCCAGACATTTGCACTTCTTCCCTTTTATGGGAAGTGCGCCCACTTTTTCGCAAAGTCCCCCGAGTGCATTCTGTGCCTGCCACCGTGAATGCCCTCACCCCCGTTCGGTGTTCAAAGGGGCAACGCCACGCAGCACACGGACAGAGCCTCCGGCGACGTGCTCACTTACCTGAGGGTTTTGGCCGGCGCTGGCCGGATGTTTTGTAGGGCGCGGTCGCAGGTGATTGGGTGCGGAGAGGGGGGCTCGTCTACGCCGGGCGCACACGCTGATTGGTCCCCGGGATAGTTCGCATCCTATGCTCCTTCGGGCCATAGAGAGGGGGCTGATTTTTCGCCGTTCCATGGACGCCTATGGGCTACGCCTTTTTTTTCCGTGGCGTAGCTTTTTTGCGCCGCTGTGGGCGTTCCCGCTTCTGGAGGGGCTTAGGGAGCGGACTAACTCCGGCCCCACCCTCCCCCCACGCCGGCGCAGGGCTCTACGCCACTCCTACGCCGCCGCCCGGGTGCCTGAGGCTTCCGCCAGTGCAAGCCCGCCGGCGGGCCAGCGCCGCGTCCCAGCGTGGGTGGAGGGCGACTTACGCCCAGATACGCGGTCGCAAGCCTTAGTTCGGTTCCTATTCACTTTCCGTGCCCTTCTTAGGATTGGGCTGCCCGTCACATCAGAACTTCTTCTTCTTTTTTTTTTTTTTGAAAAAATTTTTATTGGGTTAGGATCAAATGTTTACACAATACAGTCAGTTTCCCCATTTCCCAATTTCTAACCCCCTCCCTTTCCCCCCCTTTTTGTTGACTTCCAACAGTTTTCCAACCCCCTGTCCCTTTTCCCTTACTCTTTATATATTCCTTTATCTAACAAATGTATATTCTCCCTTTATTCTAAGCAATACTTCTTTAACTATTTATAATACTCTGTACCCTAACTATACAGTCACATCAGAACTTCTGATATGCTTAGCATTCACCTGAGGACACATACCTGTGGTATTTTGTAGTTTGATAATAAGTTGGCCATCTGAATTGAGTTTTGAGAGGAGAGTGCACCTAGGACTGCCAATAATTCCATCTTTCTCTTACAGTTGTAATTGGTGGGATTCCGTTGTGATTGATACAGGAGTGTCAAAGTGTTTAGACTCGTTAACATTGCACTGAACTGATTGTCACCCGCCATATATTTCAATTAGATGTTGGACAAGAGCTGGATATTCTGGTTGATCTCAGTTACAGCAAAAACAAAGGCCAGGATGTGCTGGAAGTATTTTTTTTTATAAAAAATTTTTATTGGGTTAGGATCAAATATTTACATATTACAGTCAATTTTCCCATTTCCCGATTTCTAACCCCCTCCCTTTCCCCCCCTTTTTGTTGACTTCCAACAGTTTTCCAACCCTTTGTCCCTTTTCCCTTACTCTTTATATATTCCTCTATCTAACAAATATATATTCTCCCTTCGTTCTAAGCAATACTTCTTTAACTATTTTTAATGCTCTGTACCCTAACTATGAGTCCCTTTTTCCATATTGGATAAACAATTTATCCCATTTTTCATAATTCCATTTTCAAATATTTCTATATATCGTAAACTATGTAAAGCATACATTCATATAAACCAACCAATTTAACTTATACTCTATATGTTACTCATTCTATCTTCTTTCTATTTTAGTTATATTTGTTTACATTAATATTTCTATTTCCCTTCAATCATTAATCTATATATGATATCAATCAATTTGACTCATATATACCTTCAGATAAACATATTCAGTTTGGTACATTATACAGAATCGGAAAGAAAATATTATTAGTTAGTCAATCCTTATAGTTAACCCTTGTGATTAGTTATTTTCTATCAATATTCTATTTATTATTCTATATATATCAATCTAATAACATAACTGCTTAGAAATTCACATTTACCTCTTCTCCCCCCCCGGTAAAGTCACCCCCTCTGCTTTTTATTATACTTCAATAGTTCTCAAACTGCCACAGTTCTCCTCCCACCTCCCATTTCTTCTCCAAATATTGCTTCAGCTTCTCCCAGTCTGTGTTGAACTGTCCTGGGTCAAGGTTTCTCAATTTTCTTGTCATTTTGTCCATTTCTGCCATATACAGCAATTTGTAGGTCCAGTCTTCAATAGTTGGCACTTCTTTTACTTTCCATTTTTGCGCATACAAAAGTCTAGCTGCTGCTGTCATGTAAAATAACAACGTCCTGTGGTGGGCTGGAATTCCCTCCATTCCCAAGTTTAGTAGCAGGAGTTCTGGGCTCTTATTAATTTGAAATTGTAAAATCTCACTCATTACTTTTATTATTTTCCCCCAGTACTGCCTGGCTACCTCACACGTCCACCACATATGATAGAGGGAACCCTCATGTTTCCTGCATTTCCAGCACTTATTAGAAGTATTCAAATTCCCTAGCGCAATTTTCTTTGGTGTCATGTACCAACGATAAATCATTTTGTAAATGTTCTCTTTAATGCTAGTACACGTCGTAATCTTCATTGTAGTCTTCCACAAGTATTCCCATGCCTCCATTGTTATTTCTTTGTTAAAATTTATAGCCCACTTCACCATTTGTACTTTAACTGTTTCCTCCTCAGTATACCATTTCAACAGTACTTGGTATACCTTAGATATTCCTTTCTTGTCATCTTTTAAAAGCGTCTGCTCTTGTTCCGAATTCTCTGTTCATATGCCTCCCTTTACAGAGTCCGAATTAAATAAATCTCTGATCTGTCTATACTGAAACCAATCATAGTTAGGTGATAGCTCCTCCTGAGTCTTTATTTTCAGTTTAGATAATTCTATTCGAGTTATCTCCTTATAAGTTAAACATTGTTGCTCAGAATCGACCGCTCTCGGATCTATCACCTCATATGGAACTACCCACAAAGGGGTTCCATCTTGTAGGTAGACTCTGTATTTCTTCCAGATTGCATATAAACTTCTTCGTATGTAATGATGCAGGAACATCGAGTTCGCCTTTACTTTGTCATGCCATAGGTATGCGTGCCATCCAAAGATTTTTTTATATCCCTCAAGGGCTAGTAATTTCTTGTTCTTCAGTGTCATCCACTCTTTCAACCACACTAGGCAGATTGCATCGTGATAAAGTCTTAGGTTGGGCAGTTGCATTCCGCCTCTTTCTTTTACATCTTGTAAAACTTTCATTTTCACTCGAGGCTTCTTGCCTGCCCATACAAAATCTGATATTTTCCTCTGCCATTTTTCAAATTGCTTGGAGTCTCTGATGATTGGTATTGTCTGTAGCAAAAACATTACTCTTGGTAACACATACATCTTAACTGCTGCAATCCTTCCCAACCATGACAAATTCAGTCTATTCCATTTAATCAGATCTCTCTCTATCTGAGTCCATAATTTTTCATAGTTGTTTTTAAATAAGTCTATATTCTTTGCAGTAAGTTCGATTCCCAAATACTTCACCTTACTTGTTACTTCACAATCCGTTATTTCCGTTAACAATTGTTGTTTTTGCTTAGTCATGTTTTTGCATAATATCTTTGACTTCTTTTTGTTAATGTAGAAACCTGCCAAATCTCCAAACTCCTTAATCTTATCTATCACTTTTGGCATGTTCTCCATTGGGTCCTCTACAATCAACATTATGTCGTCCGCAAATGCTCTGACCTTGTAAGAATAGTCCTTTATTTTTATTCCTCGAATTTCTTCATCTTGTCATATTTGTATCATCAGGATCTCCAGTACCAAAATAAACAACAGTGGAGACAACGGGCAACCTTGTCTTGTTCCTTTACTTATAGTCAATTTCTTAGTCACTTCATCATTCACCACAATTGCTGCAGTCTGGTCCCTGTAAATTTCCTTAATTGCTCTAATGAATCTGTCTCCCATTTGTAGCTTTTCCATGGTGGCAAACATAAAGTCCCAGTTTAAATTGTCAAACACCTTTTCAGCATCAACAAAGAAGAAACCAACCTCTTTATCACAGCGCTTATCATAATATTCAATAGCGTTGATCACTGTCCTTACATTGTCTCTGATTTGTCTATCTGGCAAAAAGCCTGCTTGTTCCTCCTCAATCACTTCTGAAAGCCACCCCTTCAATCTCTCCGCCAGTATTTTCGCAAAGATTTTATAGTCGTTGTTAAGTAACGATATGGGTCTGTAGTTTTTCACATTAGTCAAGTCTTGGCCCTCCTTGGGGATCAATGATATGTTCGCTTCATTCCAGGTATCTGGAATCCTTTGATCCCTTAAAACTCCATTGATCACCTCTTTTAGGAATGGTGCCAGCTCATTGGCCATTGTCTTATAAAATTTAGCCGTAAGTCCATCTGGCCCTGGCGCCTTTCCCAGATTTGCAGATTGTATTGCCTTGCTTATTTCCTCATCCATTACTTCGCTGTTCAATCTATTTCTCCAAGCTTCCGAGATTGCTGGGAGTTTCATTTTCTCCAAATATGACGCTATTGATTCTTTATTTACCTCTTTCTTATTGTACAACTTAGCGTAAAATTTGTAAAAGGCTCTACTAATGGTAGTCTGTTCTAAATACGTTTTATTGTCCTCACAGATTTTATTTATTATTTTCTTTTCCTTTCTCTTTTTCAATTGCCATGCCAAATACTTCCCAGGTTTATTTGCACCTTCAAACACTTTCTGATTCAGTCTTTTAAGATTCCACTCCAATTCTTTATTGTTCGTTGCTGTCAATTGTTCTTGAAGTATTTTAATTTCCTGATATAATTTCTTTTTCCCTGGTCTCTTTTTTAACTGTATTTCTTTGGCTTTTATTTTCTCCTTGATCTCTTGTCTTTTCTCCTCTTTCTTTTTTCTTGCTCTACCATTTAAGTCCATTAGTATGCCCCTTATTACCGCCTTATAAGCATCCCAAACTTTATCAGTTGGTACTTCTTTATTCACGTTGTATTGTATGAAAAACTTTGTCTCTCTTCTCAGCATCTCCATATTCTCTCCTTCCTGTAGCAAGCCCTCATTTATTCTCCAAGCTTTCCTTTTTCTCCTTCTCCCTAGTTTCCACATGATTGGATTGTGATCTGAGCCTCCCATCGGCATTATTTCTACCTCCTTAGTCCATAACGCTAAGTCTTTTGAGGCCCAGATCATATCAATTCTCGATAATGTAGAGTGCCTTGCAGAATAGAAAGTAAATTGTCTGCTTTTAGGATTTTCTCTTCTCCATACATCTTCTAAAGTCTCCTGTTGTATCAGCTCAAAAAAGAGCTTTGGTAATAGTCCTCTTTTCTTTTGTGCCGTTGTTGTCTTTTTGTCTAGTTCCAAGTTTGTCACTCCATTGAAATCTCCAGCAAGAATTATCTGGTCATACGAAAGATCATCTAATTGCTTCCTCAAATCCTCAAAGAAGCTTTCTTTTGCACCGTTAGGTGCATAAACTCCGACTACCAACACTCTCTTTAAATTCCAGGTACATTCCACTGCTATAAATCTGGCTTCCACATCTTTCATTACATATTTTGGCTGTAGCTCCTCTTTTATATACAACACCACTCCTCTTTTTTTCTTGTTGGAGGCCGCTACAAATTCGTTGCCCAATTTTCCCAATTTTAAATATTTTACATCCTGTTTTCGAATATGGGTCTCTTGCAAACAGACAATGTCACATTTTTGTTTTAATAGCCAGTGGAAAATACTTTTTCTCTTATTCGGTGAATTTAGTCCATTTACATTCCAAGATAAAACTTTACACTCCATACTCATAATCTTGTTGGTAAGTCCTTTTCATTGTCCCTTATAAATCGCTCCATCTCACGCTCAGATCTGATGCGCTTTTTGGCCCCTCCAAATTCGAAGGACACACCTTCTGGTAGCTCCCATCTGTACCTGATTTTCATGTCCTTCAAAATCTGAATTAGCACTTTGTATTTTTTCCGGTCTAGTAGCACTGATCTGGGTAGTTCCTTCATTATGATAATCGTCTTGCCATCAATCTCCAATGGATCTTGAAACTGTTTAGTCACAATCTTCTCTTTCATATTTCTTGTCGTAAACTGCACAATCACATCTCTTGGTAATTTCCTCTGGGTTGCAATTCTCGAGTTTACACGATATGCCACATCTAGGATAGCCACAACTTCCTCCTCCTCCTTCCCCAGGTATTCAGCTAACACCTCAGTCATCTGTTCTTGCGCTGTCTTTCCATCCACTTCCGGCAAGCCGCGAAACCTCAGCTGCTTCTCCATGTGTTTACTTTCCGCAACCGCCATTCTTCCCCTCATCAGTCTCATCTCTGTTTGTTGCGCGTCTGCTAAATTCTCCATCGCGCCTTCTACTGCTTTAACTCTCTGCTGTGTTCCTTGTAATTCGTTTTGTATTGTTTCCAAACCTTTCTTCACTTCTGACAGCTCCAATTTTACTGTCTGTTTGACCTCTTTAATCAGCTCCAATTTCGTGTCCTTAAGTTCTTTAATCACTTCTAAAAGTTTTTTGTCCAGGTTTTCTATTGCCGATTGCCACTCCTTTTTCGACGTCGTGGGGCTTGCTTTGGCTCGCTCCCACGAGTCCGCTCTCTTCCTTAACTCCGTGGCGTAAGATTTAATGTCTTTTTATTTCAAATATCCTGGTCTTCTTGCAGAAATTAATTTTTAAAGAGTCCAAAATGTCGGGCGTCTTTTCTCTATGGTTCCTCTATGATTTTTGTAATCCAAGATGGCTTACTTCCTTTTCCGCTGAAGCTGCGACCCTTCCCCTTTCAAAGATGGCGATTCCCTTCTTCCTGCCCTCCAGCAGGGGCCGCTTCTCTCCAGCAACTCTATTGTTGTTACGTACTTCCTGTCTCCCGACTTCCCACAGTAGGTCTCGCGATGGTATCTTTTTCTCACAGCTCCATAACCGCAAGTATTCAAAACAATAGTCCAATTTCTTTAATAACTTCTTTAAACTTAGTCTCTTTTCAAATACAACTCTTGCCGAGTCTTCCCCTCCTTATTATTAGCCTGTTGCAGTTTGAAAATCTACTTTTATTCCTCTTTGCTTTTAGCAATCTGTCCCGTATCAGAAGATAGTGATCTTTACCTTCTCATTCACTTTTCTCGGGTTGTAATCGCTGTTTCGATTTTGATTCCTCCTCTCCACTTCTTCCCCCAATCGAAGCTTGGGTATGTAGGTCTTATGCCAGCCGAATTGGCCCCAGAACTGCCGCAGAGGTTGTAGCCGACCTGTCGCAGGGTGGGACCTCAAGGATCAGGAGGGGACCCGCTGCGTAGAGCCCCCCCTCATCCGAGATCTAACACACCCTAGGGTCTTGAGCGTTCTTAGCCTGCTCTCCGCCTGAGAGCAGTCGGCCACGGGCTATATTTCCCCCGCCGGCCGCTTAAAACGGCAGTCCGGTCAGCTCCGCAAATGGAGCTGCTTCAGACCTCCATGAATCCCAAACCGGAAGTCAGGATGTGCTGGAAGTATTGAGGGATTGCCCTGCAAAGAGATTTCCATGTGTAACAGAGCAACAAAATTGTATGTAGCTACCATCCATTTCTAGCTGCAGACATTGCAGCAGCAGCAGCAGTTTAAACTCTGATTTTAAAGGACAGTCAGAAATTCACTCTGCTCCGCAGGCAATGTCTCATAACGATGCAGAAATGTACTATCTGATAGCTTGAAAAAAAAGGAATATTTTACACCATTTCATATCCATCTCGGATATTATGCAGGATGTCCCTATGGCGAGCACCAATATCTGAAATTAAGTGTTCAAGTGTGATGCCACCACAGATAAACAATCCCTCTCCAGCTACAAATTCTCACTCTGGTTTAAACTATTTAAAAGGGACCACGTCAGAACTGCCTAGCTCCATAATCTCATAATAGCTTTTATATCTGTTCAGTCAATGCCACTAGTTTTGCTTGGTTGCTGAATCATTTGCTTTATGCTTCTGTATATGTGGTGCTCTGGTTCCAGAGGACTTACCCCATTATATTCTATCCTGCTCTCACTACACACAGCTTAGAACCAAATTTGTTGGAACTCTTCTAAGGAATTTATCCTTTTCCATGGTAAAAAAAATATTTTTTTCTTTTTTGGATGCTGACCCACACGTCTCATACATTGTTTTACCAATTGCTTGGGCAGCTAAGATAACATGAGTGCAAGCTGTATCAAAAGGATGGGAAAATGTTAACGTTTTGAGTATTTTTCATTTGTTTATTTCAGTAATATCTTTCATGTAAAATGCTTTGTGTGTGTGTATCTGATTGTAATGACCTTTGCCTATATGCAATAAATGCTTTTTTGCAATAATTAATTGTCAAAAATATATCAACATTAAAGAATTCCTGCAGATGTGTTAGCCTCTGTTTTTTCTGACCTACTGCTACATGAACTGACTGCTGGGCAGGGATATGAGAGCGAAATATGCCGTGACAGAAGTAATTCCAGTTCTACCTCTCCTGGAAAACAGCCATTGAAATCTGGATGAATGCGGGGAGAGTGACAGTTGAAAGTACATTGAAAGATCAGTTAAGGGGAATTACTAAGAGAAAAGGTTTGGAAGCTACTGAGGGGAAGCAGTAAAGATATTGCTGACTGTTTATATATTATAACCATTCACTGTTTAACCACAATATATCTGTGAGTTTAAAATCATTCAGTCCACTGTTCTGTGTTGTAAATCAAAGTTATTCTTACTTCTGGTTTAATCCTGGCTAGCTTGAAGGGGAAATAAAACACACACACAAAAACCCTCAAACATGCCTCTCTGATGGAGCCTCAGGAAGAAGAGGGTGGGACCCCAGTTTGGATTTGGGTCCAGGGTCTCTTCCTGAGAAAAAGGAAGAAAAAGTACCACTAAGGAGGAAACCACCAGAATTCTTTCCTTATGGGAAAGAATATATCTTAAGCAAAATTCTTGTTTAGGCAATCCTCTGGCACTGGGCTAAAACTTGAAGGAAGAGCCCAGTCTCTGGGGTTTATTCCAAATCAGAGAGCTAATTAGAACTCACAATTGCCCACCCCCTCCCCCCCAGCCCAGCTTATCTTTGATTTATGCCTTATACACTGTGGATAAGTGTCAAATACATTAGCTTGAGATACTCAGATCCCTTCATGAGTCCTCCTATTATTGGCAGCTTGTTTCTTCTTTGCTGGAGGAGTCTACAGATGACAAGATAATTTCTCACTCCTTGCTTCCTTGAAATCCTTTCATATTGGTTCTCTGTGTGATCCTTTGTCGTCTTTCTTTATTGGTATTTTACTCCAGTTATTAAGAGGTGATCTTGCATTGTGAGAGTTAGTTGTATTTATGGGGGTGTCTTGACTATCCAACTGTAAAGCTTTAAGCAACAAGGAACCCGTCTCCATATCGTGGGCTTAGTATGTTTTCCCTTGCCAGTGCACCAGGATTCTTGCTGAGGATATCCAGCAATATCTTAAATCTGCTTCATTTAATTTGTTGATGATTGGTTTAAGCTCTCGTCTTTTTGCCAATGTCTCACTGGAGAGATCTTGGAATACATATATATTTTTTGTTCTGGTATAGAAAATGTCCTTTTGCTTTAGCTTCTCTCATAATTTTTTCTTTTGATCTGTAATCTGGGATATGTAATATTATGTCTCTTGGTTGTTGCTTTGCTCTTGCCTTATTGTAGGGGCCAGTTCTGTAGGCTTAGTTGATTTTAGGGACGATTCCGTCTTCAAGCTTTAATTCTTTCCCAAGCCACTCTGCCATGAATGCCCCCCAGATCAGAGTTTTGTTCTGATCTTTATATTATTAGATCTCATTTTTTTCTCAAGGTCCAATATTTTTCCTTGAAGTTGCTCATTTTTGTCATGCAGGGTTCTAAGTTCTGCTTGATTTTCAGCAGCCTGGCTTATAGCTCTTTCTGCCATCTGCGTAGCCTGGCTAATTGACTCTCTTTTTTTAATTTTATTGGATTAGAAATATTTTAATGTCCATTACAATCAATTTCCTTTAAATATTCCAATTCTAACCCCCTCCCTTTCCCCCCCTTTTGTTGACTTCCAACAGTTTCCCAACCCCTTGTCTATTTTCCCCTACTCATTTCAAACTTATTTTACCAATTAAACATATACTTTCACTCTCTTCTAAGCTTACCTATTATATCACAATGCTGTCTCATTTCCCTTTCCATTTAACTTAACAACTGAATAATACATAATAACTGAATAATACATTTCTGGCATATATTCTTCAATAATCATTTTGGTAGCCTATACTTTATCTTACTCATTCTGATCTCCTCTATATTGAACAAACAATTTGTTCCTCATTATACATAATTTTAAATACATTATAAACATTGCATACCTTCAATATAGGTCAATCAATTTAACCCATACTCCATATATTACTCTTTGCTTCATATATCTTATCTTCATACTATTTTAGTTATCTAATTCCTCCATTATGCAACTCTGTCAGAGATAATCAATCACTTTAACTATACTTTGAATATATACTTTAAGCATAAGTCAATCAATTTGACCCATATTCTGTATATTACCATGTATTTTCCCCTCCTTTCTGATATTCATTCATTTTGATTATACAGTTTCTCCATTATACCATTATCTGCCAGCGATGAGATTAATCAGTTTCTATTCCTATTAAATCTTATAATGACACCACTATTACTTCATACTATATATAATAGTCAAATAAAATAATTGCTTAGATATTTTTCAATTAACTATCCCCCCCGGTATAGTCACTTCTCTCTTCTTTTGTTATATTTCAGTAATTTTCAAACTGCCACAGTTCTCCTCCCACCTCCCATTTTTTCACCAAGTATTGTTTCAGCTTCTCCCAGTCCGTGTTAAACTGTCCTGGATCAAGGTCTCTCAATCTTCTTGTCATTTTGTCCATCTCTGCCATGTACAGCAATTTGTAAATCCAATCCTCAATAGTTGGCACTTCTTGTACTTTCCACTTCTGCGCGTACAAAAGTCTAGCTGCTGCCGTCATGTAAAATAGCAATGTCCTGTATTGTGCTGGAATGTCCTCCATTCCCAAGTTCAGTAGCAGGAGTTCTGGGTTCTTGTTAACTTGAAATTGTAAAATCTCACTTATTACTCTTATTATTTCCCCCCAGTACTGCCTAGCTACCTCACAAGTCCACCACATGGGATACAAAGATCCCTCATGTTTTTTACATTTCCAGCATTTGTTAGACATATTTAAATTCCCTAGCGCAATTTTCTTTGGTGTCAAATACCAAAGATAAATCATTTTATAGACATTCTCTTTAATGTTAGTGCATGTCGTAATCTTCAACGTATTTTTCCACAAGTATTCCCACGCCTCCATTGTTATTTCTTTATTAAAGTTTATAGCCCACTTCACCATCTGCACTTTAACTGTCTCATCTTCAGTATACCATTTTAACAACACCTTATAGACCTTAGAGATTTCCTTTTTATCTTCTTGTAGAATTACTTCCTCTAATTCTGAGTTCTCTATTCTTATCCCTCCCTTTGCACAATCCGAGTTGTAAAGGTCTCTAATCTGTCTATATTGAAACGAGTCATAATTTGAAGACAACTCTTCTTGCATCTTTATTCTTAACTTGGAAAGGTCTGTTTGTGTTATTTACTTATATGTTAAACATTGTTGTTCATTGTCAACAGTTCTCGGGTCTATTACTTCATAAGGAACCACCCAGGAGGGAGTTCCTTCTTGCAGGTAATTTCTGTACTTCTTCCAAATTGTGAAGAGGCTTCTACGGATATAATGGTGCAAAAACATAGAATCTGCTTTTACTTTTTCATACCACAAATATGCATGCCATCCAAATATTTTTTTATATTCCTCTAAGGCCAGTAGTTTACGATTTTTCAAAGTCATCCAATCTTTCAACCACACCAGGCAGATTGCATCATAGTAAAGTCTTAGATTGGGCAGTTGCATTCCACCTCTCTCTTTTGCATCCTGTAATACTTTCATTTTCACCCGAGGCTTCCTGCCTGCCCAAACAAAATCCGATATTTTCCTCTGCCATTTTTCAAATTGTTTAGAGTCCCGGATAATTGGTATTGTCTGTAACAAAAACATCACTCTTGGCAACA
Source organism: Eublepharis macularius (assembly GCF_028583425.1). Classification (NCBI taxonomy): domain Eukaryota; kingdom Metazoa; phylum Chordata; class Lepidosauria; order Squamata; family Eublepharidae; genus Eublepharis; species Eublepharis macularius. The sequence continues at coordinate 65,966,323 of NC_072801.1, read as the reverse complement.
CATTCATCTTAACTACTGCAATTCTTCCCAACCATGACAAATTCAATCTATTCCATTTAATCAAATCTTGCTCCATTCGAGTCCACAATTTCTCATAGTTATTCTTGAATAGATCTATATTTTTTGCAGTCAGTTCAATTCCCAAATATTTCACCTTACTTGTTACTTCACAGTCTGTTATTTCCGTTAATAACTGTTGTTTTTGTTTAGTCATATTTTTACATAATATCTTTGATTTCTTTTTGTTTACATAGAAACCTGCCAGGTCTCCAAATTCTTTAATTTTTTCTATTAACTTAGGCATGTTTTCAATTGGATCTTCCACAATTAACATTATGTCATCTGCAAATGCTCTGACCTTATAGGAAAAGTCTTTTATTTTTATTCCACGGATCGCATTGTCCTCTCGAATCTGTATCATCAGAATTTCCAAGACTAAAATGAACAACAGTGGAGACAACGGGCAACCTTGTCTTGTACCTTTGCCAATAGTCAGTTTTTTAGTCAGCTCGTCATTCACCACAATTGCTGCACTCTGGTCTCTGTAAATTTCTTTCACTGCTCTTATGAATCTTTCCCCCATTTGTAGCTGTTCCATAGTGGCGAACATAAAGTCCCAGTTCAAATTGTCAAATGCTTTTTCAGCATCCACAAAGAAGAACCCAACCTCCTTGTTACAACACTTGTCATAATATTCAATAGCATTTATAACTGTCCTTAAATTGTCCCTAATTTGTCTATTCGGTAAAAAACCAGCTTGTTCTTCTCCACTAACTTTGGATAACCATCCCTTTACTCTTTCTGCCAGGATCTTCGCAAAGATCTTGTAATCATTATTAAGTAAGGAAATTGGTCTATAGTTTTTAACATTAATCAAGTCTTGTCCTTCTTTGGGGATCAATGATATATTAGCTTCACTCCAAGTATCTGGAATTCTTTGGTCTCTCAAAACACCATTGATCACTTCTTTTAGGAATGGTACCAGTTCATTGACCATTACCTTATAAAATTTAGCTGTAAGTCCATCAGGTCCTGGCGCCTTTCCCAGGTTTGTTGTCTGAAATGCCTTTCTTATCTCCTCCTCTGTTACTTCACTATTCAGTTTGTCTCACCAATCTTCCGAAATTGCTGGAAGCTTCATTTTCCCCAAATATGTCGCTATTGAGTCTTTATTCGCTTCTTTTTTATCATACAATTTAGCATAAAATTTGTAGAAAGCTCTACTAATAGCAGTCTGTTCCAAATGTACTTTATTGTCCTCACATATTTTATTTATTGTCTTTTTCTCCTTTCTCTTTTTCAATTGCCATGCCAGGTATTTCCCAGGTTTGTTTGCACCTTCAAACGACTTTTGGTTCAATCTCTTAAGATTCCATTCCGGTCCTTTATTATTCATTGCCGTCAACTGCTCTTGAAGGATTTTAATATCCTGGTAAATTTTCTTTTTCCCTGGTCTTTTCTTTAATTGTATTTCTTTGGCTTTTATTTTTTCCATAATCTCCTGTCTCTTCTCCTCTCTTTTCTTTCGAGCTCTTCCATTTAAGTCCATCAATATACCTCTAATTACTGCTTTGTATGTATCCCATACCTTGTTGGTTGGTACTTCTCGGTTCATGTTGTACTGTATGAAGAACTTAGTTTCCCTTCTCAACAACTCCATATTTTCTCCCTCTTGTAGCAAGTCCTCATTTATTCTCCATCCTTTCCTCTTAGTTCTTTTTCCAAACTTCCACATGATTGGGTTATGATCTGAGCCTACCATGGGCATTATTTCTACATCCTTAGTCCAAAGCACTAAGTCTTTTGAGGCTCAAATCATATCAATTCGTGATAAAGTGGAATGTCTTACGGAGAAGAATGTATATTGTCTACCTGTAGGGTTCTGTATTCTCCATACATCTTCCAAGGTTTCCTGCTGCATTAATGCGAAAAAAGTCTTTGGTAGTAACCCTCTTTTCTTTTGTGCCGTTTCTGATTTTTTATCCTGCTCCAAATTTGTGACTCCATTGAAGTCTCCTGCAAGAATTATCTAGTCATAAGAAAGTTCATCTAATTGCTTCCTCAAATCCTCAAAAAAGCTCTCTTTTGCTCCATTAGGTGCATAAATTCGGATCACCAACACTTTCTTTAAATTCCATGTACATTCCACTGCTAAAAATCTGGCTTCCACATCTCTAATCACTAACTTTGGCTGTAGCTCCTCTCTTATATAATGCCACTCCCCTTTTTTCTTTTTTGAGGCCGCTACAAAATCATTGCCCAATTTGCTCAATTTAAGATATTTTATATCCTGTTTTCTAATGTGAGTCTCTTGTAAGCACACAATGTCACATTTCTGTTTTAATAGCCAGTGGTAGGGGTGTGCAAGCCAAAAATTTTCGGCTATAGCCGAAAGTAGAAAGCCGAAAGAAGATTCTCTATCGTTAAAGCCGAAAGCCGAAACAAGAATCTCTTTCGGCTTTCGGCTTTCGGGATTCTTTCGGCATTATTTCGGCTTTCTTTCGGCTTTTTTCTATGGGAAAATGCCTCCGTCTTCCAGGACGCCTGGAGGAGGCATTTTCCCACCGAATAAGCCCAAAATTGGTGGGGACCTTCCACTAACCCTTCTCTAACAACCACCCAAGTTTCAGACAGATTGGACTTTGGGGGGCCATGTTATGGCCCCCCAAAGCAGGTCCCCCCATCCTCCCATAAGAAAGCGAAGGAGCAGCATATTGTTAGCATGCTGCTGCTGATCTTTCTTCATTATTTCCTATGGGGAAAAAATGAAGAGGCAGGCTTCCTTTGCCAGGGGTGGCATTTTGCATGCAAAATGCCCCCCAGCCCTCAGGGGCCCTTCTCCCACCCCTCCTCCCACCCCCACCAAGGCTCAGCCTGCTCCCACTTGGGGGGGCCATTTCATGGCCTCCCCAAGTAGGTGCTCTAATCTCTACCACTGACAGCTGGGGGAGGCTTGTGTTGCCAGGGGTGGCATTTTGCATGCAAAATGCCCCCAAGCCCTCAGGGGCCCTTCTCCCACCCTTCCCCCCACCCCCCACCAAGGCTCAGACTGCTCCCACTTGGGGGGGGCATTTCATGGCCTCCCCAAGTAGGTCCTCTCAGCCCCTAAAGTCCACCCCTTACAGCCCCACACAAACCCAATTCCCCCCCAGCTGCCACACACAGACCCAAATCCCCACATTAGCCCCTCACAGACCCAAATCCACCCCCACCTGCCCCACACCCATAACCCCAGGAACAGGCTGGCAAAGGCCAGCCCTCTCCCTTTGTTCCCTATGCTGGGAACTTCTAAACTCTCTTTCCCTGGGCAATTCTGCACAGCCCAGGGGTGCCACAATGGTGGGCACACTTCTGAGTGCCAGCTGGTCCCTGTGAAAGAGCACCTGAACCACAGACACCCTCCCTCAAATTCCCCCACCACCTACAGAGATGGCTGGCCAGCCAGCCCCATTGTTCCCTATGATGGGAACCAACTGCACAACAAAGAATAAAACAAGAACAACACAAAATAAAGTTTTAAAAAAATTATATTCTCCCTTCCAAAGTACAAGAAGGCAAAGCATTATGACACATTACACCAGCAGTCCCCCACACAGGAAAAATTAAAACAAAACTCACTTAACATCAGAGAATCACAAAGCATGATTCCTGTCAAAAACACTTTATTTCTTGAACAGCTTTAGGTTACACAGCAGGGGGGAACACCAAAGGGCATGGCAGCACTATCTTACACAAAAATAACACAACTCACTTAACATCAGAGAATCACAAAGCACAATTCCTGTCAAAAACACTTTATTTCTTGAACAGCTTTAGGTTACACAGCAGGGGGGAACACCAAAGGGCATGGCAGCACTATCTTACACAAAAATAACACAACTCACTTAACATCAGAGAATCACAAAAACACAATTCCTGGCAAAAACACTTTATTTCTTGAACAGCTTTAGGTTACACAGTAGGAGGGCACAACAGGGCATGATAGCAATGTACTACAAAAAATAATACAACCCACTTCACCGTTTTTGACAGCAATTGTGTTTGTGTGATTCTCTGATGTGAAGTGAGTTGTGTTATTTTTGCGTAGTACACTGCTTTCCTGCTCTGTGGTGCCTTCCTACTGTGTAACCTAAAGCAGTTACAGAAATAAAGTGCTTTTGACAGCAATTTTTTGGGGTGATTCTTTAATGTGAAGTGAGTTGTGTTATTTTTGGGTAAGATACTGCTTCCGTGCCCTTTGGTGTTCCCCCCCTGCTGTGTAGCCTAAAGCTGTTCAAGAAATAAAGTGTTTTTGACAGGAATTGTGCTTTTGTGATTCTCTGATGTTAAGTGAGTTGTGTTATTTTTGTGTAAGATAGTGCTGCCATGCCCTTTGGTGTTCCCCCCTGCTGTGTAACCTAAAGCTGTTCAAGAAATAAAGTGTTTTTGACAGGAATCGTGTTTTGTGATTCTCTGATGTTAAGTGAGTTTTGTTTTAATTTTTCTGTGTGGGGGACTGCTGGTGTAATGTGTCATAATGCTTTGCCACCTTGTACTTTGGAAGGGAGAAAATAATTTTTTTTAAACTTTATTTTGTGTTGTTCTTGTTTTATTCTTTGTTGTGCAGTTGGTTCCCATCATAGGGAACAATGGGGCTGGCTGGCCAGCCATCTCTGTAGGTGGTGGGGGAATTTGAGGGAGGGTGTCTGTGGTTCAGGTGCTCTTTCACAGGGACCAGCTGGCACTCAGAAGTGTGCCCACCATTGTGGCACCCCTGGGCTGTGCAGAATTGCCCAGGGAAAGAGAGTTTAGAAGTTCCCAGCATAGGGAACAAAGGGAGAGGGCTGGCCTTTGCCAGCCTGTTCCTGGGGTTATGGGTGTGGGGAAGGTGGGGGTGGATTTGGGTCTGTGAGGGGCTAATGTGGGGATTTGGGTCTGTGTGTGGCAGCTGGGGGGGAATTGGGTTTGTGTGGGGCTGTAAGGGGTGGACTTTAGGGGCTGAGAGGACCTACTTGGGGAGGCCATGAAATGCCCCCCCCAAGTGGGAGCAGTCTGAGCCTTGGTGGGGGGTGGGAGGAAGGGTGGGAGAAGGGCCCCAGAGGGCTGGGGGGGCATTTTGCATGCAAAATGCCACCCCTGGCAACACAAGCCTCCCCCAGCTGTCAGTGGTAGAGATGAGAGCAGAGCACCTACTTGGGGAGGCCATGAAATGCCCCCCCCCAAGTGGGAGCAGGCTGAGCCTTGGTGGGGGGTGGGAGGAGGGGTGGGAGAAGGGCCCCAGAGGGTTGGGGGGCATTTTGCATGCAAAATGCCACCCCTGGCAACACAAGCCTCCCCCAGCTGTCAGTGGTAGAGATTAGAGCAGAGCACCTACTTGGGGAGGCCATGAAATGGCCCCCCCAAGTGGGAGCAGGCTGAGCCTTGGTGGGGGGTGGGAGGAGGGGTGGGAGAAGGGCCCCTGAGGGCTGGGGGGCATTTTGCATGCAAAATGCCACCCCTGGCAAAGGAAGCCTGCCTCTTCATTTTTTCCCCATAGGAAATAATGAAGAAAGATCAGCAGCAGCATGCTAACAATATGCTGCTCCTTCGCTTTCTTATGGGAGGATGGGGGGACCTGCTTTGGGGGGCCATAACATGGCCCCCCAAAGTTCAATCTGTCTGAAACTTGGGTGGTTGTTAGAGAAGGGTTAGAGGAAGGTCCCCACCAATTTTGGGCTTATTCGGTGGGAAAATGCCTCCTCCAGGCGTCCTGGAAGACGGAGGCATTTTCCCATAGAAAAGCCGAAAGAAAGCCGAAAGAATCCCGAAACGTTTCGGCTTTTTTCTTTCGGCTACCCGAAACGTTTCGGCATTCCCCGAAACGTTTCGGCATTCCCCGAAAGAAGCCGAAACACTTTTGTTTCGGCATTCTTTCGGCATTCTGAATGCCGAAACGCACATCCCTAGCCAGTGGAAAATACTTTTTCTCTTGTATTGTCGATGGCTTTCACGGCCGGAGAACGATGGTTGTTGTGGGTTTTCCGGGCTGTATTGCCGTGGTCTTGGCATTGTAGTTCCTGACGTTTCGCCAGCAGCTGTGGCTGGCATCTTCAAAGTAGTTGGAAGTGTTGTCCAGTATTTTGGTGTCCTGGAATAAGATACTGTGCCCTGTTTGAGTTAGGCTATGTTCAGCCACTGCTGATTTTTCCAGTTGTCCAAGTCTGCAGTGTCTTTCATGTTCTTTTATTCTTGTCTGGATGCTACGCTTTGTGGTCCCGATGTAAACTTGTCCACAGCTGCAGGGTATTTGGCATCTTCAGAGGTGTAGCACCAAAAGACAGAGATCTCTCAGTGTCACAGTGTGGAAAAGATGTAGGTCATTTGTATCTACTCAGGAGGGGTGGGGTTGAGCTGAGTCATCCTGTAAGAGTTTCCCAGGGTGTGGAATGCTAATGGCGGGAGGCTTCACTGTATCCTGAGGAGGTTCTTTTGCATATGGATTGGTACTTGATGTGCTAATCTTCTCTGCATGGCTATTATCGGGTGTGGAGTGTTTTGTTAGCCTGGTGTTTTTTAGAACTGGCAACCATGCTCGGTTCATTCTTAAGGTTTCTTCTTTCCTGTTGAAGTTTTGCTTATGCTTGTGAATTTCAATGGCTTCCCTGTGCAGTCTGACAAAGTAGTTGGAAGTGTTGTCCAGTATTTTGGTGTCCTGGAATAAGATACTGTGCCCTGTTTGAGTTAGGCTATGTTCAGCTATGTTCAGCCACTGCTGATTTTTCCGGTTGTCCAAGTCTGCAGTGTCTTTCATGTTCTTTTATTCTTGTCTGGATGCTACGCTTTGTGGTCCCGATGTAAACTTGTCCACAGCTGCAGGGTATACGGGCTTGACTTGCCTCGCTCCCATGAGTCTGCTCGTTTCCTTAGCTCCGTGGCGCCTGGCTTAATGTCCGTTTAATTTAATTTAAATGTCCCGATTTCATGAAGAAAAAAAGACGTTTAAAGAGTACAAAATGTCGAGCGTCTTTTCTCTATGGTTTTTCAATAGTTTTTATAATCCAATATGGCCTACTTCCTCTTCTGCTGAAGTCAGTGCCCTTCCCTTTTCAAAAATGGCGATTCCCTTCTTCCTGTCTGCCAGTGAGGGCCGTCTCTCTCCCGCAGCTCTATCCCTGTTACGTACTTCCTGTTTCCCGTCTCCTCACAGCAGCTCTCGCGATGGTAGAAACTTTCTCACAGTCCATTATCTCCCCACAGCCGCAGGTATGAAAAACAATGATCCGATTTCTCTAATAACTTCATTTATCATAGTCCTTTTCCTAATCTGTTTCTTGCCGAGTCTTCCTCTACTTATAATCAATATGTTGCAGTTTAAAAGTCCACTTTAATACATTACTTTAAGTAATTCGTCCCGTTTCAAGAGATAGTGATCTTTACCTTTTCAAACGTCTTTCTGGGTTGTAATCACTGCTTCAATCTCAAGATCTCTTCCACCTTCTTTCCCCCTGTTGAAGCTTGGGCATGTAGGTCTTATGCCAGCCGCACTGGCCCCAGGACTGCCGCAGAGATTTAAGCTGACCTGTCGTAGGGTGGGACCTCAAGAGTCAGGAGAGAGTCCGTTGCACAGGACCCCCCCTTGCCCGAGATCAACGCGCCCTGAGGTGCTTGAGCGTTCTATGCCTATTCTCCGCCTGAGAATAGGTGGCCGCGGGCTTGTTTGCCCCTGCTGGCCACTGAAACGGCAGCCCGGTCAGCTCTGCTCTTAGAGCTGCTTTAGACCTCCATGGATCCCAAACCGGAAGTCGGCTAATTGACTCTTTTAGTTCGCTGGTTTGATTTTAAATTATTCCCTCCAGCCTGTTCACTATTTTATGTTCTAGTTTTTCTAGTGCTAGCTGGATTTCACCCTCCATCCCTAGGGCTTGATTTCCCTCCGTTTCTGCTGCCGATGTTGCAGCCGCCATTTTGGGCGGCGCGTTTTTATGTCCCGAAGGGGCTTTTTTTGCTTCTACCTGCTCAAAAAATGCATTTAGAGAGGAGTTGCACTGATTGGCAGGCTTGGCTTTCACTCCTCCGCTTTTCCCCATGTTTTGTGTTGCTTATCACATCAAAGGCGCTTATTCAGGGCCGCGGGAGGAATCTGGGGCTCGGAGTGTGAGATCTAGGCCCCCTCCCCCCAGGCATGGCTCTTTGAAGAAGCCTTCTTTGTTTCCAATATCATGGATATTTTTTTTAGTCCTGAATTTTTTACTAGAGATTGGAGTTCTATAAGAAGTACAATAGGCAATTAATCAATGAAGGAGCTCTTACCAATAATGTTCCACATATATTTTCTTCTCTGTAAAGTTGAGTATTTGTATAATTCCAAGTGAATAAGATCCTAATATACCAATGATACTATAATTGGTTGTATCTGATTCAAATGTATGTTTACTGCATTCAGAACTCAGATCTCGGATGACAGCATGAGGATGAAACCAGAGGAGAAATAGAGCTAAAAAAATCCTTTTGAACATTCGCAGTTTTCTGAGCCAGTTCATGCTGACCTCCTGCATAGTGACCAACATGCCAGTTGGTAGCTATTCACAGAGTTTCCTAAAAATCAAGTTCATATCAGAGGCAAATATGCCTTCCTATGTTTCCATCTAAGAAATAATTTCAAGATTCAACCAGGCAGTGCTCTGCTGGATGTGTGTAAGAAATACACCTCTTCAAATTTTGAACAATTTTGACCTGAATTGAGCTTGTTAACCAAACATTTCTTTCCTCATAAAGCCACAGGGTTAACTAAAGATACGATTATGTAGAAAAAACAAATACATGACACAGCACATACTATAAATTGCTTTCCATGTTGAGGCAGGAAAAGAACTGAGGAAATGAGTGATACCCACCGAGGAGGCATGAAGTGGAAAGGAGTTGTTCCTGCCTCCCTGACAGGAGGGTGAGAATCATCCACCAAGAAGTCCTCTACCTCAAAGGGAGAACTTGATGATTCAGATCGGTTGTTCAATAAAGTCAACTATAACTCACAAATCATTGCCTACTGTATCCATTTAGTGATATTGGTTCAAAAGACAACCCTCGATAATAAGAGATGAATTAAGAAGGGCCATTCCTTTTCCTAACCAGTTGCTCCTTGGTGTTCAGCTGAGGCTTCACTAAAATAATGTAGCATTTGGGAAAGAAGATGCAGCCCAACAGCCCAGCACTAGAAGTCAAGATGGAGAAGACCTCCACGGCCACCATGGATTTCCCTTTGGTGCTCAGATATGTTGGGATAAAGGACACCCAAACACTGCAGAACACAAACATGCTGAAGGTGATCAGCTTGGCTTCATTGAAACTGCCAGGCAACTTTCGGGCAAAGAAAGCCACAGTGAAGCTGAGAATGGCCAGAAAGCCCATGTAGGCCAGGACAGTGTAGAACATGACCTCTGAGCCTTCATTGCACTGCACTGTGATCTGGCTGACCTGGGAGTGCATGTCCAGCTCTGGGAAGGGGGGAGAGGTAACTATCCAGGTGGCGCAGATACCCATTTGAATGAGAGAACAGGGAATAATTACAGATGTTGCCAGCCTCTTCCCTGCCCATTTCATGATGCTGTTTCCTGGTTTGGCAGCCATGAAGACCAGAACCACAGTGATGGTTTTGGCCAACACACATGAAACTGAGATGGAGAAGGTGATACCAAATACAGTTTGCCGCAGAAGACAGGTCACCTTCCCAGGCTGGCCAATGAACAGGAAAGAGCAAAGGAAGCTGAGCAGAAGAGAGGCCAGGAGGGTGCAGGTGATGCTCCTGTTGTTGGCCTTGACGATGGGAGTGTCCCAGTGCAGAACAAAGAGCCCTGTCACCATTATGGTGGTCAAGGAAGATAAAAGGGCCAAGGAAGCCAAGGCTGCTCCCAAGAGCTCTCCATAGGACAAGAAAGTGATGCTTCTGAGAATGCACCGGTCTTGCTTTTGATTTGGATACTGATCCTCTGGGCACTTCTGGCATTGTTCAGCATCTGAAATTAACAAGGAAGTTCTTAGTGACAAAGATGTTCTGAAAGCTTCATCTTACCCGGAATCTTTATTGCTTAAATGTAGTCAGAGAATTTGACTTTGTGTGTAGAAATCAGTTGGCAACATTAATATGATAAAGGAATATAGATTGCTACTTTCCCTAGTTCTTGAGTTACACTCAACAGGTGCTATATGAAAATGTAATAGGGATTGAAAAAATAGGAAGAAAAGGGTGTCCTTGAGGGGGGGGACTCTTTGTCAAGTCAGACTTCCTCCATGGCTTTCCTGTTTTGTACCCCTCTCCAATAAATCTGATTTTAGAGAACCCATTTGTACAACTGACATAAGGAATTGATCCAAATGTATAGCTCTTTTTTCTCATTTCTTCTTCCCTTACCGATTTGCAATGAAATCCTCCCTTCAGGGCACTGAGAACAGCTATAGCAACAGACTTCTTTCCCCTCCAGAGCAATCTTGCTGGATCCAGGTCGGCAGCTCTTGACACATGTTGAAGATGGCACCACCTAAGAGCAGCACAAAGAAGGTTTGGGGATGAAAAAAAAGTACTTCTAGCACTGCCAACATATTGGGAATTTCATACAGATTTCAGAGCAATACCTGAGGAGGCAGCTCAACTGCTATATGATATTACATCTTGTGAAGTCACATCATTTGATGTCACATCAAAATAAAAAATCTACTTCTCCAAATCCTCCCCTTCCTGTGAGGTCATTTCAACCTGCCAAAATTCCTCTTTTGAATTTAAATGTCCTATCTCATATTATTCAACCAAAACCCTTTCAAAATTGCCACAAAGTAGGTTTTTTAGGATGAAAATAACATACTTGTAGAGTGGCCAATTCCAGAATGGGAAATTGCCAAATAAGAAGTCTACAGACTCAGAACAGAATAGCTTGGAAGAGGGGTAATTAACAATGGAGTAGCACAGGTATGTGAACTTTTGTAGATTAGAAACCATGCCAATAGACACTAGGTGTTGAGGCCCAGGTGCAAAGTCATCTTAGAATGGTAAGAGTGCCCAACTTCGCAGGAGTGAAGATGTAGTCCAAAGATGGTGTGTATTAATTGAGCACCCACAGATATTTATATGTTGAAGAAACATGCATCACTCTTTTTAAATAGACTTTGTTTCAATAAAACAGTTTTTGTTTATTTTAAGAAGATAGTCAAGAACATATTCTTGGTGAGGTGTTTGAAGTTATAAGACAATTAATTTGCCAAGAATGTGTATCCTTAGGAAATGGCACAACTAGCTAGTATTAGGACATTATCTCAAAACTCAGTAAATATGGGGAAATGAATTGACTGGAAGCATCTCTTCAGAAGAGGATCCAGCCTATCCCTTGCTTATCTTTGGGTAAGATATTTTTATGGACTCGTGTAATTGGTCTAATGTAATTATCTATATACCAGTAACGGATAGGATACATTTCTTTGAGATACTCTGGGTTAAGGATGTACACACTTATGTTTTAATAAAAATGACTAAATCGAAGCAACATTCTCTAACAGTATTTCTTTTGGTTGAAAAGTGTGACACTGAGAGATCTCTGCTACACCTCTGAAGATGCCAGATGGGTGCTACACCTCTGAAGATGCCAGTCACAGCTGCTGGTGAAACGTCAGGAACTACAATGCCAAGACCATGGCAATACAGCCCGGAAGATCCACAACAACCATCGTTCTACGGCCGTGAAAGCCTTCGACAGTATTACTTTTGTGTTTTACCCATAACAAACCAAAAGTATTTGAGGTGTGATCATCAAAAAGCCTAGGCCTTGCTAGTCTTTAAAGTGCTACTAGACCTGAATCTTGCTTTTCTAGATCTCCAGGGTTTCTTAAGTGCAGACTTGATCTCAGTCAGGTCTGACAGAGTCATTTAGAACAATTACTTAGATAACTGTTCCACATACTGTAGAAAGAACATTTACCCACCACTAATATTTGCATAAAACTTTTTCCCTTAATGGTGTGTGTTATGTGCTGTCAAATTGCCTTCAACCTATGGCGAGCCTATGAATGAAAGACCTCCAAAACATCCTATCATTAACAGACTTGCTCAGATCTTACAAACTGGAGGATGTGGCTTCCTTTATTGAGTCAATCCATCTCGTTTTAGGTCTTCCTCTTTTCCTACTGCCTTCCACTTTTCCTAGCATTATTGACTTTTTGAAAGAATCTTGTCTTCTCATGATGTGTGAACAAAGTACTGTAGCCTCAGTCTTGTCATTTTAGCTTCTAACCCATAATGATAGTCTGATCAAAGGAAAGAAACAGGAAAAGCAGATTGTAGAGAACATTGCTACCAGCTACAATGTGTGAACTGCACTACGGTTTACACATTTTTCCTGCCTCCAGCTCCTGGCCTTTGGCTGCTGGCTTCTGCCCTGTGACCTTGATCAAGCTGGCCCATTGGATTCAGGATGGGTCCCAAACACATGCCATTATTGTTCATTGTTTGTGCATTTAAATTGTATCTTTATAAAGTATATTGATAGCATTCTTATTTTTTGTAAACAGCGTTAGACTCGGTGGATATTGAGCAAGTCCGTTGTTTTAAATATTTAGGAACTGCCTTTCAGGCTTCAGGCTCTAGAAAAGCTCATGTGGACCATGTTACAACAAGCGCAGCTAAAAGTGCGCGAGCGATTGAGAAATTTTATTGGTCTTCTGGGGGCCGGAATGTTGCAGCAGCAGTCAAGATTTTCAAGGCTAAGTCTCTTGCCCAATTACTTTATGTGGCGCCCTTGAGCATAACAACACATCAGTCTTATTGGCAGTCACTGGAAAAAGTGCAATCCAAGTTTTTAAGGCACATTTTGCAGGTTCCCTTTTGTGTCTCTAATGCACATATTCGTTTGGAATCCGGTATGGTCACTGTAAAAGCACGCCTGTGGATTGCTACCATTGTCTATTGGTTTAAGCTAATAACTAATCCCTCCGGCTTAACCGGTTTAATAGCATGGGATTCTAAAGTACCACTTTGGATCAAAGAAACAGAGCGCAAATTGGGTTATTATGGTCTTTCCAAACAGTTTCTGATTAATATGGAACATGACATGGTCAAACCCTTTGTGAAACAAAGAATCCTGGATATTGAAAGGCAGAACGACTTGAGTCAAGTCAAAGGGTATTTCCCAGGAATAGATAGCCTAAACCAAGTGATAATGATGCCTTACTTACAAAACTTGGATAAAGCAGATTATAGAAGAGCAGTTACCCTCCTCAGAATGGACACGTTACCATCAGCGGTCATAGAGGGCAGATATGCAAAACAACCACTCGAGAAAAGAGTATGTATATGTGGGGCTGGAAAGATAGAAACTAGGGGACACGTACTCTTCGAGTGTGAGCTTTATCAAAATATTAGGGCAATCTTCATAACTCCAATTTGTAATCAGTTCCCAGGTAGAAATGACAGATTCTATCTAGATAAGCTTTTAGCCGATAAGGACCATGAAATTACATTAAAGGTAGCAAATTTTGCTGTGCAAGCCATACGGATTAGGAAGTATTTTACAGGGGGAAATATTTAAATATTTTATAATGTTAAGGATTTTAATATTTAATAATTTGGTCTTAGGCACTCAGGTTTTAAGGTTTTAAATATTTAAGACTCTGTACCCTGAAATTTTAGTGAATAGATTTGTAAATAATATGACTTACCATGACTGGGTTGTATGCTATTATTGTGTGGTCTATGACCGTAATAAAGATTGACTGACTGGTAAACAGCGCAGTTGTCTTCAGGAAGAAAGGCAATGAACCAATATTCTAACAAACTATAAATTTGTCAGATCAGAACATCTAAAGTTCAAGTAAAACACTTTATATCTGTTTAAATGTGAGATGCCACACAACAGCATTTTAATTGTATCTTTAGAGTTTATATCGATCACATTTTTAATGTTGTTCTCTGCCTTGGTTCTCTTCAGTCAAGAAAGAAATGAATCAATATTCTAATGAACTATAAACAACACATACAGTTCCTCAGATGTGACCATCTAAAACACTTCATACCTGTTTAAACTTGGGATTCCACACAATGGCGCTTCTGTTAATGGTGAACTCCTGGCCTACAGGAGCTTGCAGGTCTATGTTTCCAACTTGGACTCTCTGAAAGGATTCATTGGCGAATGCAATGGTATTAATGAGATCATATCCAGTGGCCAGTTCTCCATTTTCATCAAAGAAGATTTCATCCCCAGCGCTATTATTAAAGCGAACCTTTCTCAGAAAAGAGTTCAGCTAGACAAGAAAAGTTTACAACATTAGACAAACACAGTGAGAGCAGATTGTGACTTGACACTTTGCAACATTTTGACCACTTCTCTTTCAGTTCAATATTTCAGTACTCAAAGAGACAAATGGCCAAATTTTGGATTTTCTACATCCACAGGAACTCTTTATTTGTTTGTTTGTTTTCTACATTTGCACCCTGCCTTTCTCACTGAAAATACTAATCAGAAAAAAATAGAAATAAGGAAAAATACAAATCAGAGAAAACAATGAAGAGCGCAAGACATTGAGAAATCACTAGGATTACAGAAATCAGAAAACTACGCAAATAGTTTAAGCCATGACATGCCATACATAATTCCGAGATGCAATAAACATTGCAACAAACAGCACTCCTATTCCCTTTTAAGAAAGCACTCCCAGACGGTTCCATTTTATTGTAATTCTGATTTCTTTATAAATTGCCCTCTTGAACACTTTTATTTTGTTATCTCCCCACAAGTGAAGCACCTTGCTATAGATCTTATCTCTCAGCATGAAACTGCACTAGATCTGCATTGCCCACTTACCCATAACTGTCATTCGATTTGCTCCCTGACGGGTTTTCTAGAAGGTTTGCATCTCAGACTACTCTCTCCTTACTTGGGGATTCTGAAAGGAGACTCTTCACCGCTTCCACTGATCTGGCCCATCTTCCCATCCTTCCTGCTATTGCTATAGCAGCGGAAAATGGCCAGTCTAGGCTGACCCTTAAGGAACGGGCCACCAACAGTGTGTATCCTAGCCAGAACCTATCTCAAATAGCAGAGGCTGATTAATTTTGAAGAGGTTACAAATATGGAAGGGATCTAGCCTGGATAGCCCAGGTCATCCTGATCTCATCAGATCTCAGACGATAAGCAGGATCGGCCTTGCTTAGAAAATGGATGGGAGATCTCCAATAGAAAACTACCTCTGTTAGTCTCTTCTCATGAAAACCCCACCAGGGAGGGGGGTCATCCTAAGTTAACTATGACTTGAGGGCACTCTCCATTCAATAAATAGAGAAGAAGAGATTGGAGAACAAAATTAAATCAGAGCTTCCTGTTATTTTCTTGCCCTTCTGGGAGCATGAATAAATATAACATTTGGGAGTTATCCTAGAGGAGGTGGAGAGGCAGACTCCAAAACTCAGAGTTTCTTAAGAACTTGGGAGCGCAGTTCACATCAGGAGCACATAGCATGGAGGAAGAAGCCTCGAGTGAAGATGAAAGTTCTATGTGATGCCAAAGAAAGAGGGGGACTACAATTACCAAATATAAGATTATACCATGAAGCAATATGTTTGGTGTGGCTCAGGGAATGGATGTTGTTAGAGAATCTTAAACTTTTAACACTTGAAGGATACAAGAAACTCTTTGGTTGGCATGAGTACTTATGGGATGATAAAATTAAAGCAGACTCTATGTTCCTGCATCATTATATTAGACGAAGCCTCTACATGGTCTGGCAAAAATATAAAAAATACTTGGATGAGGGTATCCCAACGTGGGTGGTGCCACTGGAAGTTATTGATCGGAGAACAATTTACAACAGAGAGGAATGTTTGTCATATAAGGAGGTGCTGAAAATGGAGCAAAATATGATTAAAACAGGAGAAGAATTATCCTCTCACTATGGATGGTTCCAATACAGACAGATTAAAGACTTATATGACAAGGATCGTTTAAAATGGGGATTTAAATGGAAAAACTCTGAACTGGAAGAAAGTATACTACAAGAAGGCAAGAAAAGGATTTCTAAAGTTTATAAGATTTTGTTAAAATGGTATACAGAAGATGAAATTGTTAAAGTCCAGATGGTGAAGTGGGCCATAAATTGTAATAGAGACATAACAATGGAGGCATGGGAATACTTGTGAAAAAATACATTGAAGATATCGACTTGTATGAATATTAAAGAAAATGTTTATGATATATAGATGGTACCTAACGCCGAAGAAAATAGCATATGGGAACAACAAAATGTCAGACAAGTGTTGGAAATGAAAAAATCATGAAGGTTCATTGTATCATATGTGGTGGACCTGTGAGGTAGCAAAGCAGTTCTGGGGAAATATTACAGAAGTTATGACTGAAATTTTACAAATCCCAATAAATAAGAACCCAGAACTGCTGTTGCTAAATCTGAAATTAGAAGAGATTCCCAGGCAACAAAGAACTTTATTATTCTATATGACAACAGCGGCAAGAATTTTATATGCTCAGAAGTGGAAGACGCAAGAAGTACCATCTATTGAAAATTGGATACAAAAATTGCTGTACATGGCAGAAATGGACAAAATGACGAGAAAGTTGAGAGAACAGAATCCAGAAGAATTTCTTAATGACTGGGGTAAACTAAAACAGTATTTGGAAAAGAAGTGGGACGTAAAGGGACAATTATGGTTCTTAGATAACTATTAATTTTGCAGAAAGGAAGAGATACTGATCTTTACAAGAGAAGAGAGGAGATAAGTTAGAAACATAATGTAACTGATAGTTTGATGTTAGGTTTTGTTTAATCTAATATATATTATATATTTTACTAGTGTATTAAGATAGTTAAGAATAGAAAAGGGGATATAAGTAGTAGATTTAGACAGCGGGTTGGAAAACTGTTGGAAGTCTTAGATTAAGGGGGGAGGGGAAAGGGTGGGAGAATATGGAAGTGAGGGTTTTAATTGAAAATCTGTAATATTAATTTTTACTCACCCAATATATTTTTTTTAAAAAAGGAGCACATAGCATGGAGACATGGGTCATAGATCTCTCCTCCCCTACCTCGTTTTTCTGTTACACTACTGGCAAAACATTAGTTGCTAATAATAATAATATAACAGTATGCTTATGTACTGCTCTTCTAGACAAATTAGTGCCCTACTCAGAGCAGTGAACAAAGTCCATGTTGTTATCTCCACAATACAGCCAGAGAGCTGGGCTGGCAGGAGAGGCTTTCCCAAGACTATGTGCTAAGCTCATAGCAGTAGTGGGATTCACTGACTCAGAGCCCAACCACTTAACCACTATGCCACAGCAGCTCCCATGAGTACTGAAGATCATCACGTTATGTTTCCACAGTGGGGTAGACAGCGCACACACATGTGCAGATACACATACACACAACGAACTGATTCAGAGTGGGGAAAGGGCATGGAAGTTATGTCCAAAGTCCTTCTGTCCACTCGCCATGTTCTTAATTGGAATTGGACCCACCATACCAACTGATATCTTCCCCTGAGCCCTTCTCATTATTAGCTGGCTGTTAAGTTATGGAAAGAGCAGATAGAGTGCAGACCCAATTACTGTAATTTTTATTTGAATCCTGAGGTGGAGTACTAGGCATTTCTTCACATTTTTACAAAGATCCTTAATTGACTCATTTTCAAAACCCACTGCAATAATGAAGTCTGACAAAAAGGGAACATAGACTCACCTGCCATGGCTGAATATCCCCAAACTTCCATCTGTCTCCATGGCTCGTTGCTCTCCATTTGACAAGCGATGAATGCAGGGCATGGAGAGCATGTGCTACAGCATAAGCCGCATTATAGATGCTGTAGCTATGGCCAGACATTCTCATTTCAAACATAGACCCAGGGAGGTTCCTCAGCTTCTCTTCCCCAGTGCAGAGGGGAAGGTTTGTTGAAAGTTGATTAAACTCTGGGAAAGAACACTTAAATGATTTTTGCCAGAAATCGAGGATGAAAGGAACATTCCCTGGACCTATGCTGTCAAGGAATTCCTCAAATCCTGGCACCACTTTTGTGTGCAGGTCAAAGGACAAGGTACCATTGAGGGATTGTGCTGGGAAACCATCCCAAGCAATCACGGCTGTGAAATCCCACTGAGCAGTTATGATCCACACCCTCTGCATTGGAGGCTGGTCATCAAATTCATATTCCAGCAGAATTACTCGTAACTTATCCATGGACAGAATATCCCCATGAACAAGAATGACATTCATTTCATACAACCAGAGAGAAGAAGATATGCTGTCTATGATTTTACTTGGATTGTCATGCAGTATAATTGGCATCAGTTGTGTGAAAGCGAGACAAATGCTGTTCTGGAGGAGCCTGGGTCTCAGGGTCTGCAGAAAAGATTCTCCACTCTCATCATCAGACGTGAGGAGGCCGACCCATGTCCATCCAAAATGCTTGAGCAGCTGAACGATCCCCACATACTGAGCGTTTTCACTTGGAACCATCCAATAG
Organism: Eublepharis macularius; assembly: GCF_028583425.1. Taxonomy (NCBI): domain Eukaryota; kingdom Metazoa; phylum Chordata; class Lepidosauria; order Squamata; family Eublepharidae; genus Eublepharis; species Eublepharis macularius. Next base: position 65,947,860 of record NC_072801.1, on the reverse strand, counting down.
AAAAAAGGGAACTTAATCTTATCACTCAGCACTGGATCAAAGGAGCCATAACTTAGCTAATACAAGGGGAAAATGTATTTTTAATATGGTGAACTGCATCACTCAATTTTTTAAAACAAGAGTTACATCTTTGATGCAATGGATTTCATCCTCCCACTGATGTCACAATACAAATCTTCAATTACTGGTTTTACACATATATACTTTTTTTTTAAAAAAAAGTTGATTATTATCTTTCTGACTGAGCTAATATAATGAAAATAAAATACTGAGAAAAAAACAGTTTCATAAGCCATGAGTTATGTTTTTGACACAATAAATTGTTCCACCAACTAATATTACAAAGCAAATCTTAACATTTGAGCCATAACTAGAAAAGCCTTGTTTCTCATGTTTCTACAAATCTTACTATGAAACTCTGAGACTGAGGTAGAGTCTAATGGGGAGGAATGTGGCCTGGGGAGATTTTTGAGCTAGACATTCCAGTAGAACCTCAGGAATTATGACAATCATCTTTCAAGATATTAAAGGGAGTCATTAAGCAGGTGCCTAGTAGCAGAAATACAAACAAAACAAAGCCACAAACATCACGATCAGCTGTTCACAAGCAAACTGCTTGTGAGGGCCCCATTCTAATTGAACAGGTGGCTGTTGCAAGTGTCATTTGTTGCATTCAGCAGCCATTCATCAAGCCAGACATTCTGGCACTGGCTGCAATCAATTCCCTTGGCAACAGAGGCAGGGACTGCCTGAACTCTGTCTAAACTCCTGCGGTTGCCCTCGAAATCCCAATCTAAGCCCAATTTAGCTTGATAGGTAGGTCTTCCATGGAGTTCAAAATTTGTTACAAGGAAGCAAAGATCAGGGGAGAGCATTGCAGACAGTGCAAACAAAGCAAAGACCTAGCTTTGCAGACACTCAGTGCCAAGCTACACATGACGAATGACACCTGAACAGCAAGTGTATTTCTCCCTGTTCACTTGCCCTCCACTAAATCCACTTGCCGTTCAAGTGTCATTCGTCATGTGTAGCTTGGCCCTCAGACAGTACAAGGGGGAGCTTTGCAAACAGTGCAAATGGGGCAAAGACCCAGCTTTGCACACAGTACAAGGGGGAGCTTTGCAGATAGTACAAAGGGAGCAAAACCCCAGCTTTGCAGACAGTACAAGGAGGAGCTTTGCAAATAGTGCAAAGGGAGCAAAGACCCAGTACAAGGAGGAGCTTTGCAGACAGTAAAGGGGAGCAAAAACCCAGCTCTGGCTTTGCATTTGCAAACAGTGAAAGGGAGAGACAGCTGCTGTTGGTATTTTGATAGAGAGTGCATTGGAACTTGAATTTTATTTGTGGGTGTACCTCTTCAGGTTCCAGGGCTGCTGTCAAGATATTATTTATTATTGGTACCTTTCCTGGTGCCTGCTCAGGTAAGGTTTCTGGGAGTGGTGTGGTAGGGATCTTGACCAAACCTGGATGATGGCTGGAGGAGAAACTGCTGGCCCCCACAAACAGCAGCCACAAACATGTTCACAAACGGGGTCATACTTGTCACTGTTCGTTTGTGGATGGCAACGAACAACGAACAGTCTATTTTTTTCGCCTTTGTGCCCATGTCTAGCCAATACTCACCTCACTGCACGAGAAGAAGTGGTCTGTAGTCTGTGAAAGGATATGCAGGAATAAAATTATCTTAGAATATAAATTGTCTGTCTACTGAACCTTACAATTCCTGTTCTGGGCAACAATACAGCTTCGGAGGACAAATTTGTGAACCAAGTGACAACTACATACATTCCTCAGAGCATGCATACCTGTGGGATCTTGTAGTTTGTTAACACGTTGGCCACCTGAATTGAGTTTTGAGAGGAGAGGGCACCTATGGTGGCCATTATATTCTTCTCATTGTTGCAGTTGTAATTGGTGGGATTCCCCTGGTGCCGTTCCAGGAGCTCCAAAGTGTTATGGCTGGTTAACTTTGCATTGAAATTGTTGTTTCCTATAAAGTATTTGAGTGAGATGTTGGGCAAGAGATGGGTATTCTGGTTGATCTCATCCAGAGCAAAATTAAAGGCCCATAAGTGCTGGTAGTTTTTAGGGATCAACCTGCAATAAAATTCCACAAGCTTTGATACCTTGCTTTTTAGAGATATTCTCTAAAAAAAACCCCAAGATCCACTCTACCTGCAAATCTGCCAGGTAGAGAAGCAAAAAGACTGGACGATTCTGGCAACTTCAAAGTCTCAAAATGTCCCTCTTTGTCTGCACACATCATAAACCCAGCAATTACAGAGAAAAGAAGAAAACTCTTGCACACATATTTAGTTATATCATCACAGTGCTTTATGGGCAACATTATAATAACAAGTAGAATTCCAGGGGGAAGGGGGCATGAGTTTGCCTCTGATTTTTCTGCCAGAGTTTCATGGTCTCCTGCATGGATAGGCAATTCTGCAGGGATTTAAGAGTGAGCCATACCTGGATAGGTTGATGTACATTCTGCAAAGCAGCACTGTCTTAGCAGCTCTACAGGACAGGGAAGGATGTCAGGAGATTGTAGAATGTTCCTATCGGATCCTGCAGTCTACACATATGGCTTGCAGGCTTGTGAATCATGATACTAGCACCTCTACTTACAAATACAATGAGCTTCCTCAGAAAAAAGAAGAAATTCTGTGCCATACAGCAACTCAAAACTGAGGTTTGATTGAAGAATTTAAATAAAAGTTCAAAAGCATTTTCCAAAATGGAAGTTAGATCATTTGTCTTCTAGTGTGAAATGGAGACTCGAGGTTACTCATTTTGTTTAATTCACTGCACTGCCATTAATAAAGCTGATAAATATGGAGAAGGATCTGGGTTCAAATTAATACATGAATGATTTTTCCATTCACTCCCCTATGATGAATTAATGTGTGAATTGTTTATATCATGTGATATCAGGTCACTTCTGACTTACAGCAACTCTATGAAAGAAAGACCTCCAAAACATCTCATCAACAGCCTTGCTCAGATCTTGCAAACAGAAGGCTGTGACTTCCTTTATTAAGTCAAGCCATCTTATTTTGGACCTTCCTCTTGTCTTACTACCTTCTTCAAAGGTGTAAATTGGTCATATGGAAAAGCCTAGTTCCCAAGATGGAATCAAAGTTTTAGTTGTCAAGTTAAAACTGTGATGGCTTATTTACTGAGATCAGCCTTTCTCTCAGAAGGGAGCCAATTTGCAGGTTTTTCCCTAAAATGGCACATGACAAAGGCTAAAGTCTGCTAAGTATTCAATATTTTGCTTCCAGGAAGAAATGCATCTGTGAAAATGCTTTCCTTGATCTGGATATCTTTGAAAGGCTTGAGACCTGACTTCTCTACCACAGACAGGACTTACTTTAAGAAACATTGCAGATCATTTCATCAATGACTGGGGCTTACCAATTATCTGAGAGAGGAAATTCCTTTTCTGTAAAGTTCATTATTTCTGTTTCTCCAAACGAATAGGATACTATTTCACCCAGAATAACATATTTCGTCCTATATGAAACAAATTCAAGTTTCTTGCACATAGCACTCAAATTTCTGTTGAAAGCATGAGAAGGAAGCGAGAGGAAGAATAATGCTAACAATAGACATTTGACTATTGGCAGTTTTTTGCTCCAGTTCAAGCTGACCTCCTGCATTGTGACCAACACCCCAGCCAGTATGGTTACTGAGACCCACTCTCAAAACACCGATCAATGCTATTCCTGCCTGAGTTTTCCTCTAAGTAATAATTTCAGAATTTCATTGAACAGAGCTCTGCCTCCCTCAAGGTAACCTCCCAGATTAGTTTGACTTTTCACAAGCTATGGAGCTTAATTTCACTTGTTTTTATAGTTAATTTAGCAGGTGACAGCAGACAATGCATGAGAAGCAGAGTTTGATCACAGTAATTTTGACAATTACAGGGCAGAGGTAATACCTTTCCCAAAGCCCCCAAAGTTCATACTCCTAGCTTTATTTTCTGATGAGTTATGTCTGCACAACCTGAGCTTCAATTGGTAACAGCTAGTGGTGTTGGAAAGTGCCCTCAAGTCATAGCTAACTTAATATGGGCATACCAAAATATTTACATGCAGATTCAGCATTATTCTTAAAAGTAGATATTAATTTACAATATAAACCAAATTTTTAATAAACTAGCTAAACCCAAGCATGGTTGTCTTGTGTCTTTATTTGGAGAATGGTGGTGGGAGAATGTACTAGTTCCCAATGTCCTTTTTTAAAAAAAATATCTTTCCCCTTTTTTGTTGTGGAGTTACAAGGAGAAATGTTGAGACAATACTTTTCCATTTGTAAATCTGCAACAAAAAGAGCTAGAGACCTACTTTTTTAAAAAAAATTAAAGCTGGGAAGTAAAACGCTGATGTCATACAAGTCCTAGTCAAATAAGTCCTTTCAGATAGAGGCTATTCTGAATAGAGGCTATCCAGATGGAATAATAAGGAAAGCTTGGAGAAAAGCAGGACAGACATGTAGAGACAGTTTATTTACCTCTAAACAACAAGTTACAAGAAAGAAAGTAAGATGGGCATTAGATTATACTCCTTTATCAATGAAAATAGCTAAGGTTATTCACAAACACAATTCTAGGACACATACAGGGATGTGAAGAAAGACCATTAATAGTTTACCGGAAAATTAGGAGTTTGAAGGATATACATATACACTCTGATTGTGAGGACTGTCAACCATCAACAGTGCAATCTGGGGGACATAAAACTTACTGAGATCAGGAATCCTTTAAGTGAGAAACCCCTTTACAATAAGGATTTCTCTGACTGTAAAACATTTAATGTTGTTTATTATTCAATTTACTTGCAAAAAATTGTATATAGGGAGCACAACTCACCACTTGAAAATTAGAGTGCAGGAACACATTTCTAAAATTCAAAACAAAACTATAGATGCCCCACTGGTGACTCATTTCATGGAGAACAATCATGGTGAAAGAGAATCATAGTGAAAGTGTCAGTTCTCACAGTAATCAAACCTTCTTTGAACTGCAATGTGCAACAAAGATTATTGCAAAAAGAATCGAAGTGGATATTTAAACTTAGCATGTTGGCCCCTTGTGGTTTAAACAATGAGGCAGAGTATTCTTGTTATCTGTCATGCAACACTGTATCTTTAAATTTGCATTCTGGGGCTGCAGAAGCTGGTTTAAACGCTGTAATGGGACGATACATTCCACAGCAATGGTCTGTCAGGCAGATCCTTACTTGGAGATGAATGTCTTGGTGTTGGAGTGACTGTAAGTTCAATATTGTTAATGATAGAAGATAACAACATGTCTTTGGTGTTTTAATATCTTATTAATATTTTAATTCATTATAATTTAATTACAGTATGTATATTTATGAGCCTTTGATAAAGAATTTGCCGAAACGGGAGGACAGGCCGGCAGAACCCATCAGGCTGTTTGGCCTTTCTGGCCTTCTACTAGGACATAACACAAGCAGGAGAACAAACTAAGATGGCGTCGTCGAGATAAGTACCAGTCGGCGTTCTCCGCAAGTTAACTTTTATTCTACTTACCTCTTCATTAGACTCCACTGTTTTCTTGTTCAGCTCTCCAAACAATCTCTGCTCTCTTTATCTTTGCCTTCAAAGAACTGCAGTCAACACAGGCTCTGAAATCTTATCTTAATTCTTATGTGGGAGGAAGCGCCCGGCGTTTCAGAGGCTAGGAAACACAGAGGCCGAAACGTTGAGGCTGCTGCAAATTAAAGCCACAAGCTATACTCTTTAAATAATCAACCTCCTAAAAGCAACAGTAGTTGCACCATTAGTTTTTCGCAGCTTTTACGCAACATATTTTGTCAATAGAAGAAACCTGTAAACTATCTAAGGCTGAGTTCTAGTAGAACAATTAACAACCACCAGCAAGGTTGCCTTCTACTGTAACCATTACGTAACAAGCTTTTGCCCGTGTCTGAAACTAAGCTTCTACTAGCCAAAAGAAAGATGTATCATTCTCCTGGAAAGCTTTCGGCAATTAGTTCTCAGACCTGTCAAACAGATAAGTTCTTTGAAGCACCTGTTTATCAGTACATTTATTTATATAGGGTTCAGTATTGCTTTGCAACTCTTTATCAAACACACAGACACCTGTCTAGAGTTTATTTCACTTTATTAAAAATACACCCTAGTTTTTTAATGAAGCAGGTAATCAAAATATAAATGGTTATTAATATAAATCCTATAAAAACAGAACACAGAAAGGCAATAAGAAATAAGTTTGCTAACATTTCTTAATAAATTCCAAGTTTAACATAATCAAAGTTTCTATGAAATGCATAGGTAAAAATAAGTTCTCACCTAAATTCTCTCAAGAGGTTTCTTCCATCAGAGCTCTGCCATTCTATCTGAGTTTCCAATTTTATACATCATCGTATGCAAATATTTAAGGTCTATTCACATAATAACACAAACAAACGATAATTGGTCTGATGCTTCACTGAATATTCATAGTTTCTATTGTACAATCTTCCAATTAGTAAAAAATTACGTTATACTCAAACTTACAAAACAAAACTATAAGTCTCTGAGAAGTGTCAGAAAAAGTTAAGTTGAGAGATCACCATTGGTTGAATCTCTGATAGAGGAACATTAATCTCGATAGAGTCCATTATTTTAATTAACTGTCAAAAGATTAAAGCACACCTGTTAGAATTACCTACACACGGATATCAACGATCCTGTAAGAGAACAAGCAAAATAGAATTGAATTACAAAGTACATCTCTGAAGGACTTGAATCATCACCCATGTGGTAGAACTTTACCGGTTGGACTCTTGACTGTATTTATTGGATATTTATATACAATGTTATTAATTTGAACTTAATAATTAAATATATAAAAGTTTATAAACTTAGAAATTTAAATAATATCAGTCCATTCTTGTAGACCTTCAAGGTTTTGCTGCTGGATTGTTTCCAGCTCGGAGGAGCCCTTTTGTTTTTCTTAGCTGCATAATTAAATGGGCAAACAATTGTGGACTTGACATGTTAATGGAGCAATGGGAAAATACGTGGACAAGGGGCTTGAAATTTACACTAAGCTCTAGTATTAAGGAAAATTATTATAAGATGATGTATCATTGGTATATGACTCCTGAAAAAATTGGCTAGAATGTACAAGATGCTTCAAATGTATGTTGGAAATGTGCTAAACAAGAAGGGATGTTTTATCATATACAGTGGACATGTAAGAAAGCAAAGAGTTTCTGGTTGCAGATACAATCATCGATCCAGATTGTTTTGAAGATTAAAATCCAGTTGAAACTAGAGACTTTTTTATTTGGGAATGCTGGACAGCCAGTTGGAAAGAAGCTTTGGAACTTTGTTTTTATATTCGATCATGGCAGCAAGACTACTCTATGCACAAAAATGCCTATAATGGAGAAATGGTGGATAAAAGTTTTGGAATTTGCATCAATGGTAAAACTTACTTCACTGATTAGAGAGAATACATTAGTTACATTTTTAACTGAATGGAAACTGTTTATAGACTTTTTACATGAAATAGATAATGACTTAATGACATCTGGATTTATGGATTAAGAATCATGAACAGTAGAAAAAAGAGGGCTCATATGTTTAACATAGAATAAGTGAGACTGAAAATGATGTATATTTGTTGCGGAAAAAATCAGAACCCAAATTGTACTTTAGTTTTAGGGTTTTTTTCTTGTTCTTGTTTATTTTAGGTATATATGTATTGTTAATGTGTCTTTTTCTAGAATGTTGTCAGTTTTTTATCTTTTATCTTTATTGTTTATAGCTTTTATGTTACTGTTTATAGTTTAATAAAGAAAATTCTTCCCTACAAGATAAAACTTCTAATAATTAAAAAAAGAAGTATTGTGTCAATTCTTTCTTACATTTCTGTACTACCTCCTCTTGCAACAATAAATTATTATCATTTAATCTACATCTTCTGTCTTTCTTAATTCCATTCTGCCTGGTTAGCTCTATCGGGTTATGATCCACCAAGGTCTTCGGGAGAATTGCCACTTTTCCAACTTTTGCAATTTAGATATCCATTAGAAATCAGTGAAAATCACCCCACCCCGCCCACCTACACAAACATAGACACATATAAAGACATTTCAGATTTGATGCAAGATATTATTGTGTTGTCCGGCTTGGAGATAGACTCTTTCCTTGTTCAGCTCAGTTGCAAGCACCATGGGTTCTCTCATATCATGAGTATACAGGCTGCTTTAACACTGTACTGATACTTAGATCTTCCTGCAATCCTGAAGAGGGAGGCAGAATGCACTCAGAGAGCAGATTAAGGGCTATGCTGGTGTAAACTGAACATATGCCGGTGTAACCCCTCTATGTGAACACCTGGCCAGGGTGCCCCCCCACAGCACCCCCCACTGATGTCTGGCTGAGCGGGCCGGGATGGGCACACGTTTGGCATGAATCCCTGCACCAGCACCCTGGGGGACCGTCCAGGGGCAGGGCTCAAATTAGTCAGTTCCCTAAATTGCTCTGGGCCTGGGAACAGTGCCAGAAAGTTATGCTGTGAAAAACAGTGGCATAACCCATAGGTGTCCATTGTACAGGAAAATTCATGCCTGCCCCCCATGCTTGATCCCACCCAGGCAACCTGGTGGAGCACAGGATGTCAGCTACTGTGGGGACTGTGTGGCAGAAAAGCCAGACGAGTTGGCTTGTCCCTCTGGAGAACACTGCTATGGCAGGAAAGCCAGGCAAGGCAGCCCATCCCTCTAGAGGGCGTGCTGTAGCAAGAAGACCAAGTGAGGCAGCTCATCCCTCCAAAGGGTGCTCTGTTTTCTAGAGCCCATTTTTTAAAAACAGGCTTGATTGCTAGTCCTATTATATAAAAGGCAAGCCATATTGGTGATGACTCATTTTTTATCCTGGTGCACTACCAGAAGGCATTACTGCAATGGGAAGACCAGGTGAGGCGTTCTGTCCCTCTAGAGGGTGCTCCATTTTCTAGAGCCCGTTTAAAAAAAAAAAAAAGACTTGGTTGCTAGTTAATCATATTAATTGTAATATTTATTTAAGATATTTATTGTAACTGCACTGGATGCATACTCGTATGGTTTTGGGCTATGATGAAACATTTTTGATGAAAAGTTTGATGAATTTATAGCACTAGAGCACTTTACTGGCACTTATATACATTTATTTTTTAGTGTGTTGCACTTATTGAAGTTAATTCCTCGGTGGGTTTTCTCCTTCATTGTAGGTTTATTTTATTTATTTTTATGTCATTTCTCACTGAGACTCAAGGAGGATTACAAAGTGTGAGATTAGTACACTCCATATCAAGAGTGAAGCTGTGTGTGTTTGGCAGGGTGTTGTGTGAGCCATGAAGGACTCTCCTTCTCTCATAGCTCTCCTTCTCCCATAGCTCTTCCTTCACATGTAGTTTACCCTACTTGTATTTGCCCATTGGCTGTGCCATTGCTTGCCTCTCAAGTGCCTGTCATTGGGGTGGTCCAGCCACTGGCTGGTTCCAGCAAGGTTGTCAGGGGAACAGCAGGGCAGGCGCTCTCAGCAGCAAAATCATAAGAACTTTTATGCTAACCAAGGTGCCACTTCTTCAGGATATTAGGCTATTCGTCTTAGCCAACTCTAGTCTCTTTCTGTTGAGGTTACAGTTTCTGCTTCCTGATATGTTTCGAAAGCCACCAAAAGTGGGCTTGCAAACATAAATACCTCTTACTAGTTTTAATAATGAATGTGTGTTTGTTTTAATATTTTTTAAAAAATGGGTGTTAATCTGTATAGTTTTAATTTGTTAGTTGCCATAATGGCTTTATGTGGGAAGAAAGCTGTGGTTAAGAAGCATACTTCAGGTCAAAATTCAGTTCAAAATTTGAAGAGGTGTATAACAATTCGTATACGCATCCATTGCTAGATTGTTTTGGTTAACTGCAGATTATGAGGAACAAGAGGGTCAAAATGTTGCCTGTTGACCTCAACTGTTTCTCAGTCAGAGCTTCTCAACACAGAAATAACAAACAGATGAAAAGTTTTCCCACAGAAATGCATTGTTGTTCAATATGACTGGCCTCTTCATGAACCTTCTCATTCCAACTGAATCACAGCTCCAAATTAACAGTCAGGACACATTTTCATCCCTAGAGAATTAATTGAATCCTTTTATTGTTGTGATGAAGGAAATAAACTGGCCACATTGGAACCGCTCAGAGATGACAGTTCTGATTCTTGAGAGAGCGGTGGGCTTTTTGAAAACTTGTTTCCCTTTGCCCTGTAATTATAAAAACACCATGACCAGACTTTGCTTCCCATGTGGATCCTGATGTCATCTGCAAAATTAATTACAAAATAGAATCAAATTAAATGCTACAGATTGGGAAAAGTAAAACCAATCTCTGGGCCACAGTGCTATGGGATGGTACTTTGAGGAAGGAAGAGAGCCACCCAACTGAATCCTGAAATTATGCCTTAGATGGAAACCCAGAAAGAAATGCTAGCCCTTGAGAAGAACTTGATTTTCAGTGCAATATGTGAACAGCCGCCGGGCAGCATGTTGGTCACCAGCCAGAAGGGCAGCATGAACTGGAGCAGAAAACTGGAAACATTCAAAAGGCTTTTTTTAATACTCTTCTTCCTCTTGCTTCCTTCTCGTGCTTTCAGCAGAAATTTGAGTTCTGAGTGCAATAAACATAAACTGGATGCACATATAAACAATTATAGAGGCATTGGTTTGTTAGGCTCCTATTCACTTGCAATTGTACAAAAACTCAACTTTTCAGAGCAGGAACAATATGTTGAAGCTTACACGTAAGGGTGCATTAAATTATTAATTTGTCTGCAATATTTCTGAATTTTACTCTATTATAGAATTCAGGATTAAACCATTTCCAAGATACCGGGAACAAGAAAGTTTTCTTCATGGATGCATTTCCATGCATGTCAAAAAAAGTGGGAATGGGTACAGTTTACGTTAGTGCAGAAATGTTATTTACCTTGAGTCTGAATAATGTACCTTTTGGGGGACAGGCCTGGAAATTTGTACCATTCTGAGGGGAAAGATTGCTGATGTCTGTAAATAAGCCATCACAACTCTAACATAGCAAATAATACTTGGGGCACAAGGCTTTTCCATAGAGCCAATTCACACATTAAGGCATAATGGAAGAGTGAAGGGTAAATTCAGTTATTAAACATCTGAACCCATATTAAATCTCCAGATATTTCAGATTTTCTAACCCCAGTTCAGAGAGTTAAATAAACTGAGTAACCTCCTTTTTCCATTTAATAAATCGAAAGACAAATTATCCAGTGTCGGTCTTGGAAAATGTGTTAAACTCTTAGATGACACCGTAGTTTTGATTGGCTGTAAGGCAAAGAATTCCCTATCTTTCTGAGCAAACTCTAAGCAGTATCAGCAACGAAACCATGTAAAATCAATTTTCTATTCCCAAGGACAAGCCTAAGAACCTCAAAAGAGCTGTGAGAAATTTGGTGCTAGGCTGTGTGTAGAGAGAGGAGGCTAGAATATAATGGTGGAAATCCTCTGGAACTACAACCAAGTGTATCCTGAAGCACCAACAAAATAATGTTTAGAAATAGCAGCTATCAAGTTAAGCTATTGGCATTGAGTGGACAGGGGGGTTGATGTGGTCCTTTTAGAACAGCTCAGAGTGAAAATTTAAAGGTGGAGATTGTCTGTCTGTGATAGCATCACACTTAGACACCCAGTCATGGATACTGGTGTCAGCTATAAGGAAACCATACATAACATCAGAGATGGAGTAGTATTATAAAATATTATTCTTAAAAGCTACCAGGTATCCTCTTTCTGCACCATGATGGCACATTGTCTGCAGTCTAGACTAAATTGCTGACTGTCATTTAAAAGTAAGGTTTAAAACTGCTGATAATGATGCAATCTCTGGAACTTGAACTGCCTGGTAAGAGCACGTTTTGTTCACTGTTGCATATGAAAATCTCTTTGCAGGCCACTCATTAAATACTTCCAGCAAGCCCTAACCTTAATTTTTGCTATCAATGAGATCAACAGGAATATCCGCCTCTTGCCCAACATCTCATTGAAATACGTATTTGGTGACAATCAGTTCAATGCAATGATAACAACTCTGAATACTTTAAAATTAATGAATGGGCTGCAGAATCCCACCAATTACAATTGTAACAGCAAGAAGGACATATTGACCATCATCGGCACTCTTTCCTCTGAAAACTCAATTCTGATGGCCAACATGTTAACGAACTACAAGATACCACACGTAAGTGTCCTCAGATAAACACATAGTAGTTGCTTTGTAGCAGAGAAACTCAAGAAAGCCTCTAAAACTGTATTTTCATCCACATCAGAATTTGTTAACATTCAATATACATTTGAAAACTAATATTCCTTCTGCAACTCCTTTTGAGGACTATAGCTCACATCTTCTCATGCACTGCAGTGTGGACTAACTAGGCAGACACTGGCTGCTTCCACACACGTTGGATAATCCACTTTCAATACGCTTTAGTGAACATTTATAACTGATTTTCCATGTGTGGAACAAAAAATCCACTTCTAAAGGATAACTAAAGTGCATTGAAAGTGCATTATTCAATGTGTGTGGAAACGGCCTATGACTCCACTTTGGTCTATTGCAAGGTCATAATTTGTGAGACCTGCCAGGAACTTGAGGCACACAAATCTCACAAGATCACGTTCTCCCACATTGGACATTGCTAGATTTCATATTAAGATCTATAGTGTGGAATCGTTCCTTCAGAAATAAGAAGAATTGGATTATGGTGATTGTTAGAAGATTAAATGTATCCCATCTGAAATGTAAATACTAGTTTAGAAAACTGAGTGATGCATTTTTGATAATAAACTAATGTGCTTCCCTTCCCCCTTATATCAGCTCAATTATGGATCCTTCGACCGAGCACTGAGTGATAAAATTCAGTTCCCATCTCTGTACCGGTTGGTTCCAAATGAAAATGCTCAGTATGTGGGGATCGTTCAGCTGCTCAAGCATTTTGGCTGGACATGGATTGGCCTCCTCACGTCCGATGATGAGAGTGGAGAAACGTTTCTGCAGACCCTGAGACCCAGGCTCCTCCAGAACAACATTTGTCTTGCTTTCACACAAATGATGTCGAATGTATTCAGTAAGAGACTACATAATCTCTTGACTGTCCTGACAGGCTTATATTCTTTTCTCTGGTTGAAGAAAGTCAATGTCATTCTTGTCCATGGGGATATTCTGTCTATGGATGGGTTACGATTACTTCTATACACATATGAATTTGAGTACCTGCATCCACTGGAAAGGGTGTGGATCATAACTGCTAAGTGGGATATTACAGCTGTGTTTTATGGGAACGCATTCGCATCCTTCAATGGCACCTTGTCCTTCATGCAGCACACACAAGAAGTGCCAGGATTTGAGTACTTCCTGGACAGCATCAATCCAGGCACATTTCCTGTGATCTGGAGTTTCTGGGCAACAGCTTTTGAATGTTCTTTTCCTGGGTTGAATCATTTATGGCCAGGCCATCCTCTCTGCACCGGGAAGGAAAAGCTGAGGAGCATCACTGGACACTGGTTTGAAATGAGAATGTCTGACCACAGCTACAACATTTATAATGCTGTTTATGCCTTTGCACATGCTCTCCATGCCCTGCATCTGTCAATTGTCAACCAGGCAGCAAAGGGATGTGGGGAGAGGAGGAAACTTGGGAACATGCAGCCATGGCAGGTGAGGCTCAGCCCCTATCAGTCACACCTTGTCCTACGTTTCACAACGCTGAAGTTACTGGTCAATTTGGGGTTCGATTTAATAGAAACTGCCCTCAAATTTAGTGTTGGGGTGAATTTTTTCCCAAGTAATTTAAATAAGCAATTTATGAGGTAATTTAACACCAGTGCATTCCCCAACTCCCATCGTTTTTTAAAAAATTTATTTATATGGTTTTTCCAAACACAAACTTACAACGAACTTGTTTAACATCTTACTATGCACTAATCAGTATTGCTATGGAAAAAAGCATTCAATAACAACAACAACAACAAGAATATTTAGCAATCTTCAAAATAACATATCATGATAACACTATGAAACTATATATAAAATGGATCAAGACCATGTCAGTTTTGTGTTACATGAGTAACCTAGAAAAGGCAACCACTGTTTGAGGAATGTTGACTGGTGGTGTAGATTTGACACTGAGGGAAATGGTAACCCTACTCATACCTCATCCTTTTTTGGGGGGTGGGGGGTTCAGAAAATAGTTTTAATAAGGACTTTTTAAAAAAAAAAGTAAGGTTGATATATTTAAAACATTTCTCTGAATTTCTTTAGGTATACACGCAATGTGTATTTCGCTTTTTATTCAATCCATACGGAATCTGAACATCCATAGGGCTTTGTTTATGATACATTTTACCTCATTGTGTCCCCTGTGCATGCCTAAAAGGGGGATTTGGGATGCTTTAGGAGAAATTGCACACAGAGAGATTTGAAGCTGTTCTATCTGGTGAAATAGAAGATATACCTTCGGATAAATTTTTCCTCAGAATGATGGTTTGGGGGAGGCATGCTGAAACATACTCAAGTGAAATTCTGTGAGGGATCATCTATTTGTTCAGTTCTTCTCTATGGATGTCAGTAGTACATGTCAAACTTTTATGTAATTGTTACCCTGTGTATAAACAAATAGATGATCAGATCATATTTCTTGAGTTAATTTCCATCACAAAATTTTCTTCATTTAATTTCAAAGGGAACGAATTAGGGGAAGTTATATTTTTCTCCTCAAACTCAAAGGATGGCATAATTTGGTAGGTCTTATTTTGACTGGTCAGCGGATTTTGCAAGCTCGTGTCCTTTTATGCTGTCACTCTCTCGTATTGCTGCCCAAATCCATCCAACCTCCTGCCAGTCCCAGGGCCTAACAACATGTTGAGTTTTCTGAAGGGAGTTTCCTGGGTTAGGTGGAGAGGTGTCTTCCAAAGTTTCTCAGGTACTTAGGACTAAGCTGTCCTGAAGAAGAGGATTTGGAACTGCCACTGATATTTCCCAAACTACAAACAGCTTCGAGTGGGGGACGGTTTCAAGCACAATAGAAATTTCTTCGGTGGCCCCCATTAGAGAAATAATGTTTTCCTTTGGCAATTTCAGGAAATGGATGTAGGCAGAGAGGTTGTAGTACTATTTCACTGTGCACTGGGCTTCTGATCTGAATTGAATCCCATGTGTCTTAGAAATGTTCAGCTTCAAAGCCCATCTCACCAACATATCCAGGATATTCCCAGGAAAAATGTAAGATGTGGTTAAACCCAGAGGGAAACAACAGAATAACAGAGTGGTTTCCAGTGGCTCTCAAAGCTTGAAAATAAATAATTTTCTATTGCATCATTTCTAAATCACATGATTGCTTGTTATTTGGGATGAGTCTTGCTTACTATATTGCTCCCTAATGTGTATCCTACATCGACCATGTCTCAACACTTACTAAGTACCAGAGGCAGCATAGATGGAAGGAAAGCCCTGGCAGCAGGGAAGTCTCCCTTGAAGGTCCCCAGTCAGGACACAGCAAGACTTGGAGGTATGCTGTGTAGAAAAGCTTCTAACAATCACTGTGAATGCCAAGGATGGGTAAGAACACATTCTTGATCTTGTGCAATTTCGAGCACTGAGAGAAGATCTCACACAAAATGTTATGTTTGTGAGGCAACTGGGGAAGACTGCAAGAAAAATCCTCTGGTGTGTAAAAAATACAAGAGGGTGATGATGAATAGACTTTACAACCCAGAGATCAGAATTCTGCACTGTGATGGAATAGGTGGAATGCAAGGATTACCAGATGCTGCATACAGAGAGTGGACGGTTAAGGGTTAAAACAAGGGCCCGAAGGGAGGATGATTGATGTGCAGCTTTCTCCAATCTGTGATCGGCCAGGGAGAAGGTGACAAATTGGACCTGAAAGGATTTTCAGGAGAGAGTCAAAGCTTGGATTCTCACCACAGAGGGTCAGACTGAGGCCATTTTCACACTACTAACCTGCTTCCATGATGTTGTGAAACGTCGCGCAAAAAACGCGGAAGATAGTGTCTTCTCGCAAGAGTTTTGTGCGACATCGCGCAAAACTCTCATGAGAAGACGCTATCTTCTGCGTTTTTTGCACGATGTTTCGCAACATCACGGAGTAGTGTGAAAACGGCCTGAGATTCCTCTGTGTGAGGAAAAGTTTGTCCTAACTGGGACAGCTTAAGGTTGATGGAAAGCTTTAGCTGATAAAGTAAAGGGGGGAAAGCCAGCACTAATTTTACTCAATCAGGATAGAACTGGGACAGTGTAGTTGGCAGAGGAAGTGGGCAGTAAGGAGACTCCCCTTCAGTCAAGAGAGCAGAGTTATGTCTTTAGTGGAAGAATAATTGCTGCCCAGCGTCTGGAAAGGGGGGGTTGGCTCTGTAGAGTAACCTGGGTGTGGAGTATAAAGAAAAGAGTGCTGTGTTGAAGTCAGAACACCTAAGCTGTGAAGTGAAATCAATGAAGCAACTTTCTTTTAAGTTGTTTTGATGGACTTAAGCCTGAAACTACAGACCTTTCCGTTCTAAGACCTATCAATATTTGAAACTAAGCATTATTGTGCCTAATGTTTGTGAAGTAGTAAGTTCAACAAACAGAATTTACCTCAGCTTTCCTTTCCCTACCTATCTACATACCAGCACTGCCTGTTGAATAAATCTGCTGTTAACTTTTTGACCTTTACTTAACCTCTAGTGCCCTTTCATTTTTTAAGAAGGCGTGGGCCTCTGCTTTTCCCCTACTTAATTCCAAGTTACACCCCAGATACATGCTACCAGAAGCTTCTCAGCCCAGGAAACAATCTCATCAGTTTTGTAGGAAAAATCTACCTCACAGTGGGGGAGTGCTCTGACCATCATGCTACATGTACATTCTAGCCTGACAAGGTACAATCAAGTCCCCCTCTTGTTTCTCTCTGTCTGTAAACTTTTCTCTCCCATCCAGCTGCACACTTTTCTGAAGAAGGTTCAATTTAACAATAGTGCTCGAGATGAAATCTTCTTTGATGAAAACAGAGAACTGGCTGCCGGATACGACATCATCAACACAATCACATTCCTCAATAAATCCATCCAGAGTGTCCAAGTTGGAAAGGTGGACCCTCGACCTCCTGCAGGCCAAGAATTCACCATTAATGGAAGTGCGATCATATGGAATCACAAGTATAAGCAGGTGTGAATTCTTTCAACTGAAATTTAAATATTAAGATCTGAGAAAGTTTCTGTAGAATCCATTTTCGTTTCATTTCTGCCTGAAAAGAAACAAAGGACTTTACAAAAATTAAACAGTAATCAAAACATACTACATTATAAACATGAAGAATACTCATCTGTATCTTGGGACCCATCCCAAGTCCAATGGTTCAGCTTTTCAAAGACCACAGGGCACAAGCCACAGACTATGAGCCAAAAACACATTGGGTCTTGCCTTTTGACTCATGCCTAATCTGTAGTGCTGGAGTCAGGAAACCAAAAATTCTAATAAAAACATAGCCTGTAGCGTGGAGCTCCTCTTCGAGTCCATAAGAAAATAGCAAGAAACCAGCAGAATGAGACCAGCGTTCCATCAAGCCCACATCGTGCTCAGCACAATGGGCAACCAGTTATCCCAGAAGACCAACAAATGGGGCATAGAGCTCAAACCTTTCCCTTGATATTGGCTCCCAACACTGGTAATCAGATGTTTGCTGCAGGTGACTTTTAGTCCTCATGGCTCATAGTAATTAAAGGACCTCCATGAAAATCTCCAACCCTCTTTTAAAGCTATCCTTGCTTGTGTAGAGAGAATCTGCTCATTTCATAATAGCCAGTTGTGAAAAAGCCCCAGATTGATCACTGATTGGATCACATGATCTCTGAGCCTTTCGTCAGGATTGGGCTGCTCCACAGGTATGTCTACCACAACCACACACACATGCATGCATAAGTGAACAGGATTGTGGGAACTGTGATTTCCCTGTGGCAGCTTTAACACCAAAGATTTTCTGCCCATTTGGGGGCTCTGTTTCAGAATAGAAAAGTTCTCCTCTCCACTTCTCAGCATCACTTTACTGTACCAATATCTTCCCTTGAGTGAGGGGGGGGCTTGATTTCAGCCACTGAAACCTCACGTCTCCCAAGTGATTTCATCTCATTTGGGGGCTCTGTTTCAGCACGGCCGCTTTCTAAGCCCACATTTTATTCTACTTTCAATATCGTAGCTGCTAATTGAAATATTTCTAAAACCTCTTGGGTGGTAGAACGCTAAAAAGAAGACCATCCATAGGAAGGCAGTGCCTTTTAGAAGAACAGAAATACAGCATTTAATGTACCTTTCCCTGAGTACCTTGTCAATCCTCCTGGATCTCTCAGCTGTTTTTGATATAATATAATTGACCATGGTATTCTTCTGGACCACTTTTCAGAGCTGGGACTGGAAAACACTCATTTGCAGTGGTTTTAGTATAAATTCAAAGGCCAGCTTTGGGACCATGGTGATGGTGACTGCTGCTCCTTGGTGTCTTGGGTGCCACAGGGTTCTATCGTCTCCTCCATGTTTCTCTACATCAAAGTGAAGTCTTGGGGAAAGGTACACTGTAGATTTGGGCTGAGTTGCCCAGAGGTACTGATGGTGGGGAGAAGGATTGATCTCCTAAAGCTTCAGCTTCATAGCATGGGGGTGCTACTGCACCCAGGCCTCCTATTGGAGAAAGAGTTGGCAGTGGCAGCCAGGTGTGCCTTTCACCATGTCCAAAAGCTGCAGGTCATACTGAATGTTGAATGGAGTGGGTTGCAGTAATAATAAATATCACTCCCCTTTTGATCCATTAACACTGAGTCTCAATATTGTGCAGGTCTCAGTTCAAGGTGCTGCTATTCACCTTTGTAACCTAAGATATTTTTGACTGCCATAATTTAAGGACCTCCCCCTGTGAACCGTTGACCCCCCAGCCTTCACCCTCTTTGATCTGCCCTTGATACACATTCGGCCAATGGATGCCAATAAAGGCTAACTAACCAACTGACTGACTGATATGAAAACCTTTGTCATTCCCAAGAGCTGACCTTTAAGGTTTTTATCCTAATGGCTGAGGAGGCTTTCCAGCCTCAGGGCATAAATCATCCTATAAGAATATGGGCTTTTCCCCATTCAAACTGTACACACTTTGCACGCTTTCCTGGATCCAAGCACTGTACCCTTAGGGTCACTTTCATAAGAATCTCCTGGTCAAGAATGCATGTAAAGCCCTCTTCTTCTGTGGACTGCTCTGCCTCGCTTCATGGATAGGTAATTATGGCCTGAAATTAGAAATGGGCATGAACTGCATTACGAACTTCAAAAACCCATGAAATTGGCGATCACGCGATCATGATCCAGCCATTCGTGATTGTCCTCATCCAACGAACCAGCATTCGGAAGAAGCCTGGTTTGGTGTTTTCGGCCATGGTTCGGGAAGCCAGACAGTCAGGCGCCAGCAATACCTGAACTCTGTCTGCATTCCTTCTGTTGCCCTGGAAACCTGAATGGAAGCCCAGCTTACCTTGATCGACAGGTCTTCCTTCCAACCACGGAGCTGCAAAGCAGTTACCAGTTGGGAGAAGACACCCAGGGGAGGGAGGGGGAAGGGGGTATTCCAATCTCATGGGCATTCCAATCTCATCCCTGCAAACCCTGATAGGCAGTTCTGACGGTCAACCCCTTGTACATTGGGCCAACGTCAACTGGTGGCTCTAATTGTATTGAGTGGGAGTTTCCTGGGGGCCTCCGATTGGAGAGGGTATAACTCCAAGATCCCTATTGCAATCTTGACCAATCTTGAGTACTGGCTGGAGGAGAGCCTGCTAAACACTCCCTGTGAATATGGGCTCTCTAGGTGCAACAGGGGCCATTCCGACGCCCATGAACCATGAACCACAAATCGGTTCGGTAACGGGAAATGTTCATTACAGTTTGTTTGTTCGGGTTCGGCGGCGGCACCGAACCACGAACCACAGGTTCATTAATTTTTTTTGGTTCGTGCCCATGTCTACTCACAGCCATTCCCGAGTCCAGTGGTTCACCTTGTCCAAGGCCACAGGGCACAACCCACAGGCTAAAAGCTGAGAGCAATTTGGGTCTTGCCTATTGACTCATGCTTAATCTTTAGTATGGGAGTCAGGAAACCAAAAATTCCAGAAAAAATAAAGTCTGTAGGGCCAAGAGATGGGGCATAGAGCTCAAACCTTTGCCTTGATGTTGCCTCCCGGCACTGGAAAACAGACGTTTGCTGAGGCTGAACATGGACTTGACTTTTAGTCCTCATGGCTCGTAGTTATTCATGAATCTCCTTCCATGAAACTCTCTAACCCTCTTTTAAAGCAATCTTTTTTTGTGGCCATCACTACAGCCTCTGGCAGTGAATTCTATTATTTAATTACTCATGGAGTTGTCCATCCTAACTCTGCTGCTTATTGAATTTCAGAGATACCCTGAAATTCTAGAGTAAGGGGAGAAAAGTCTCTGCATATCCACTTTCTCCACCAGATTCATAATTTCATAAATCTCAAACTTAGGTGGCATTCCTCATTTGGTCTGTGAACATGCTTTTAAGGAAATTAATGTCTCCTTAATGGTCAAGATCTTTATGTTACAATGTTGCACAAGTGAGAGCCAGTTTGGTGTAGTGGTTAAGAGTGCGGAACTCTTATCTGGAGAGCCGGGTTTGATTGCCCACTCCTCCACTTGAAGCAAGGTGGGTGACCTTGGGCCAGTCATGGCTCTTTGGAGCTCTCTCAGCCCCACCCACCTCACAAGGTGTTTTGTTGTGGGGATAATAATGGCATACTTTGTAAACTACTCTGAGTGGGCATTAAGTTGTCCTGAAGGGCGGTATATAAATTGAATGTTGTTGTTATTGTTATATCCCTTAGAAATAAGTTTATAGTTAAGCAGCAAAACTATATTCAGTTCATTTTTATCTTACTTTTCAACCACAGATTATGGTAGAGAACATAGTGTGAGATAGTAATAATAGCATTCAATTGATATACTGCTCTCCAGGACAACTTAACACCCAAAGTAACAGAAGGCAGGACATTTAAATTTAAAACTCTGATTTTGGCTGATGGAAAAGACCTCATGGGAAGGTGAGGAGTTGCAAGAGCTCATCTTTAACTGTGATGTGACATCAAATATGTGACATCGCAAGATGTACAATCATATACAAACAGAGCTGCTTCCCATGCACTGTTCTAAATTCTCCATCCATTTCCTAATCTGGCATTGGCCACTCTAGAGGTACACTATTTTCATTCTAAAAAACATTCTTTCTGGCTCCTGTTAGGGGGTGCCATCTTCAACATGTGTCAAGAGCTGCCAACCTGGATCCAGCAAAATTGTTGTGGAGGGGAAAGAAGTCTGTTGCTACAATTGTTCTCAGTGCCCTGAAGGAAGGATTTCAGTGCAAATCGGTAAGGAAAGAAGAAATAATTGTCAGAAAAAAATACTGAGCTAAATACTGGGCCAGTTCAAATACCCATCCCTTATTTCAACCGCAGTTGTAAAAATGGGTTTGCAAAAATCTCATTTCTTGAACTGGGATAGAAAATAGGATGGTTATGGGACATGTTTGACCTGACAAAGGGGTTTCCTATCAAGGATACCCTTTTCTTCCTCTTCTTTCAGTCCCAATTACATTTTCATACAGGATCTTTTTAGCATAATTCAAGAATAAGGGAAAGTAACAATCAGAATTCCTATATCATATTAATGTCACTATCACATTTTTATATACAAAGTCAAATTCTATTATCACTTTAAAGCGAAAAAAGATTTTGTGTAAAATTAAGCTTGCTGAGCATCTTTTTTACAAAGATCTTCCCTGTTAATTTCAGATGCTGATCAATGTCAGAAGTGCCCAGAGGATCAGTATCCAAATGCAAAGCAAGACCGATGCATACCCCGAAGAACCAACTTCTTATCCTATGGAGAACCATTGGGAGCAGCCTTGGCTTCCTTGGCCCTTTTATCTTCCTTGACCACTATCATGGTGATGGGGCTCTTTGTTCTGCACTGGGACACTCCCATTGTCAAAGCCAACAACAGGAGCATCACCTGCACCCTCCTGGCCTCTCTGCTGCTCGGCTTCCTTTGCTCTTTCCTGTTCATTGGTCAGCCTGGGAAGGTCACCTGTCTTCTGCGGCAAACTGTGTTCAGCATCACCTTTTCCATCTCGGTTTCATGTGTGTTGGCCAAAACCATCACTGTGGTTCTCGTCTTCATGGCCACCAAGCCAGGAAACAGCATCATGAAATGGACAGGGAAGAGGCTAGCAACATCTATAATAATTCTCTCTTCTCTCATTCAAATCGCCATCTGTACCCTCTGGACGGCAACTTCTCCCCCATTCCCAGAGTTGGACATGCACTCCCAGATCAGCCAGATCACAGTGCAGTGCAATGAAGGCTCAGAGGTCATGTTCTATACTGTCCTGAGCTACATGGGATTTCTGGCCATCCTCAGTTTCACTGCAGCTTTCTTTGCCCGAAATTTGCCTGACAGTTTCAATGAAGCCAAGCTGATCACCTTCAGCATGCTGCTCTTCTGTGGTGTTTGGGTGTCCTTTATCCCAACATATCTGAGCACCAAAGGGAAATACATGGTGGCCGTGGAGATCTTCTCCATCTTGGCCTCTAGTGCTGGCCTCTTGGGCTGCATCTTCTTCCCCAAATGCTACATTATTTTAGTGAGGCCTCAGCTGAACACCAGGGAGCAACTTGTTAGGAAGAAGAACGGTCTCCCTTAGTTCTTAATCTCCTTTTGCTCTTAAGATTTCTCTCTCTTAAACTAGCACTCTCCAATGAATACATGAAACACCAACACCCGAACTGGACCCGATCTGTAAAGATTCAAGATCTCCGAATTGGGGCCAGCATGCTGGCCACGATTTGGAAATCCCAAATCAAAGCTTTCCAAAGCATTCAGAATTCCTCGGAAAGCTTCGGGACTTAGTTTAAAAGACCCCACCACTGCTTGCAAGCAGTGGAGGGGTCCTTTAAACACCATCCAAACAGCCACCCCCCACCCCCACTTACATTGGCCCCATGGTCAGCCATGGCTCTGGCCCTCCCTACTGCCCATGAGTCCATGGAGTGGTGGAGGAGGCGGTGTGGCAGGAGGCGGTGCGGTGGCAAAGGAGCCAGCTGGCTCCAGGCTGCTGCTGCTACCGTACAGCTGCCATATGGCAGCTGCCACTGCTGCCACTGCCGTGGCCACCGCTGAGCAACAACACCAATGCCACGGCTGCTGTCGTGAAACAACAATGATGCGCACTGCTGCCACATGGCAGCCTGCCACCGCTCAGTTAATCCCCCTCCCCCTCTCCCTCCAGCGCAAGGTAAGTGGGTGGGGGGTGGAGAGTTTGCCCCGGGGGGTGGGGATGAAGGGGTTGCCCCAGGGGGTGTGAGGTGCTGGTGGGGTAGTCGCTTCAGTGTGCTCCAAATATTTAAGGAGCATACCGAAGCAAGTAAAATACCATAATTCCAAAGCAGCTTGCTGCTTTGGAATTATGGTATTCCCAATTTTTTTTCCCACTTTGGGTAAACCATAAGCGGGAAACCCAAATCGACCTGGCCCTACACACCCCTAGTCAGTATTGCAAATTACAATCTTAGAGCAGCTTTTACTTCCCTTTGCGTTGAAACAATGCCAACTGCAGTTTAAGCTTGCCACTACAGTAAAACACCTAAGAATCAGCACTTTTGTCCATGCGGAATATCCGCAAATGAGGACTTACTCCATTATATTCTTCACTGCCCATTGTATGTCCAACCCTGGACTAAATTTCTTTCTGAGATGTTGTCCGACCTCTGTACCCTCTCAGATTCTATAAGATTGTAGCTTTACTAGCCGGTTCTGATGGCAATATATCTTATAAAATAGCTTTATACGCACTTGCTGCAACAAAAATACGGGTTAATGCGGTTCTTAAAGGATTCAATTAATACTGAATATTCAGAATTTTTACTGTTTTTATCACCTATGAACTCTTTTATTGTCTTATCTGAATTTGACAACTGAAAATGGTTTATTGGTTTTATTTAGTTTTAAACACTATTGTTCTGACTAAGTCATACCAATTTTACTTAATTATATGTTTCTGCTTTTTACTTTTTACTGTTTGTCTTGAAATGGCCTATGGCTAAATACAATAAACCTTTAATTACTTACCTTTAATTACTTACACTGCTGTGAGCGAATCTAAAGCCATATGACTTCGTAGGACCAGTTCTTTAGCAGTGAGCAACAGAGATGTGGCAATCTCATTTGCTAAAATCTCAACCACTTCCTGTAGATGTAGGAGGGCAGCACCGATCCTGCCTGAGCCATACATAGGCAATATTACACATCAAAAATATTGGGAAACAGTGAAGGAAGTGTACTTTTTCTCAATGACTTGGAATTGGACAAGATCTCGGTATTTTTGGACCTATTCTGCCAGAAGCTCACTATAAACAGACAGGTGAGGGAGAAGATGGGCAAGGAAACAAGAACCATACCAGTTTCTAGGTAACCTCTTGTAGGCTGTGTTCCCGCAAACAAAATAATGGCCAGTAAAGCAGTCTTACCCAGTATAAACATTCCACAGTAGGATCTGAAATTGGAGCTTGAGGGACAGTCAGAAGCATATTAACCAGAGAATGGAAAAGGAAATGGAGTGGGAATTCTTTGCAAACTATTGTACAAATAAAGACATTTCCATAAACTAAGGTGCAATTGGAAGGGGTAAAACCCCTTTGCCCAGAGGAAGCATAAAAAGAGGGAAAGGAGGACAGGAAGGTCCCATTCCTGGAAAGCCAACCTGGCAGTATGACAGAAGTTATCACGAACCCTTTGGTAACATTAGAAAACCAACAACACCATTTGCTGAAATTGCAAAGAAGATAGATTTGAGTTCAACCCACAACTATGTGGAGTTTGTGTAACATTGCTCACAGGTCTGATCCCAAGTGCTCTGCCAATGTTCTACCTGACAGCCAGTTTGGAGTAGTGGTTAAGAGTGTGGGACTCTAATCTGGAAAGCCGAGTTTGATTCCCCACTCCTCCGTTTGAAGCCAGCTGGGTGACCTTGGGCTAGTCACGGCTCTCTGGAGCTCTCTCAGCCCCACCCACCTCACAGGGTGTTTTGTTGTGGGGATAATAATAACATACTTTGTAAACCGCTCTGAGTGGGCATTAAGTTGTCCTGAAGGGTGGTATATAAATCGAATGTTGTTGTTTTTTTTTTTTTTGAAAAATTTTTATTGGGTTAGGATCAATTATTTTCACATTACAATCAATTCTCCCATTTTCCAGTTTCTAACCCCCTCCCTTTCCCCCCCTTTTTGTTGACTTCCAACAGTTTTCCAACCCTTTGTCCCTTTTCCCTTACTCCTTTTAAATTCCTCTATCTAACAAATGTATATTCTCCCTTTATTCTAAGCAATACTTCTTTAACTATTTTTAATACTCTGTACCCTAACTATGAGTCCTTATTTCCATATTGGATAGACAATTTATCCCATTTTTCATAATTCCAATTTCAAATATTTCTATAGATCATAAACCATATAAACCATACATTCATATAAATCAAGCAATTTAATTTATACTCTATGTGTTACTCATTCTATCTTCTTCTTTCTGTTTTAGTTATATTTGATTACATTAGTATTTCTATTCCCCTTCAATAGTAAATCTATATAACTGTCATCATATAATGTCAATCAATTTGACTCATATATATCTTCAGATAAACATATTCAGTTTGGTACATTATACAAATCTTACCAGAAAGAAAATATTATTAGTTAGTCAATCCTTATAGTTAACCCTTATGGTTAGTTATTTTCTATCAATATTCTATTTGTTATTCTATATATATCAATCTAATAACATAACTGCTTAGAGATTCACGTTTACCTCTTCTCCCCCCCGGTAAAGTCACCCCCCTCTGCATTTTATTGTACTTCAATAGTTCTCAAACTGCCACAGTTCTCCTCCCACCTCCCATTTCTTCACCAGATATTGTTTCAGCTTCTCCCAGTCTGTGTTAAACTGTCCTGGGTCAAGGTTTCTCAGTTTTCTTGTCATTTTGTCCATTTCTGCCATATACAGCAATTTGTAGATCCAGTCTTCAATAGTTGGCACTTCTTGTACTTTCCATTTTTGCACATACAAAAGTCTAGCTGCTGCTGTCATATAAAATAACAATGTCCTGTGATGAGCTGGAATGCCCTCCATTCCCAAGTTTAGTAGCAGGAGTTCTGGGTTCTTATTGATTTGAAATTGTAAAATCTCACTTATTCCTCTTATTATTTCCCCCCAGTACTGCCTAGCTACCTCACACGTCCACCACATATGATAGAGGGAACCCTCATGTTTTTTACATTTCCAGCATTTGTTAGAAGCATTCAAATTCCCTAGCGCAATCTTCTTTGGTGTCATGTACCAACGGTAAATCATTTTGTAAATGTTCTCTTTGATACTAGTGCACGTCGTAATCTTCATTGTGGTCTTCCACAAGTATTCCCATGCCTCCATTGTTATTTCTTTGTTAAAATTTATGGCCCACTTCACCATTTGTACTTTAACTGTTTCATCTTCAGTATATCATTTCAACAATACTTGGTATACCTTAGATATTCCCTTCTTGTCATCTTTTAGAAGCGTCTGCTCTAGTTCCGAATGTTGTTGTTGTTGTTGTTACCTGAGAGAAGTTTGTTATAGTGATTTCAGAGAACCAAAGAAACCTCCACTGACAGATACTGCTTCCCACAAAATCATAGATGGGGAAACCATGAGCCTTGCTGAAGAATGAGATGGGCAAACAACAAGTCCGGGAATACACAATAAACCAACAGTTCTTTTTTCTTTTTTTCTTATAAACAGTATATTAAGAATGAGATGGGGGCAAGTTCCCTCCTCATAGTTCTGGGTGCCTAGACCAACTCCTTTAGGTGGGCTATGTAGTGCAGCACAATGGGCTGTGAGGTGGGCCAAGATGCAGAACCCCCCAACCTTGCCGCAAAGACCAGCAAGTGCTCTGCCACCACAGAAAAAGCCCGGAGGGGGGCCATGGCGACCAGGCCAAGTACTCCCTACATTATGGAGCTCTGCCAATCTACCACAGATCTTCCAGAAAATGGTCTGGGGTGCCCTGAGCGGTCGGTGCCAGGCTGAAGACCTCTCCATCTGGAACCAATACAAGGCATCCACTAAGCTGTTATCTACACCTGCTACATTATGGGCTGAAAAGGTAATCTTAGCAGAGAGACAGACCAGCATGAAATATCACACCAGATGCATGATCTGCTCAGAGCTAAAGGACTGTTTATTAATAACCCAGACAACCACTTGATTGTCGCACCAAAAGAGAACCCACTTATTCTGGAGGTGCTCCTGCAAAACTATCACGGCTACCAGGATGGGGAACAGTTCTAAGAACATGAGGTCTCAAAGAATGATAAACCTGGCCCAAGACTGCAGCCACTGCTGGGCGCACCAACACCCCCCCAGAGTAAACCCCAGACTGCCTGCTGCATCGGAGTGCATCTGGAAGTTTGATCCCAGGTCCTGCAGCTCCTGCCATAGTGTGACCCCATTAAACAGTTCCAGGAAGGCCTGCTGGACCCAGAGGTTTTCCTAGATCCCTTTTCTAAGCCTGTTGTGGAGATGGGGTGAAAACACCCCCCCCCCCAGTGGCTTGTGCTAAATGCGCACAAAAGGCCCACCCAGTGGAAACTACTCTGCAGGCCAAGTTGACATGACCTATGAGAGATTGTAGCTCCGTCAGAGTGTATTTTTGATATGGCAGGCCAGAAGTGTTAAGATCCCGCAACCATGCCAGCTTTTCCCGGGGAAATGGGACTGCCCGGCTAAGGAATCTAAATCAATGCATAGTTGAATGTGTAGGCCTTGTGTGGGGTGCCGAGGAGAGTTTGGCTGTCTGTCTGGTGTACCGACTGCCTAGCGCACCAGCAGATACCCTGTCGCGCCTGCCAGAGGTGATAGCGGGGTGGGCCTTGAAGTACTCCAGACTGATGGTGCTGGGGGACTTCAACATCCATGTCGATGATGCCTCCTCTGTGCAGGCTGTGGACTTGGTGTCTTCCATGGCAGCACTAGGACTCTCCCAATTTGTGTCGACCCCTACACATCAAGCAGGCCACATGCTAGATTTGATCTTTGGGGTGGGGTTAAATGTGGATCTGGAAGGGGTAGAACCAGTGCCATGGTCAGACCACTCAGTCCTGAAGGCTCAGCTGGGGATACCACCCACCCCCCTTGCAAGAGCGGTGAGCTGATTTATGCTCGCTCGCGGAGACTTATGGACCCGATCGGGTTCCAGAATGCTTTGCCGGATCCAATGCTCCACAGAGATTCATTAGATGAGCTGTTGGAGGACTGGCAGTGCCGGCTCTCCGAAGCCATCGATGAAATCGCCCCCCCATCACCCTCTTTGCCCCCGTGCAAGACAGGCTCCCTGGTATACAGAGGAGCTCCAACAGAAGAAGCGGGAGCTAAGATGGCTTGAGCGAGTGTGGCGGCGATCTCAGGACGAAGAGGCAAGATCATCTTATATGACGTTT
The DNA here is from genome assembly GCF_028583425.1 of Eublepharis macularius. Taxonomy (NCBI): domain Eukaryota; kingdom Metazoa; phylum Chordata; class Lepidosauria; order Squamata; family Eublepharidae; genus Eublepharis; species Eublepharis macularius. Next base: position 65,919,179 of record NC_072801.1, on the reverse strand, counting down.
ATGAAAGCCTATGAGGTGGCGGTGAAGGCTGTGAAGAAAGAGTTTTATGCAGTCTTCATCGCGTCAGCTAGCTCATACCTGGCAAAACTGTTTAATGTGGTTCGGTCATTGGTCTCCTTGCCAGAGGGAGGACATCAAATTTTGAATCAGATATTAGCTGTGAGGCTTTTGGGAGCTTTTTTGCTGATAAAATCTTGTCTCTCTGCCGTGACTTACCAGCCACAGTTGATTCAGTGAATGAGCTGGAGACCCCTTGGCCATCTTCGGGGCCAATATTTGATCATTCCAGCCCACTCTCTGGGGAGGAAATTGACAGGACCTTGCTATCAGATAGGCCCACCACATGTCCCTTGGACCCATGCCCATCGTGGCTGGTAAAGGCCAGTGCCGAGGAGCTGCAGTCCTCATTGGAGGCCATTGTTAACCTATCCTTAGGCTCTGGGGGTTTTCCTGGGTCATTAAAGGAAGCTGTGGTGAGGCCTCTTTTGAAGAAACCATCGCTGGACCCCACTGACCTGGTCAATTACCGCCCGGTTTCGAACCTCCCCTTTCTGGGAAAGGTGATTGAGCAGGCGGTGGTGGAACAGCTGCAGGGCTTTCTGAAGGATGGCTCAGCCCTAGACCCCTTCCAGTCCAGGTTCCATCTGGGACATGGGTCAGAGACATTGCTGGTCGCCCTCACAGATGATCTTCGTAGACATCTGGATCAAGGCAGCTCGATGCTGCTGATATTATTGGATCTGTCGGCAGTGTACGATCTTCTGACTCACCGCCTCACTGATGTGGGGATACAAGGGACTGCCTTACAGTGGCTTATCTCTTTTCTCCATGGTCGGGGACAGAGGGTGGCGCTTGGGGAGAAATTGTCATCCCGCCACCCTTTGGTGTGCGGGGTCCCACAGAGAGCAATACTCTCCCCTTTATTGTTTAACATCTATATGCACCCCCTTGCCCAGTTGGTGCGAAGTTTCAGACTTGGGTGACATCAATATGCAGATGACACCCAGTTGTATCTGATGATGAACGGACGGCCCGGCTCAGCCCCAAATGTCCTGGAACATGCTTTTGCAGCCGTGACTGGTTGTTTGAAGCAGAGTCAGCTGAAACTGAACCCGACGAAGATGGAGGTCCTGTACTTGAGCCACGGGGGATTAGGTTCAGGACTCCGGCTCCTGGCCCTCGATGGGTTACCATTAGTGCCAGTTCCAAGGGTTAAGAGCCTGGGGGTGAACTTGGATGCCTCCCTGAAAATGGAGGCACAGGTCACAGTGGTTGTCAGGTCCTCTTTTTCCCATCTGCGGCAGACCAGGCAACTTGTCCCTTACCTGTCAACCCGTGACTTAACTACAGTGATCCAAGCAACGGTCATCTCTAGGCTAGATTACTGTAACTCACTCTACACGGGGCTGCCTTTGAGCCTGACCTGGAGATTACAGCTGGTACAAAATGCAGCGGCACGTTATTATGAGAGTGCCAAATAAGGCGCATATAACACCATTCTTACATGAGCTGCATTGGTTGCCAGCGGAGTACCGGATCAGATTCAAGGTTCTGGTATTGACCTATAAGGCCCTGTGCAGACTGGAACCAGCATATCTACAGGACCATCTCTCCCCATATATTCCCCAGAGGACACTCCAATCAGGGGACAAACAGCTGTTGGTGGTCCCTGGCCTCAAGGAGGCCCGCCTAGCCTTGACTAGAGCCAGGGCCTTTTTGGTCCTGGCTCCCACCTGGTGGTATGCTCTGTCTGCTGAAATCAGGGCCCAGCAGGACTTACTATCTTTTCGCCAGGCCTGCAAGACAGAGTTGTTCCGCCAGGCATATGGCTGAGGCTGGGCCTCCACCGGCCTGGAAAAAAGGGATGTATAAAACCCTCCCTGTGAAGGCTATCCACCATCTTGTTTTAAATGTGTTGTTTTTTAATTAATGTGAATTTTTTATTGTATTTTAATTGTATTTTTAATATGTTGGTATCCGCCCTGAGCCCGCTTGCGGGGAGGGCGGAATACGAATTTGAAATAAATTAAATAAATAAATAAATAGGTACTCTCTCCTCTGAAAACTCAATTCTTTTTTTTTTAAGTAATATTTTTATTAACATATTAAAATCAGTGAACAGAGTTAACAAAGAACAACAAAGTAATAGTTAACTATATACAATTATGTACGGAATACTTAATCACGATTGGTTATAGCTTCGAACAAGAAACAAGGATAACAGATAATAGTCAATAAGTCAGCTTTGTTAAGGTTCATATAACTAGATCTTCTTTGGGAGCTATTACTTCAATCTTGAGTAACAAAAAGTAAATGTTTGGGAGGATGCTGATCTGTGATAGAAATAAATTCAATAAATGGTTGCCATTTTGCTATAAAATCAGTTTCCCTTGGGTAATGTTGAGTTTGATATAATTTATCATATATTTTTTCTTGTACATAGTGATCCCCAATTTTTTCTAACCATTTAACTTTTGTGGGGATTATTTTGGATTTCCAATATAAAGCCAGCAAGTTCTTTGCCACAACCAAGAGATTGCCAATGAGGTCTTTTCTGATTTGTGGGATTTCAATTGTATCCCATAAATTTAAAAAAATGATCTTCGAGTCTAAAGGAATTTTATAGCCTGTTATTTCTTTAATGTAATCTAAAATTTCATTCCAAAAAGATTCTATTTTAGGGCATCCCCATCAGCAATGTTTGAACGTTCCTATTTCACCGCACTCCTTCCAACAAAGTGGGGAGTTTGTTTTGGTTATAAGTGAAAGTTGAAAACTCAATTCTGATGGCCAACATGTTAATGAACTACAAGATACCACATGTAAGTGTCCTCAGGTAAACACAAAGTAATTGCTTTGTAGAAGAGAAACTCAGGAAATCCTCCAAAACTGTATTTTTGTCCACATCAGAATTTGTAACATTCAATATACTTTTAAAAACTAATTTTCTTTCTGCAACTCCTTTTGAGGACTGTTGCTCACATCTTCTCATGCGCTGCAGTGTAGCTATCTAGGCAGACTGTGGCCATTTCCACACATGTTGAATAATGCACTTTCAATGCACTTTAGCAATCCTTTGGAAGTGGATTTTTTGCTCCACACATGGAAAAGCAGTTTCAAATGTTCACTAAAGAGTATTGAAAGTGGATTATCCAACGTGTGTGGAAACAGCCTATGATTCCACTTTGGTCCATTGCAAGGTCATAATTTGTACCTGCCGGGTACTTCAGGCACACAAAGCTCACAAGACCACATTCTCCCAAATTGGACTTTGGCAGATATCATATTAACATCTATAGTGTGGAATTGTTCCTCCAGAAATAGTAAGAATAAGATTAAGGTGATTGTTGAAAGATTAACCCATTTATCCCATCTGAAATGTAAATACTAGTTTAGAAAACTGAGTGATGCATTTTTGATAATAAACTAATGTGCTTCCCCTCCCCCTTATATCAGCTCAATTATGGATCCTTCGACCGAGCACTGAGTGATAAAATTCAGTTCCCATCTCTGTACCGGTTGGTTCCAAATGAAAATGTTCAGTATGTGGGGATCGTTCAGCTGCTCAAGCATTTTGGCTGGACGTGGGTCGGCCTCCTCACGTCTGATGATGAGAGTGGAGAATCTTTTCTGCAGACCCTGAGACCCAGGCTCCTCCAGAACAACATCTGTCTCGCTTTCACACAAATGATGCCGAATGTATTCAGTAAGAGACTACACAATCTCTTGACTGTCCCGACAGGCTTATATTCTTTTCTCTGGCTGAAGAAAGTCAATGTGATTCTTGCACATGGGGATATTCTGTCTATGGATGGGTTACGATTACTTCTATACATGTATGAATTTGAGTACCTGCATCCACTGGAGAGGGTGTGGATCATAACTGCTAAGTGGGATATTACAGCTGTGTTTTATAGTAATGCATTTGCATCCTTCAGTGGTACCTTGTCCTTCATCCAACACACACAAGTGGTGCCAGGATTTGAGGACTTCCTGAACACCCTCAATCCAGACACATTTCCTGTGATCCAGGTTTTCTGGGCAGCAGCATTTAATTGTTCTTTTCCGTTTTTGAAGCACTTACTGCCAGGCTTTCCTCTCTGCACTGGGAAGGAGAAGCTGAGGAACATCACTGGACAATGGTTTGAAATGAGCATGTCTGAGTGTAGCTACAACATCTATAACGCTGTTTATGCCTTTGCACATGCTCTCCATGCCCTGCATCTGTCAATTGTCAACCGGTCAGCAAAGGGATATGGAAACAGGGGGAAACTTGACTCATGACCCTTTGACTGGGCAATTACTGCCCTAGCCAATAAGGTCCCATGCCTTATTTGAATTGTAGAAGGTGCTAGGACAACAACATCCCCAGGCCCAAAGGCTATGGATGAAACTCTGAGTACTGTAGAATATATGTTACAAGACATCTCGTATTGGTGTGCCTGCATGGCAGAATGCATCAATAGTATTTGGTGGTTTGTGTATGAGATAAAAAAGCTTAGCAGAAAGCAATCTCCTGCACAATGTATTGCTCATCCACGCATCACAATTGCATATGCACTCTGACTAACACACACTCCCATCCATGAGTTAAGTCAGGTTCATGGTCCATCTGTACATAAGAATCCCACCACTGCTTGAAACCATGAGCAAATCTTGGCGAAAGTGTTATCACACAAACATGTTTTCTTTGGTCATGTACTGGTTTGATGAGTTTGGGACAGTTATGACCAGTCCTGTAATTATCAAAATTACTGTTTTTTACTCAAGTTTACATGGAAGCCCCCAAGTGCTAGTAGCCTCTTGGCAACATTTGTAAGTGAAACAGCTGAATAGTACTCAGGCAACCTGTACTATCTATAAAGACTCGTATGGAAACACACCCCAAAGCCGGGAGGTTAACTTGAAGTAGGCAGAGTTTTGCCAGTCTCTCTAATCCAAGAGATTACAGATTGGAACTTCAGTTATTGCGAAGCCTACTTGATCTTGTTTGATCATCTTCATGACTCTTGAGGACAGTTGTTTGTGGTTTCTACTGAGACCCATTTTGCCAATAGCAGCACTAGGGTCTGTACTGGTGACAATGCAGGTGAGCGGTTGGAGGTGGTCTCCAGAACTGAAAACACTCAGGCCCCTGTTCTTGTTGCTGCTGCTTTTAGTGGTGCCTCCCTCTTTCTGCAAAACTTTTTATTCTTCCTCAGATACCTTTCAGGGAATGGAAGAACATCGGTCCTCTAGAACTGCAGAAGATATTATACTTGGGGGGTTTGTATCCCTTTTAAATTTTGATCTGCCTTCATCCAGCTTTACAGAAATCCCACGATCCTCCAAAGTCAGTGGGTAAGAGGTTTTGAAACAGCTTTACTTGTCTGGGCTACTAATTTCTAATGCATCATAGGAAAAAAATCACAATTTTTTTTTTTACAATTTTGCCCCACTTTTGAGGCAAAAATGGACTCCTAGTGAGTGAAAGTAGGGAAGGACTAACTCGTAAAGATGAGTTGACACAGCAAAGTCTCTGTAGGTCTCTATGAAGGAACAATATTTCTGAAAATTTCTGGAAGTTGCTCTATTTATTGTTGTGGTCCAAATAACAATTTAATAAATTTGCAACAGTCAATTTCAGTTTGGGTCCTCCACTCCATCTTTACAAGGGAAGACATTTTGTTTGTGAAGGCTGGGCAGGGGAAATAATTTCTGTCTTGTATCATTGATTACCTGTTGAATGATATCTGTGACATCAGATTTGCAAACTTAAACAATTACCGCACTAATAATTTTTGTGATAATGAATATTATCTTTAAAAGAAATTTAAACTTCTTTGGTGAGTTTGTGGTTTCTGCAACTTTAAAATTTCTCCAAATACAAACAAACACCTCATTTCTACTTGTTTAATAATCACTGTTCCCATTATCTTTTCTTTTAAAAAAATCTTTCTTCAGCCCAGTACTTAAAAACTACCAGCATGTACTAGCCTTTGTGTTTGCCACTGATAAGATTAATAAGAACTCAAAGATGCTGCCTAATACTACACTGCAATCTGAGATCTATGACAACAGTTTTGAACCCACTACAACAAGTAGGAACATCCTGGATCTACTCTTCACTCAACCCAGGAAAGTCCCAAATTACAATTGTATCAGGAAAGAGAAGGCATTGGCCACCATTGGTGGACTCGCTTCCACAAATTCCATCCAGATGGCCAACATCTTAAATATCTTCAAGATTCCACAGGTAGGTTTGTTATGTGTCTTCGGAATGTAAGTGAAGATTGTCTTCAAACAAGCCTCATCTCCACCTCTGGAGATCACCTCTGATATGGCGCTTGACTATAGACTATAGAGACTCACTTCACTCACAAGTATCACGTTGTGGAATTTTGCATACGATTATCATAGGATCAGATTCAGTTACTTAGGCTGGATAATGTTTATAAAAGACATATTTTAGCTCAGTGTTTGGTATTTCCTGCTAGCTCAGTTATGGATCCTTTGACCCACTGTTGAGTGACCAAATGCAGTTCCCGTCCTTCTATCGGATGGTGCCAAATGAAAATGCTCAGTATGTCGGGATTGTTCACCTCCTGAAGCATTTCAGATGGACGTGGATTGGCCTATTTGTGTCAGATAATGAGAGCGGAGAAATGTTTCTGAGGAACCTCAGTCCTCTACTCACCCAGGACAGCATTTGTACAGCATTTGTGGAAAAGACTCCAATACTGGCTTTATCCACGGGTGAGGAATCCGTACGGAATGCATTTTCACCAATACTTAAAGCTCTCTTTTTAACCAAGGCCAAAGTCATTCTTGACTATGGTGAAAGCAAATTTATACTGCTTTTACAACGGATTCTAGAAAATAACTGGTTCTATCAAATGCATTGTGGAGACAAGGTTTGGATCAGAACGCTCCAGTGGGATTTTAGTACTGTAGTTTTTGAACATGCCGCTCCCTTAAAATCCTTGAACGGCACCTTGTCCCTCATGCTCCACACAAAGGTGGTCCCAGGATTCCAAGACTTTCTCCAGAAAGTAAATCCCTACAAGCCTATGTTTTCTTTCCTCTATGGTTTCTGGCAGCTAGTATTTAAGTGTGACTTTCCAAATAATCATCTGTATGGAGAAGCATGTACAGGGGAGGAAAAACTGGAGATCCTCCCTGAGTTTATATTTGAAATGGGAATGTCTGGGCACAGCTATAGTATCTACAATGCTGTCTATGCTGTAGCACATGCTCTCCAAGCCATAGATTCGTTGAGAGCAAAACAGAAAATAACATGGAATGCAGATGCAAGGAACCTTTTGAATCTTCACCCATGGCAGGTAGGATCTTTCATTAGCATCAGCCGAAGAAATTACCTCGTATGTCAACAGAATAAGTTCACTACAGACTTCAGATTTCCTCTTCACATCCATTAAGATGTAGGAAAACATTTTCCATTTCATCCAAAAGCAATATTTTGCTCATCTGAAACTATACAAATGGGCTCGATTAAAAAGTTCTTTAAAGTAATTTTCTACTTACTCTTTCATTGTATAGAAATAACTTGGCATATTTGAAAGGTAGATGGGCAGTTTGCTGAATCTGCCGAAGCATCTCCTGACAGTCCATGTCCAAATAAAATAGCTTTGGGAAGAGATCTGGCTCCTGGACTTTGGCTTACAGCCAACCAGCTTTTCTTCTCATGAAAAAGGGAGGAAAGGACCTCTTTGATAACTCAAAAACTCTATGGTAGGGGCTGTGGGACCTCCATGAACCAAAGTTATGTGGAATAGGAACGGTGATAATTGTGAATGAGTGAGAAAGCTGGCTGGATCCCACATAATCTTCTGGCTATCTATAATTCAGTGGCGCATCATTTTAGTGAAATTTCGCAGAAATGTCATTGGAGGTTGGATGTGATACCCTCCCTGATACAATATTACTGGTTTCAGCATATCAGAAATTACAACACAGAGACATCAAACAAAAAAAACATTTTGAGGCAGTGCAGTTCTGTTCGAAAGTGAGAAAAATTCAGCCCACATAAATGAAAAATGAATACTTCAAAATACTGTTTGCAGTACTTTGGCGTCTGACTCCTTCATAGATGCAGAGGAGTTAGCCGTGTTAGTCTGTGGTAGCAAAATCAAAAAGAGTCCAGTAGCATCTTTAAGACTAACCAATTTTATTGTAGCATAAGCTTTCGAGAATCAAGTTCTCTTCGTCAGATGCATGGTACAGAAACTGGTCAAATATAGAAGAGGAGTGGGGAGGCCAACTGACCCCCACACCAAAAGGAGATGTTTACATTTACTAGCAAAGGAATGTTTTGGTTGCACCCTCCCTCTCCCCCCCAATTGCATCTTCTCTCTCCTCCCCTCCTCCCCCCTCCTATATCTGACCAGTTTCTGTACCATGCATCTGATGAAGAGAACTTGATTCTCGAAAGCTTATGCTACAATAAAATTGGTTAGTCTTAAAGGTGCTACTGGACTCCTTTTGATTTTGACTCCTTCATATATCTAAAAGACAAACAGACAAACAACCACTGTGATTTATAGGTACTATATATTGTAATCAATAAAATTCCATATAGTCCTACATAAAAGTCAGAAAATTAAAACACTAAATGTGATCCTATATCACAAATTTGAAAAGTCCCATTCTTGTGCTATTGTGGAACAGCTTCTATAATTTGTAGTAATCACAAGACAAGCATCTAGATGTAAGCTGGTTTTGTAGTAGACAATCCTCAGAAATTGTTCTTAGAGTAGATCTTTCTCAGGAGTTATCTCCCTAAAATTAGCCATAATCATTGTAACTAAGGAAGACTAAATAGTGGAACAGAATCTTAAAATTATGAAAGAGCATATGCTAAGTTATTGAAGTTTAACCTCTTATTTTCAACTCAACATTTACATAAGAAGCAAGCCAGTCCAATAGCCTTTCCTTAATCAGGTACAAAGCTTACTGCTCTAACAGCCAAGCTACAAGTGACGCCTGACACAGGTTGGACACTTGTCAGCTTCCCTCAAGTTTTGATGGGAAATGTAGGCATCCTGGGCTTGCAGCTGTAATGGAGAGCCAAGCTGTAAAACCAGGACGCCTACATTTCCCATCAAAATTTGAGGTAAGCTGACAAGTGTCCAACCTGTGTAAGGCGTCACTTGTAGGTTGGCTCTAATACTAGATGGCAAAAAGCTGGCTAAACATACTAACAACCTACCCTTCTTAAGAAAAATTATCCCCCATAATTCCATGCAGCTGCAGAAACTACCACATCTTTAAAGGTACAGATCACAATTATGACAGAGCTCATTATCAAACTACTAAAATATATAACATTACCTCAAATATTCCATACTTTTTAAATAATGCCCTTAATATTACAATATGCCATAATTTCAAAATACAACCCATCACAGATGCAATATAAGTGCAAAGTGGCCTCAAAGAAGCAACTCATATATATTGTTTATTATTACAGCACTTAGCCAGTACGTTAACCATAAAATTTAAGTGCACATTTTACAACCATTTGAAACATGAAGCATATAAGTATATACAATTTAAAAACATAATTTCCTAATATCTATCAAAATTTGTAAAAACCAGGAAGTCAGCATAGTTCTAAGCAAGCAACCAAAATGGAGGCCTACGCTCTAATGGGCTTTAACGACTAGAGCACAAAATTTCGCTATCTGGTGTAACGCAGTAAAATCTGAGTTTGACAGCAGTTTCTCTAATTTTTTCTTATCCGAATATTCTGAGATACCATCCAGAAAGGGAATAATAAATCTCATATGTGCTTCCTTATAGAAAGGGCATCTCAGGAAAACATGTTCCTGGATTTCAACCTCCCCAAGTATGCAAGGACATAGCCTCTCATTCCAAGGAATCTTGTTAAATCTGCCATCCAGAACAGCAGAGGGTAAGGCAGAACATCTGGCCAAAGTAAGCGCTCTCCTGAGATTATTTACCTCCAGAATCGATAAATAAGAAGCAGGTGCAGAAATATATCTGTTACTAGGAGGAGCTATAAAAGCAGGAGTGCCTTGTAAGTCAGATTGTCGTTCAATATCATCGATCCTTTGCCTAACCATTTGCCTTGCTTGATCGCTTCCCATCATGAGAAGCACTTGGGAAAATCCTATTGCCCTAATTTTCTGTCTAGTGGCAATCATCCACTTGGACTGAAAATCATCAGTTAGGATTAGGGGTAATAAACCACAATGATTTAAATTTATCCTTATACATAGGAAAATGGAATAAGCAACTCATATATATAACGTGACAAATCCAAATTTATATTAAGTCCATGGGGCAGATATATTTCTAACTTATAAATCCAAGCCGCCTCTTGATGGAGCAACATTTTTTGAGCATCAAAATGATTGTATGCATGTGATACATACTTGCTAAGTATAAAGAACTGCAAATCATCAACAGTGTGTCCCTTTTCTACAATGTATGCTATCAAAGGTGCTTCCATATTTTTATTGCAGATTCGAGCCTCCCCCCACCAGTCAGCTGGAGCAAGCAGCATGGGGTTTGAAACTTAAAAGCACCCCTTTCCACGCCACTTGCAGCACAGAAAGGGGCACTTTCAAATCCTGCACTGCCTGCTTCAACTGACTGGTGGAGGAGGAGGCTCCCCTGCCCATCAGCTGAAGCAAGCAGCATGGGGTAAAATGTAGGTTTAAACTTACCCCCCAGATGCTTATTTCACCCAATGGGAGGAGGGAATCTCCTCCTCCCCCTCACCCATCAGGTGAAATAAGTGGCGGGGCCAGGAAGTTTGTCGGTATGCTTTGAATCTTTACAGAGCATACTGAAGTATGTCAATAAGTGGTTTCTGAAATGGCTTGCCACTTTGGAAATCGCTTATTTCCAACTTTTTTTTTCCTGTTTCAGAAATACTGAAGCAGGAAATCCAAATCTTTTTTTGTTGTACACTTCTAGGCATTACAGCATGTGAAAATATAGGGAATGCTGATTAGGAGCTGAGTTCAGCTACCAGGCTCTGGCCTGCTCAAGGACACCTTCTCACAAGAAAAAAGTAAACCACGGGTACATCCAATTAACAAGGCATGGACTTTCCACCAAACAGACCTAGTGAAAAGTCTGCATGAACAGAAGCCTGAAGCAAAGTTTGAAACTTAGATGCTTTATAAAAGCTAGTAAAAGGCCTAGTTCTTACAGTTAGGTACTGTGGTAAAAATGTTGTTATCTGTACCCAGTATCAAAGCCCTGTTCAGCCACAAAACTCACAAGTCATTCACTCTCAGACTCAGTTTCCCCATCCGTAAAATGAAAAGCATGAGAGATCAGGTTTGGAAATTGGTTAATTGCCTGACTCAGCATGGGAGGCCCTTTTCTACAGATAGTAAAATAAATATGTTATGGTGTGGCCATAATATAGGAAAAAGAAGCATCTTGCTATACCACTGAGTATAGTTGTGACAGAACCCTGAGATTCAAAATGGCTCAAAAACCATAGATTTTCTGAGTTCTTGGACCTCTTTAGCTTACATGAGAATGAAGCTTTATCCTCCATTCCACATGGTATTACCTGGTCCACTTAATCTTTTTTTGACAATCAATTTGAGCCAGAGTCCCTTTTTGTCAGGGAAGCACAGAGCTGTTTAAAATGGCAGGACTATCCTGTAATAATTCTCTGAGTGGTAGCAATAGTCTCAGATATCAGCGATGGAGCTTTGTTGGGGATTGGCTAGATCTGCTAATCAATCTCACCAAGGAGGTTGGTTCAAGTTAGAATCCATTGCCCACAAATATCCAGATCATCTGGATTTTTCTCTGGTCCTAACTTTGGAACATCTGGATATACCAAGACCAGTGGGCCAATGGTTGACTCCTCCCCTATCTTGGTACTGCTGGAAACTCTGAGGAACCTGATTTTGTATTTAGTTCCCTTTCCTACCCCTTTTGAATCTACCCACCATTTCCCCTTTTTTTCTATATTAACTCTTCTTTCTATAAAGACATTTTTGGCTTCCTTGGTAAAATACATTTTATTGAATTTTTCACTGAATCTCTTCCCTATGTGCCAGACCTCTTAGGTGCTACAAAGTTTGCTGTAAGATATTTCCTAGGGTTTCCACCCTGTTGCTGTGTTTTTGTGCTCGGACAGCTGGAAGGGCATCTTCTCAGTTGGTCAGTCTAGATGTTCTCAGGAGATGCTTGAGTGGTGGCAACCAATTGCTAGGATGCTTTCCAGGGAAACCTTGGCCTAAGGGAGTCCCCAGCAAGAAAAGTTAGCTGTGTTAGTCTGTAGTAGCAAAATCAAAAAGAGTCCAGTAGCACCTTTAAGACTAACCAATTTTATTGTAGCATAAGCTTTCGAGAATCACAGTTCTCTTCGTCAGATGCATGGAGGGCAAAAAAGAAACTGGTCAGATATAGAGGAGGAGAGGGGAGAGCCGAGTAGATGCAAACAACTCCTTCTGATATGGAGATGCAAACAGCTCCTTCTGATATGGAGATCAGTTTGCTTCTGTAAAGGAAATCAGTTTACAGAAGCAAACTGATCTCCATATCAGAAGGAGTTGTTTGCATCTCCATATCAGAAGGAGTTGTTTGCATCTACTCCGCCCTCCCCTCTCCTCCTCTATATCTGACCAGTTTCATTTGTGCCCTCCATGCATCTGACGAAGAGAACTGTCATTCTCGAAAGCTTATGCTACAAAATTGGTTAGTCTTAAAGGTGCTATTGGACTCTTTTTGACCCAGCAAGAAAAGTTACCCTTCCAATCCCCAACCTTAACAATTGTATTATTTTCTCATTGCTGCATATATGGGCCTGCTCTCACTGCATTTTTTGTCTTGTGTAGTAACATTTTCTGCATTGCTTAATATACATCTAATACTTATTATGACTGGTTTCAGATTTCTGTAATCTGAGCTCTAGTACATCGCTAATTTGATACCTTATACTGATTGTATCAATTTACAACTTAAGCTGCCTTAAGTCTCAGTGAGAAACGTGGACTATAAATAAAGTACACTAAAAAATAAGTAGCAGCTGGATACTTGTGGTAAAAGGTCGACTCAGCAAATTAGAGAGGAATTTTATCCATTATTTGGCCATAATCTGTAATCCCCTGTTTCTCTCCAACCTAGCTTCACTCCTTTTTGAAAAACATTCGCTTCAACAATAGTGCTGGGGAAGAAATTTCTTTTGATGAAAATGGGGAGTTGGCAGCTAGATGTGATATCATAAATTGGGTCACATTTCCAAATCAGTCCATCCGTAGGGTCCAGGTAGGATGGGTGGACATCTGGGCTCCTGCAGGAGAAGAGTTTTTCATTGACAAGGACATCATTGTGTGGAATGAAAAGCTACAACAGGTGAGAATTATGGCTGTTTTACTCATGAGCAGTACTATGAAGCATCTTGCCTGGCCAGTCGTGGGATAAATAATATGGGGCAGCTTTTGGGTCAGTCTGTAGAGAACATCAAGGTATGTTCTCCTGGATCTACAAACTTAAGACAGTTTAGACTTTGTCTCTCCCAGCCTCTCCAGCCGAAATTGTTGATACGTAGTATGCCAGACTTGCCCTGTTAGAATCACCCACATTTCCCCCTGACCTGCTGAATCAGGTGTGAACATTACACACATCAATCACAAAGTCCCTTGACAGAAACATCAAGTGCTATTTCCTTGTGTCGTACACTGTCTTGTGTTGAGAAAGAGTATAGCAACCCCTCAGACAGCTGTGAATGAGTCACAGACCATTGAGCCTATCAAAAACTCCGCTGCCTTACCAAAATTGGCAATCATGACCCACTCCAGCTGATGTTCGAGCATTCGTCGTGACAGTGGCTGCCCAGTATACCTAGAAAAGCAAAAACTTTCCCAAAATCTAGCACTTGATTCCTCTAGATCTTTCTCCATGTAAAGCATGAAGTCTCCTATGGAGATATTGACAAAGGGACAGGAGGCAGAGTTTACTATTATGACTTAATAAGGAAAAATCATCATTTTCCTTTCATTAACTCCCTTCCTTCTGGTTTTATTAGACTCCGCCCCAGTCCACATGTGTCAAAAGCTGCCAGCCTGGATACAGAAAAACTGTTCAGCAGGGGGAACAGATTTGCTGCTATGACTGTTCTCTGTGCCCTGAAAGAATGATATCCATCCAGAGGGGTAAGTAAAATAATCTGACTCCTGCTGGCTGGAACTGCATGCTGGTTGCGACCGCATATCAGCTGTGTAGTATTGGCTCGTGGTGGCTGCTGAATCTCAGAAACCATCAGATGCTGATTGGTCCCTTCAGATATCATAAAGATATTATCTGATACTTCATCCATGTGTCAATACTTGTCAAATACTGTCTGCTACTTTTTAGGAGGCAAACGCTGTTGTGTTTGTGTGTGTGTATATGTTTGAAAACTATGTTAAATCCTTGCTAATGCTATGTTTTTAAACTTGTACATGTTTACCTTATGGTATTGTATTGAAATGTACTTACTTGATACTGATTGAATTAACCTCACCCACACACTCACTGTGTAATCCGCCTTGAGTTTCAGTGAGAATGGCAGACTATAAATGACGTAAACAAATATATATATATATATATATGCAGGTAACAATAGCCCAAAGAAAGATAGATGGCAGAGCACTTTAAAAGATAGATGGCAGAGCACTTTAAAAGATCTTTTAAAAACATCTTTTAAAAAGATCTTTTAAAGAGGTCCCATTACTCCGAGACTGCTGGGGAAGCAGAATTCAAGCCCATTCAGGGAACTTTCTGAAGTTCTTTTCATGTGTGCTGTTTTCAGATGCAACTGATCATTCTATATTTAAAGTATACATGATTAGACATGGGCACAAACAGCATTACAAACAGAAAAAAAAACATGAACAGCCCAATCTGCTGTTCGCGAACAAGCTGTTCGTGAGGCCCCATCTTAAACGAACAGGTGGTCATTGCAAGCCTTGTTCGTTGCCTTCAGCAGCCATTCATCAAGCCAGACAGTCTGGCATCTGCAATCAATCCCCTTGGCAACCAGAGGCAGGGACTGAACTCTGTCTGAACACCTTCTGGCTTTCCTTCTGGCTTTAACCCTTCAAAGTACTTCTAGCAGAGAGTCCTGTTTTTGCCACTGTGAAGAGAAAATGACAGCCAATGGAGAGACCCATGGATCATGCTCTTCCCGGGGTGCAATCTCTCTGAAACTTGGGGGGTCTTCAGAGGACAGTGAGGACTATGTCCCCTGCAAATTTGGTGGGTATTGGACATTGGAAAGGTCAGTTTGTAACCCCTCAAACTAGCTGCCAGCAGACACTGCTGTTTTTGCCAGGACAAGGCCCTTTAAACTATCAGCTGACAGGCGGCAGGGGGAAGATCCCCCTGCCGCCTGCCAGCTGATAGTTTAAAGGGATCTTTAAAGGGCCAGGTAAGTGGATTTGAGGGGAGGGGGCTAAGTGGGGGAGGTTTGGGGGTGGGAGTGGTTCTGTCCCGCATGAACAATGAACTTGTCCAGAAACAGTTCGTGTTCATCTATGTTCATTGTTCGTTGTTCGTGGATGGCAACGAACGATGAACAGGGTGTTCATTTTTTTTTCCATTCGTACTCATGTCTATACATGACTGGTTGCTGCAGTGAGGGTCAATGTTTCGTGTTTGAGACAGAAGACCTATTGTATAGCTTTGGCACTGTGTGTGTTATTTTCAGATGCAGAGCACTGTGACAACTGCCCAGAAGATCAGCATCCAAACAAGAACCAGAATGAATGTGTCCCCAAAGCCATGACCTACCTATCTTACAGAGAACCCTTGGGAATGGTTTTGGCATCCTTTGCTGCTTTCTTCTTTATAAGCACCGGTGTGGTGATGAGGACCTTCATTCAGAACCGTAATACTCCCATTGTCAGAGCCAACAACTGGAGCATTACCTGCATCTTGCTCTCCTCCCTCCTGATTTGTTTTCTGTGCTCCTTGCTGTTTATTGGCCAGCCAGGAATAGTGACCTGCCTTGTCCGGCAAACAATATTTGGCATCATCTTCTCCATCGCAGTTTCTTCTGTCTTGGCCAAAACTATCACTGTGGTTGTGGCTTTCATGGCCACCCAGCCAGGAAACAGGATGAGGAAATGGGTTGGGAAGAAACTGGCAGTCTTGGTCATCATTCTTTGTTTACTTATTCAAACTGCCATCTGTACTGTGTGGTTGGCAACCTCTCCCCCCTTCCCAGAGTTTGACACGCATTCCCAGAGTGGTGAGATCATAATACAATGCAATGAAGGCTCTGAGATCATGTTCTATCTTGTCCTGGGCTACATGGGGTCTCTGGCCATCATCAGCTTCACTGTAGCCTTCCTTGCCAGAAAGTTGCCTGATTCTTTTAACGAAGCCAAGCTGATCACCTTCAGCATGCTGGTGTTCTGCAGTGTTTGGGTGTCCTTTGTCCCAACCTACCTGAGCACCAAGGGGAAGTACATGGTGGCTGTGGAGGTCTTCTCCATCTTAGCCTCAAGTGCGGGACTGCTGGGCTGCATCTTCCTTCCCAAATATTACATAATGATACTACGACCTGAGCTGAACTCCCGAGAACAGTTAGTAGGGAAGAAGAAATATCACACTTAATTCTTCAGGTGTGTTCTTTCTTAAGGAAATGCCCCCACTTTATTATATCCAAATAGTATTGATGGGTGCAAGCCCAATGTTTTCAACAGACTTACATAGCTGATGCTTGCACTCTAAAATACATATCAAAAAAATCCTGGTTCATGCATTGCCTCTACCAGGAACTTATCAGGTGCAGATAGGTTACCCCTCTCTCTCCCCCTCTGCTTCAGCCCCTTTCTTTAACATGCTGACACTCAGGGCTTTTTTCCTGGGAAAAGAGGTGGTGGAACTCAGTGGTGGAACTCAGGACGGCACAATGATGTCACTTTCAGTCAGCTGGAACAAGGGGGGAGTCTTTTAAAGTTTAAATAGCCCTTGGCGAAAATGGTCACATGGCCGGTGGCCCCACCCCCTGATCTCCAGACAGAGCAGAGTTTAGATTACCCTCCACGCAGTGGCGAGGAGAGCAATCTAAACTCCCCTCTGTCTGAAGATCAGGGGGCGAGGCCACTGGCCATGTGGCCATTTTCAAGAGGTGTCAGAACTTCATTCCACCGCATTCCTGCTGAAAAAAGCCCTGCTGACACTGTTACTTCTCACTTCTGTGAGAAGATACTCTGCATATGCTCATACCTTTGTCATTCACTCTACCCCTCCCAGGTACGTCAGGGCTAAATCCTGCAACAATGGCTTACTCTGAATGAACATAAGGGGGGGGGATAAATACTTCCCACTTAGAAATTCTTTCTCCGCATTCCAGTGGGTGAAATTCATTGTGCCAGACCCTTTCTCATTGAAGCATGAGAACCCTATTGGGACAGGACTGTTAATCCCCAAGCAGCCCATTCAGCTGGAAGGGGTACTTATGCCACCATAACCATCTCACTAAATCAGGCATTTGCCAAAATGTGGTCCTCCTATCCACCCACCCAGCCATGTGGAATGTTGCAGGATTAGCCACTTGAGTGATGGGTCATGGGAGCATATTTTGGACGGCTTTAGAACTGGCTTCTGGAACAGCCTTTTTTGCATGCATGTTTATTGGGTTGGGGGATAGATTTCACTTAGATGGTGGCCTTCTGGGGCAGAAAGGCAGGATATAAATTTTGTAAAAGAAACAAATGAAATAAAACAATAATTAGGGCTGATCTTTGACTGTGTACGTAATAAGTAAGATGTCAGGGTTCTTCACCAAAGATGGGTAAGCAACCTACAGATGAAGGAGCACTGCCAAACTAGCTGATAAATAATAAGAGTGCTTATATACTATTCTTCTACACATATTAGTGTTCAACTCACAGTGGTTAACAAAGTCAGTGTTATTGTTATCACCACAATACAGCTAGGGAGCTGAGGCTGAGAAGAGCAGCTTACTCAAGGCCACCTGCTGAGCTCATGGCAGTAGTGGGAGTCGAACCAGCAGTAGTGGGAGTCGAACAGGCACAGTGCTGATTCACAACCCAACCACTTAACCACTATGCTACAGCAGCTGTCATTTGTTCCAGCATCCTTGTGAACAAGTTTGGAACCATGGTAGATTTTATTCCACCACACTGTTACCTGTTAGAGGCTATCTGTTAGCAGAAGCATGCACTTAGCTTTATGAATGATTGAATCCTGTCAATCAGCCCAGAATAAACACCTAGTTTAAGTCACACACTTGTGACTCTCGAGTCTTCATTTTGGGGTACAAATATCTCCCTTTGTACTAAGTTTCCTTCCCTTCACTTAAAAGACTTTTAATGGAATCCAAAGTGATATTTAAACTCAAGAAGGGGGATCTATTTTAAAACTTCAATGGTTTCCCTGATTTTAGGAAAACCTTAATCTTTGTCCTCATTTCTTAAAAAGCTATTTCTAATAGCCAGGGGTCATTTTGTAGAAAAAGAGCCTCAGGAACCCATTAGCATAACTCATTAGCATATGCTACGCCCCTTGACATCACCAGAAATGTGTCGTTAGCATGATTGATTTGCATATGCCACACCCCCTGACATCACCTATCCTGGCTGTTTTGGACCCAATCCTGGCCATTCAGGGCTGAAATTGGGACCAAAATGGCAAAAAGGGGCTAAAAATGGCTGAAAAGGGACACAAAATGGTCAGGATTGGGCCGCTGCTGAGCAGGAGAGTGAACCACCACCCATCAGAGGCCTGATCCTGGCTGTTTCAGGACCAATCCTGGCCATTTTGGGCCCAAATTAGGCACAAAATGGCTGAAAGGGGCCCAAAATGGCCAGGATTGGGCCTGAAATGGCTGGGATTCAGCTGCTGCCAGATGGGGGAGTGGCCCCCCACCTGGCAGTGGCTCAATCAGGGCTGGTTTTGCCCTAATTTGGGACAAAACCACCCAATCCAGGCCCAATCCATGGCCATTTTGGGCACGTTTAGATCTTGATCAGGCCCAAAACAGCCCAGACCAGGTCAGTGCCGGGCAGGGGAGGGGTCCATTGCCAGGCACCAACCCAATCTGGGCTGTTTCAGCCCCGATCTGGGCCATTTGAGCCCCAATCCAGGCCAAAACAGGCCCCAAATGGCCAAAAATCAGGTGGGCAGGGCCACCTGACACATGACCTCTTGGGACAACTACCGGAACTGCGTTCCTGCGCATTCCCCCTCAAAATGAGCCCTGCTAATAGCAATCCTTCTCTCCTTCTGTCCATCCTTTTTTGTCCCATACTTCCTCTAAGAAGCTGAGAGTAGCAGCCATGGCTCTATGCCATGCATTTTGTCCTTATAACAACTCTGTGAGGTACTTTGTGAAAGTGGCCCCAAATGCTGTTTATATCTGAGTGGGGACTTGAGATACATACATTTAGCCAAGTTTCTTCTATCAAGAAAGAATGAATGATGTAATATGTTCATTGCCTCTATCGCCTTATTGGCTTCCTTTGCTGCCTTCGCTCAAATGACCTTCGTTCTCACTTTGACCTTCAGGGTTAGAGTTCCAGGAAACAGGAGGAGGACCTGAGTAAGGAAAAGACTCTCATAAATTTGGTTTGTTTTGCACATTTACAGTTTGAATTTAAGCAGAGTCGGGGGGGTTGAGCCATAGCTCTAGACGCAGTTGATCTTGGATCAAGTAACGCAATTCGTGGAGCCCAACCGGCAATTTGTGAAAGATTCCATCAGGCTTGTTAAAAGATGCACAAAACCAGACAAAAGAATTCCAGAAGATTGTCATGGCAACAGCAATAGGTTTTGCATAGGGTTGCCAGCCTCCAGGTAGTGGCTGGAAATCTGGTCTCCAGGCCACAGAGATCAGTTCACCTGGAGAAAATGGCTACTTTGGGGGGTGGACTCTATGGAATTATGTCATGCCAAGGTCCTTTCCCTCCCCAAACCCCACTTTCTCCATGTTTCTCCAGGTTTCACCCCGTAGATCTTCAGGAATTTCCCAACTTGGAGCTGGCAACCCTAGTTTTGCAATAATGGGATTTATTGGTTTCTTTGTAAAACTGATTCATATCCCGATCAATATCATTGTGGGTGGCTGAATACACTGCAAGATCTTGTTTTGATACTACACATGGTGACGTCAGAAAATGTTGTTGCTGTCTAGCTTAACAATTCACCTAGTTAACTGAATCTTTTAACTACTTGCCAATATAGACCAAGTTTTAAAATTAAAAAAAAAACAGTTAAGCAAAGTCAATATAAGGGGGCAGCTCCAATTAGGACTGTGCTGATAGGGTTGCCGGCATTTCATTTATTTTTTACTTTCAATATGCTTTAATAAGCCATTTTAATGGAGAGTTAAACAGCTGGGGCTGTCTCTTCTTAGTGGTTGTTGTCCACTACTCCGTGCATGGGACTGAAGGTGGCATGGCACAGACTGATCTCATCAAATGTTGGAAACTAAGCAGGGTTGATGCTTGGATGGACAGCAACCGAGGAAGACTCTGCAGGGGAAGGGAATGGCAAAAACTACTTCTGCCTCTCATTTGCCTTGAAAGCCCCTGTTCAGGTCACCAGAAGTTGGTTGTGACTGGAAGGGACATACTAGACAGTGTGACACTGTACCTAGATTTGCATCTTCTGTGTCGTAAGACTCATTATCAGACTGCTGTGATGTTGAAACCATTGGCAAGGAAAAAGCAGGATGTGGCTAACAGCCGAGACATCGGGAGTTTTTCAGATCAGTGAAGTACCAGACATAAAGATATACAAGCATGTTAATGTTCAGTTCTTTTAGCAATTTTTACTGCTGAAAAATACCTGCGGTATTTCACTTGAAAGTGTTTTTTTTTTCCAAACATCCAGATGTCGGTGCTTCTTCTATGTTAGTATTAATTCGGTTTCACAGTCCTTGTTTTTACAATCATTGTTTTACATTCAGCCTTCTGATTTGACACATTTTTATCTTTAATTGGCTCAAAGGAGTGCCCATATGCAACGGCTTAAAAATATCCTTTCTTTGTGTATTTGCTGCATCACATCTGCCCATCCCCACTGAGACTCCTGGGGGGACCCTGAATCATGCTTCTGGAGCGCTCATGCAATTTTATCATGCCCGAGTTGGCTGATTTCTTCCCATTGGATTCAAACTGACGGGACCAAAGTGGGTTCTTATATGATACCTTATTGGATTGTTTCAGGTGTGTAGCCATGTTGGTCTGTAGTAGAAGAGCAAGATTTGGGTCCAGTAGCATTTTAAGGACCCACTAGATCTCCAGGTAGGGTGCTCTGACTCAAAAGCTCATACCCTGGGAATCTAGTTGGTCTTTAAGGTGCTACTGGACCTGAATCTTGCTCTTCTGTTTGGATTATTGAATGCAACAAATACATAGACTATTCTGGACTCAATACATAAGTATTGACATAAAGTCAATACATAAAGTATTAAGGCAATTATTGTAAATGGATTTTACTCCTATGCATCTCTTTCACGCTTGCCCGTTGGCTGAGCACCAGCTTAGCTTCACCAGCGATTCCTTTGATATATAAAGGCTAGCTCAATGACATCCCTAGATCCATAACAGCCATAAATGATTTCCTTTTTAAAAGATGAGATGAAGCATTACTATAATAAACAGCTTTTCTGATCATTTGGAGTCGATTTGTTTTTGGGTCAGATTCTGTGCCAAGCTTTGTGTGTGATATGAAAGGTATGGCTCACAATCCATGTACAGACTTCACTCACTCCATGGCTCCCATTGGGAAGAAAATGTTGGCTAAGGTGTTATCACATAAACAAGTTTTTTTGGGATGCGCAGAGATACATGGCTTTGGAGAAGCTGGTGTCAAGCCCTGCAATTATGAAAATGACTGTGATTTCACTCAGCTTCTTGCTGAAGCCCCCGAGTGACGGTAGCTGCCTGGGAAAAAAATCATAACTTGAAAGAGCTGAATACACATGGAAACCCAGGTGCAATCTATAAAGACTTGTGTAAAAGCACTACCTGGAGATGAGGGGTTAAGCTAAAACAGGCACCGGTCATCCAATTTCAACTCTTATCCCCTAGCCCCAAAGCCCGAGGTTTCAACTTAAGTTGGAGGGCAGCCAATTTGACCTTCATGGGTCTTGAAGATGGCGGTATGTGGTTTCTTTTGAGATTGATGTTGCCAGTAGCAGTACTGGGGTCTCTTTTGGTGACAATGAAAGTGTGCAGGTGGAGATGGGCTTCAGAGTTTCAAGCCCACAAGCCCCTGTTGTTGCTGTTGCTGCTTTTGATGCTGCCTCCATCTTTCTGTAAAATGTTGTATTCTTCCTTGGATACCTTTCAGGAAATGGATGAGTGGCAGCACCGATGATGTCATACTTGGGGCATTTGTATCCCTTCTGTTTCTTGAAGTGCCTTCACCCAGTTTTACAGAAACTCCACCTGCATCCAAAGTCACTGGGTAAGAAGTCTTTGAAGAGCTTGGCCAGGCAATGAGTCATATCTAATGCATCATAGAAAAAAATCCCAATAACTTTCCCACAGTTTTAACACCATTCATATAAAAAAATGGAGACATAGTAAATGAAAAGATTGTAAAGATATTTTCTACTCTCAGCAAATTCTCTGCAGGACCCCATGAGTGAAAATGTTTCTGAAATTTGCTGGCAGTCACAATATTCATTCTTGTGGTTAAAAGTCACATATTCATAGCACTGCAATGTAAATTTCTGCAAGGGTAGCCATTCTGCGTTGAGGGCTATGGGGATCATTATGATGCTGGTATCATGGAAGAATCACTGATGATACCTGTGAAATTTCACTGGTAAAGGTAGGTGGGTAGCTGTGTTGATCTGCAATTGAACAGTAGGATTTGAGTCTGGTGGCACCTTAGAGACCAACGAGGTTTTCAGTGCGTAAGCTTTTCAGAGCCAGAAAGTCAGAGCTCCCTTCTTCAGAGTCTCCTACTCATCTGAATAAGGGAGCTCTGACTCTCGAAAACTGACTTTATGAAGAGGTGCCGCTGGACTCAAATCTCACTGGCAAAATAACAGTGAGACCTGGCAAAATAACAGCTACACCCTTTGAAATGCATTGAAGTCAATGGACTCAGAAGAGTGACACTCTGCCTAGAATTGCCCTATAAAAGGATCATCTAACTCCTCCACCTGTCATTTATTTGTCTTTTTCTTCTGCCCCTTTGCTCGGGCAGCTCCTCGTGGTGTACGTGGTTCTTCATTGATCATTGATCAAAACCGTCGTGAGGTAGATTGGGCTAATAGAGAGGATATTTGAATTTGAATAGAAGTTTACTGGTCCTAGTCCAACTCTTGAATCACTACACCATACAGGCTCTTGTTGTGTGACCATAATGCTGTAGGCTTTTTAAAATCTACTTTCCTCAGCTACCTAATGTGTTCTGATTCTTAAAACCTTCCTCTAAATTGAGCAATTCAACATATTTTCATGCTCTAATAATCACTCCCCCCATTTTTTTCTTATCGTAGCCCACTCCTTAAAAACTACCAGCATGTACTTGCTTTTGTGTTTGCCATTGATGAGATTAACAACAATCCCAAGATGCTACCCAACATGACGCTGCAATCTGAGATCTATGACAACAGTTTTGATCCAATCACAGCCAGTAGGAATGCACTGGACCTACTCTTCACTCAACCAGGAAAAGTCCACAATTACCATTGTGCCACGAAAAATGAAGATAGTAGCTGCCGTTGGTGGTCTCACCTCCCGAAACTCCATCCAGATGTCAAACATTTTAAATATCATCAAGCTTCCCCAGGTATGTTTTGTTATGTGTGTTAAGGAAGTAAATGAGCAATGTCTGTCTCCAAAGAGAAAACAGATGATAATGTTGATATGCAATGCTCAGATCCTATATCTGTTTTCTAAGCTTTGTCCATTGCATATTTGGAAATAGAGATACACCATATTCCTGTGCCCCAGCATGGTGCCTGTAGGTGCCATCTTGCCCCCCAAGAGCTTTCTTGGCATCTACCAAGGGTTTTTAGAAAGTGGGTGCGGCCAGCTGGGACTTTCTGCATCTCTGATGTTTATAGTGTAATCCAGGCAGTGGTTTTATGGAAAGTGCAAATAGCAGAATGATCTTCTAAAAACACAGCGGGACGACCTTCTGACTAAACACAATTGGCCAGCACAGCTAAAATGTTTTATGTACCTAACTGGAATTTCTACTGAAGTTGTCAGATCTTTCCAATGTTAAGATAGTTTTATAATTTGAGTGAAAGTTGATAATGGTATCATTGCTTTCGTATTCGGTAACTTTTCAAAAATCATTTATGGTTGTATCAAAATCTAGCCAGTATCTCTCTCTTACTGTACACATCACCTGTGCAAAGAGAACGTATCAGTTCTTCAGCACCAAATGACATCGTTACAAGAAATAGTACTGGTTGAAAACGTCTGGGCTCGTGAGAGAATGGCTCATCTAAAGCCAGAAGGAGCCGGAAGAAGCATTTTTCCCCTTTTCCTTTTGCCTAAGTGTGTTAGACATCTGCAAAATGAAGACAGATACTGCCAGATGAGGGTTTCTAAGGTAGCTCAGTAAGTATACTTACTTTTTGGGGTTGGGAAGGTGGTCCCCAGCAGGATGGTCCAGGGATTCCCTGCTGTGGATGGGGGTGTTTCACGCAGCCAGAGGTGCTGAGCTACATTGTTAGATCCTAAGCTCCCTGCTGATTCTCTCTTTTAGCTGCAGGTTCTGACCTGGTTCTGGTACGGACTTGCCAGAGGGACGGCGACGGCCACGTCCTAGAGAGGGTGTGCCAGCACAGTGGATCGTAGCAGTGGCCATGTGGGCATCCCACAGTTCTTCAGGACCACCAGGGGGCTTCGGCTCAGGATGAACCTCCTTGAACAATGGGTTAGAAAGTTTCACGGTGCCCTGCCCTGATTGACCAGGGGGCAGGGGGCAGAGGCTGAGGGGCGACCGGTGGAGTCCCATGGGGTGATTCTTTCCTGGTCAGCTATCATGGTATGGCAATGGTTCTCGCCTGGCGAAGCCCTTCCAACTGGGGTCTGGACGTGTGACTGTCAGACACTGAGGGGCCCACTTGTTTTGGTTTTGCAGCTCTTGGAGCGTTGGCGGTGAGCCATTTTGTGGCTATTGTGGCAGATTGGGGCATTGGGCACCAATCCGTTTGGGGGGAAACAGGGCCCTCAGGCTCAGTTTCCCTATTATGGGGATCCCCATAAGGGGTCTGGGGAGTGAGGAATGGCCGGTGCATGCCCAGTCGGGGGCTGTCAGTCCGCCTCACTTCCAGGTGACAGGGGATGATCCACACAGGGGTGTACACCCACCTGGCATCCCACTGACTGTCATCCCATGGTTCCCCCCCTCAGCAGGGGTCTGAGGGGGTGTGTGGTTCATCGGCTTGGCAGGCACGTCAGCCGATGCTCGGATCTGTGCCCTATGCGCGCCTTAGCTCCCTGAGCTGTAATCTCAATAAAGTTGTGGCCTCTTTACCTCCAGCACTGTGTCTGAGTGTTTCTTGTCGCCGTGCCCCCTC
This sequence comes from Eublepharis macularius, assembly GCF_028583425.1. Classification (NCBI taxonomy): domain Eukaryota; kingdom Metazoa; phylum Chordata; class Lepidosauria; order Squamata; family Eublepharidae; genus Eublepharis; species Eublepharis macularius. Next base: position 65,893,672 of record NC_072801.1, on the reverse strand, counting down.
CCCGCTCTCCTCCTCCCATTTAGCACTCGCCTGCAAAACATGTTTACACAATATGTTAATAGTAAAAGAAATCCTGTTAAATGGAGTTTCTGTTTGAAATGCTGAAGAACTACTATTAGAGTTTTGCGTAACCTCATTCCCTGACAATGGCCGCTTTCCTCTTCCAGAACTGGGTGCACCATTGCAAAAAAAACATGGAAGATGGCATCTTCTCGCGTAACGTTGCACAAAACTCACACGAGAAGACGCTATATTCCACGCTTTTTCTGCAATGTTGCGCCCCGTTCTGGAAGAGGGTGAGTAGTGCAGAAGCGGCCAATTTGTGACTGGCTCTGCCTCAGTCATTTGGTGGTTGCATCCACTACCCTGTCTCAATATTCCAAAGGTGCCTGCAGACTGAAAAAGGCTGGGGACTTGTTCCATACCCATTTATCCTTCCTTTACCACACGTGATTCAGTTCCTCATCTTTCTTTTGCGAATTCACATCCAGCTGTAATTCTCCTGACGTGTTGTCGGCACTCAGCATCAAATCAAGTATTTCTTTGCATAACCCTAGAAGTAGTTGACAGTTGTATACAGACTGGCTTGAAGAGGTCCAGTATACTAGATAATATTTCCATCATTCCTACAGCATCATGTTGTCTCGTAAATTCTGTGAACAAAAGCCTACAGTTCCTAGAGCACATAATACTGGTCGCTGCTGGGATTAGTTCTGATGATGACCACTTAAATGGCTTCAAGGTTTTTTCTCCCTGCATCAGTTCAATTTTATTTATTTTATCTAATGTATTTTAGCTTTTGAGAGGCATCTGTTTCACTGTTCTCCATCTTCTTTTGTATGTTTTATCATGCTTTGTAACATGTTTTATCTTGTTATGATGTATTGATTTTACAGTTAAGAAGACTTTTGGTAATATGAGTTGAACAATAACAGAAAGGAAAGGAATTCACATCCTGTATAAACCTTGACTATAGACATTGATTTGATTTGGAAGTATAATAATGTGCATTTTAGTATGTCCGTATCAGAGGATCAAGTAAAATGAAATCTTTAGATAGGTCAACGTTTGGAGAAATTTACTTTTCATTGATATGTAAATGAATTTTTTCCTCTTTTCTGAAACTTATTTGCATTTCCTGCTAGTTTGGTTATGGATCCTTTGACCCGATGCTGAGCAATATAATGCAACTTCCATCCTTCTATCAGATGGTGCCAGATGAAAACACTCAGTATATTGGGATTATTCATCTCCTGAAGCATTTCCGATGGACATGGATTGGACTTCTTGTGTCAGACAATGACAGTGGAGATACTTTTTTTAGGACCCTTCTTCCTCTGCTCACCCAGAACAACATTTGTATTGCATTTCTGGAGAAAACTCCAACACTAGTTTTATTACCCAAGAATAGTGAAGAATTTAATAATATATTTAAACTGATACTTATTGCTCTCTTCTTAACCAAGGCAAAAGTGATTCTTGATTATAGTGAAAATAACTCTGTTATGCTTTTACAACAGATCCCATTTCTGATGAACCGCCATGAACTTTTAGGCTGGTTCATTTGGATCGTTTTTTGGTTCGTCACTGTAGACAGCCTGGTGCCAATCAATCCGTTTCCTAGGCAACAGGGGATGGACTTCCTGCAGACCTTCTGCTGACACAGAAGTGAACTTCTGCCGGCCCAGAAGTGACCTTCTGCTGACCCAGAAATGATGGTTTTCTGTCCTGGATGTGACGTTTTCATTAACCAAATGAACTGGTTCGTGAACCAGGGGCAGGTTCATGAAAGTTTATGGTTCATGAAATTTGACGAACCACAAACCACATGGTTCAGGTTTTTTTCAGTTCATGCCCATCTCTAGTCTATACTAGGGGTGTGCAAGCCAAAAAATTTCGGCTAAAGCCGAAAGCCGAAAGCCAAAAGAAGAATCTCTTTCGAATAAGCCGAAAGCCGAAACGGCCAGCCATTTCGGCTTTCGGCTTTCGGCTTTTTCAATGGGAAAATGCCTCCGTCTTCCCGGACGTCTGGGGGACGTATTTTCCCACCGAATAAGCCCAAAATTGGTGGGGACCTTCCTCTAACCCCTCTCTAAAAAAAACCCAAGTTTCAGACCGATTGGACTTTGGGGGGCCATGTTATGGCCCCCCAAAGCAGGTCCCCCTATCCTCCCATAAGAAAGCGAAGGAGCAGCATATTGTTAGCATGCTGCTGCTCATCTTCTTCATTATTTCCTATGGGGAAAAAATGAAGAAGCAGGCTTCCTTTGCCAGGGGTGGCATTTTGCATGCAAAATGCCCCCTTACCCTCAGGGGCCCTTCTCCCACCCTTCCTCCCACCCCCCACCAAGGCTCAGCCTGCTCCCACTTGGGGGGGCCATTTCATGGCCTCCCCAAGTAGGTGCTCTAATCTCTACCACTGACAGCTGGGGGAGGCTTGTCTTGCCAGGGGTGGCATTTTGCATGCAAAATGCCCACCAACCCTCTGGGGCCCTTCTCCCACCCTTCCTCCCACCCCCCACCAAGGCTCAGACTGCTCCCACTTGGGGGGGCCATTTCATGGCCTCCCCAAGTAGGTCCTCTCAGCCCCTAAAGTCCACCCCTTACAGCCCCACACAAACCCAATTCCCCCCCAGCTGCCACACACAGACCCAAATCCCCACATTAGCCCCTCACAGACCCAAATCCACCCCCACCTGCCCCACACCCATAACCCCAGGAACAGGCTGGCAAAGGCCAGCCCTCTTCCTTTGTTCCCTATGCTGGGAACTTCTAAACTCTCTTTCCCTGGGCAATTCTGCACAGCCCAGGGGTGCCACAATGGTGGGCACACTTCTGAGTGCCAGCTGGTCCCTGTGAAAGAGCACCTGAACCACAGACACCCTCCCTCAAATTCCCCCACCACCTACAGAGATGGCTGGCCAGCCAGCCCCATTGTTCCCTATGATGGGAACCAACTGCACAACAAAGAATAAAACACGAACAACACAAAATAAAGTTTTTTAAAAATTATTTTCTCCCTTTTAAAGTACAAGTAGGCAAAGCATTATGACACATTACACCAGCAGTCCCCCACACAGAAAAATTAACACAACTCACTTAACATCAGAGAATCACAAAACACGATTCCTGTCAAAAACACTTTATTTCTTGAACAGCTTTAGGTTACACAGCAGGGGGGCACACCAAAGGGCATGGCAGCAGTATCTTACACAAAAATAACACAACTCACTTAACATCAGAGAATCACAAAAGCACAATTCCTGTCAAAAACACTTTATTTCTTGAACAGCTTTAGGATACACAGCAGGGGAGCGCACCAAAGGGCATGGCAGCAGTATCTTACACAAAAATAACACAACTCACTTAACATCAGAGAATCACCCCAAAATATTGCTGTCAAAAGCACTTTATTTCCTTAACTGCTTTAGGTTACACAGTAGGAAGGCACAACAGGGCATGAAAGCAGTGTACTACATAAAAAAACACAACTCACTTCACATCAGAGAATCCCACAAACACAACTGCTGTCAAAAACGGTGAAGTGGGTTGTATTATTTTGTGTAGTACACTTCTATCATGCCCTGTTGTGCCCTCCTACTGTGTAACCTAAAGCTGTTCAAGAAATAAAGTGTTTTTGAAAGGAATTGTGCTTTTGTGATTCTCTGATGTTAAGTGAGTTGTGTTATTTTTGTGTAAGATACTGCTGCCATGCCCTTTGGTGTGTCCCCCTGCTGTGTAACCTAAAGCTGTTCAAGAAATAAAGTGTTTTTGACAGGAATTGTGTTTTGTGATTCTCTGGTGTTAAGTGAGTTGTGTTATTTTTCTGTGTGGGGGACTGCTGGTGTAATGTGTCATAATGCTTTGCCTACTTGTACTTTAAAAGGGAGAAAATAATTTTTAAAAAACTTTATTTTGTGTTGTTCATGTTTTATTCTTTGTTGTGCAGTTGGTTCCCATCATAGGGAACAATGGGGCTGGCTGGCCAGCCATCTCTGTAGGTGGTGGGGGAATTTGAGGGAGGGTGTCTGTGGTTCAGGTGCTCTTTCACAGGGACCAGCTGGCACTCAGAAGTGTGCCCACCATTGTGGCACCCCTGGGCTGTGCAGAATTGCCCAGGGAAAGAGAGTTTAGAAGTTCCCAGCATAGGGAACAAAGGGAGAAGGCTGGCCTTTGCCAGCCTGTTCCTGGGGTTATGGGTGTGGGGCAGGTGGGGGTGGATTTGGGTCTGTGAGGGGCTAATGTGGGGATTTGGGTCTGTGAGGGGCTAATGTGGGGAATTGGGTCTGTGTGTGGCAGCTGGGGGGGAATTGGGTTTGTGTGGGGCTGTAAGGGGTGGACTTTGGGGGCTGAGAGCACCTACTTGGGGAGGCCATGAAATGCCCCCCCAAGTGGGAGCAGGCTGAGCCTTGGTGAGGGGTGGGAGGTAAGATGGGAGAAGGGCCCCTGAGGGTAGGGGGGCATTTTGCATGCAAAATGCCACCCCTGGCAAAGGAAGCCTGCTTCTTCATTTTTTCCCCATAGGAAATAATGAAGAAGATGAGCAGCAGCATGCTAACAATATGCTACTCCTTCGCTTTCTTATGGGAGGATAGGGGGACCTGCTTTGGGGGGGCATAACATGGCCCCCCAAAGTCCAATCGGTCTGAAACTTGGGGGGGGTTAGAGAGGGGTTAGAGGAAGGTCCCCACCAATTTTGGGCTGATTCGGTGGGAAAATGCCTCCCCCAGACGTCCGGGAAGACGGAGGCATTTTCCCTTTGAAAAGCCGAAAGAAAGCCGAAAGAAGCCGAAACGTTTCGGCTTTTTTTCTTTCGGCTAAGCCGAAACGTTTCGGCTTTCTCCGAAACGTTTCGGCTAACCCGAAAGAAGCCGAAACACTTTTGTTTCGGCTTTCTTTCGGCATTCAGAAAGCCAAAACGCACATCCCTAGTCTATACCCCATGAAAACCACTGGCAAATAAAATGGCCTCAATGCGCCTCCTGAATTTCTAGAGATGGTACACCCCCCTCCCCCGCTTGCCTCCTCAGAGAGCCCATTTCGCAAAATGGGTTAATCAGTAGAAAAGTCATGGGCAGTGGGGTGATGCCAAGCAGGCTGTCCTTTTGTGAGGAAACTGCCCGTCGCTGGCAGCCAGATTACTGTAGTTGCTGAATGGAGATGTCCCCACTTGTTCCTGATAAGATTCCTTGCAAGAATCATAAATATTATTGCCAAATGTCTTTAAATGTGTGGTCATTTCATGCCTGCCTCTTTATTAACTTTAACAAAAACTGTGGAAAAAATAGCATATGCCTAGGGTTGCCATATGCTCCATATGGCTTTTAAGAACATCAGCTCCGATCTTGGAGGGTGGTATTTGCAACCAGATGGAAGGAGGAAGAATGCCCAACTAGGGAAATCTGGAAAGATAAGATGGCAGACTATGCAGCAATGGCAAAAGTGACAAATCACTTAAACAGAAGACCAATGAGATAATTTGAAAAGAAATGGGGAATTATCTCACTTACAAAGGATAAAATGTTTTAGTTTGTGAAGGTAAATGTGAAAATGCACAGAAGCTGGAATAGTAGATGTAATCTTCACTTTAATATTGATGAACTCTGATTAAGATATGTTTTGTGTACTCTGTATTTTAATAACTCTTTTAGTGCAAAAACTTACTGTTCCTTTGACCCCGTTATCCCCCCTCTTTTTTCTGTACCCCTCTTTGTTCTGAAAAAAATTGCTTTTTAAAGAACATCAGCTCCCGTCTTGGTGACCAGGCCAAAGCCTTGGCTTTCATTGAGTCCTTTCCCTGCTTGGCCCCTATATTCAGCCTAGAATCAATTTATGCCACATACCAGATGACAACACTGCAAAACCAATTATTCTTTTTTGTTTTTAAGATGGATAGGTATTAGATAGCTCTCTATCCTTGTTCAGCCCAAAGGCTTTAACTGTCAGTGAAAAAAATAGAAATGAATATTTAACGCTACGATCTCAGACTCCTCATCAAATCTCCTGGGCTCAAAAGACTCCCAGGCAATCTACAGGAATGACCCTCCCTTGTCCCCACAAGACCCTTATGTCTCTAGACTATTTCCCATTTTCAAACCTCCGAGGTCTTTCTCCCTGTAGCCCTAATGTTGTACTTAAGATTTATGCTGCTGATGATTTCCTCCAGAATAGATTACCTTTTCCTGTTCTGGTGGGAGAGGGAGTCTCATCGGTATGATCAGATTTATTTTGGCTGGTGCCTGCAGACACATGGAACATTTGGATCATCTGAATGAGCTGTTTTTAAAGTAAGACAAAGTTCTGGGCTCCTTTTTCTTTAATATAAAAGCTCCGTTTCTATACCATATGAAAGCCAAATCAATATGTATTTTCAGCATTGGTGGTAGCAGAGAGTGCTGTTAAATTATAGCTGACTTATGGCAACCCCTGGTGGGGTTTTCATGGCAAAAGACTAACACAGGAGGTTTGCCCTTGCCTGCCTCTGCAACTTTGGTCTTCCTTGGAGGTCTCCCATCCAATTACTAACCAAGGCTGACCCTGCTTAGCTTCTGAGATCTAATGAGAGCAGGCTCACCTGGACTGTCCAGGTCAGGGCATTTTTACTATTAAAAAACAGAAATGGGCATATAGGACAAACCACCATTGATCTTCTTAGTAAATCTGTTGCAGTTCAAAGCTAGCATGTAAATCAGTTAGGAGCTGCTCTTAGAGCATACTGTGTCAGACAATTGCTCCATCCATCTCAGTACTATCTATCATGACACACAGGAAGTTTTCAGACAGGGGACTTCCCTGTTCAGTTTCTTTAACTTTCTGGATAAATCAGAGGTTGCCCTTCGGCTCTTGTGTATTACCACTACAATACTGCACTTTACAGTGGTGTTGCTAAAGCTCTGCCCTACACAGGTGCTGAAGCCCAGTTCTATGTCTAGCAATTGGGGAAGAGCGAGCTGGTTCTTTGCAACGTACCAGGAACCCTATGTCTCCATAGAATTTATGTGTGAATGTAATGTGTTGTTGAGGGTTGGCCAATTTGTCAGCCAACTTACGTGGCAACCTCGTAGTGTTTTCAAGGCAAGAAACAAACAGAGGTGGTTTGCCATTGCCTGCCTCTGCATAGTGACCCTGGACTTCCTAGCTGGTCTCCCATCCAAGTACTAACCAGGGCTGATCCTGCTTAGCTTCTGAGATCTGGTGAGATCAGGATAACATGGACTGTCCAGGTCAAGATATAGAATGATTAACCCTGTCTGCGAGACATACCTATAAAAATGACATTTGGTTGTCTTTACCAATACCTTTTCCTTTCCTTCTGATAGCTGCCAGCCCTGTAATGATCTGTGATTGGATTATTCCTTATTGCTGCTGACTCTAGTGGAGAAATGACAATGTATTTCAGAATACAACTGCTGAATCAATTCAAAGGTCCACCTGCTATTCAGTATCCAGTTTCCAAGAGTAGCCAGTCTATGCCTCTAGGAAGCTTCTAAGCAGGGCATGAAAGAAAAAAAGCCCTGTGCTGTCATCTGCCAATATCCTTTGGTACTCAGATATACCATCTTTGAAGATGGAGAATCCATATCATGGTTAATAGCCACTGAGCTGCCTATCCTCCATGAATTTGTCTCCATGCTTTTGATGCAGAGATCTGCCTCAGGAGGTTAATGCAGATGATCAGACTTCTTTATTGAGATAGATCAATGCTGTCCGATACATAGAAATGAACAACAAGTCCACCATTCAAGAGTTTATCCTCGTGGGTTTATCCAGTTCCCCTGAATATCAACTAACCATCTTTTGGGGATTTTCCTTCCTCTATCTAGCAGCTTTAGTGGGCAACTTCCTCTTCATCCTCACCATAGGCACTTGCAGCAAACTCCACACTCCAATGTATTTCCTGCTTGTCAATTTGTCCATAACAAACATGATCTGCATCTCGGTTACAGCACCTAAGTTGCTCCAGACCACATTGGCCCACCGGAAGACCATTTCCTTTTCTGGCTGTGTCACGCAAGTCTACCTTTTCTTATGGGCTTTGTGTACAGAGATCATGCTCCTCTCGTTCATGGCCTTTGATCGCTACTCTGCCATTTGCCGTCCATTACAATATCCGGTCATCATGAAGAAGGAAGTGTGTGTTGTCATGGTGACTGGAGTGTGGGTGACTGGGATGGTTAATTCGGCAGTTCACACAGGCCTGGTGCTCCAGCTTTCTTTTTGTGACTCCAATATCATCAACCACTTCTTTTGTGATCTGCCTCCCTTGTTGGCACTCTCTTGCTCAGACATCAGTATAAATGAAACCATGGCTTATGCAGCTGCTGCAGTTTTCACCATGGGGAGCTGCGTGCTGACATTAATATCTTATATGTTCATTCTGGCAGCCATCTTTAGAATACGATCTACTGAGGGAAAGAAGAAAGCCTTCTCCACTTGTTCCTCCCACCTTCTCGTGGTCAGCTTTTACTTCTCCACCATCATCTACACATACATCAAACCTGCCTCATCCTATAGCTTAGAAGAAGACAAGGTGGTGGCTATCCTTTATTCAGTGGTCACTCCTGTGCTCAATCCTCTTATATATTCCCTAAGAAATAAAGATGTTAAAGAGGCACTCAGAAATCTCAGGTATAGATTTCTGCTGAGACTCACTATAGAGAAATGGTTATAGAATTCTGAGTTTACTTTGGGGCAATAAAATATTATGTTTAGATTGGGACTTTCCACCTATGAAAATCTGAAGAGAAGGAGAAAAAACAACCAGAAAATAGCTTCCATAGTGACACACTAGGAATATCCCCATGTCTCTGTGGTCTTTAGGGGAAATTCCTAGAGTATCATCCAGAAGTGATATCACATCCTCCCCAAATTCCACCATCTTCAGACGCCACCACCCTCAAAATGTCTCATCATTTGCCCAGGCAGTGTTGGCAAACTGGTCTCCACACCACCACTGAGGGAAATTGGGACCAGTCACCTTCTGTCAATCTGACCTATCTCACCAGATGAAAGGGGTGGGAAGAACTATGTGACCACCTCTCACTGAGCTCCTTGGAGGAAGTGAGCGTAATGAATTAATTAACAGCTGTGTGTTGCTGCACACCAATGGAATGTAAACTAGTTTTGAGAACTCATTCCAGTACAGTTATCCAAGGATTTACAGAATGAACTGGCACCCACTCAGTGAACAAGAGACACAACCATAGCGGTCTGAATGCTATGACTTCCCCACAAAGTACCTTAGAAATTGTAGCATTGTGAGCTCTCTGTGATGACCCTTATTTAGATTCATCAGACCTTTCTCAGAACTACAACTCCTAGCATTATTTTAGCAGGAAGCTAACAATGTTGAAATTGGTTTACCTTTGCAGTGCAGATATCAAATGTTCAGATTAACTTGAACTCTGTTGGGGAAACAAGAAACTGTGAAGTTGGAAAGGACCATAGCTGGATGTAAATATCCAGCCTCTACCAAAAAGGAGAGCCATTCTACTGAGAAACCAACATAATCCATGGAGAAATATTCCAGGTTGCTGTAGCATCTCATATTCTCCCACATTTCACAGATGAAAACAGGAACACATCGATACACTTGAAGCTCCCACATTCTTACACCATTAACAGAGGAGACTCACTACCTCTGGGATTTGTTGAAATTCTAGAGAGATTGAAAAGCAGAGATGTTTCTTCTAGAATTTGGAGGTTGATTCTGATATTGTTATTGGCTTGACTCTGTATGATCGATTTATTATAGACAATGGGCATGAATAGGATAAAGTGATGGCACTGTTCTTTGAGATGTATGGGTTTTAATGCTTGTTTTATTATATTGTGTTCTTGGTTTTTAACGTTTGTATTTAAAATATTGTATTATTGGTTTTAATGTTTGTATTTAAGTTATTTAAATAATGTATTGTATATCTATGTTGTAAATCTCCTCGAGCACTGAACATGGTGGAGAATCCCTACGCTGCTCATTGCACATTGCTGAAGTCACTTCTCCCATTGTTTTAGCTTGTCTCTGTGGTCTCTTTTTAACCGTTCGTGGCATCATTTTACACTGATGGAGCAGTATAAATAAATACATCTTAGATGCATTCTACTGACTGATCGTGTTTTATGACTTTTATTGTAGGCTACCTTTGCAAATAGTGCGGGGTATACATTTTTTTAAATACATACAAGAGGTGGGACAGAAAGGATATTTCCTCCCTTCCCCCTACCCTGCAGCTGTGGCTTTCCCTTTCCCACTATGTTGGCTTTCTTTTGCTATTTACAGCTCACCTCATTCACAAGCTGATCACTACCACCTGCCTGCTCCTTTCCCCCCATACTGGCCATTTCATATTCACCATCAAAGATGCTTACCATTTTGGAGTCTACTCAAAATGCAACCCCGAATCAGGCAGTTGGTTTTTTGCAATATCTGCACATGCACAGATGTAATTATAAGCTTGATGGTTACCCCAAAATTATGTTGTTTTTTAAAAAATAGATTAATCTGAAAAACTTGAGGGATTCTCCCGTGTTTGCAGCATCCTAAATAGTAGCTGTGTTTGGTCCTATTGCACAAATCCGCAGTCACAAAAAGACCAGGTCTTAGATATACAGTGTGATCCTAAGAACATTTTTCTGGGAGAAAACCCCAGTGAGGAGACTTCAGTAGGATTCTGAGTAGACCTGCTCAGGATTGCACTGGTGATGATGGATCCAAACATATTGTGCTTTATACAAAATGCCCAATTCCCAGTAGTTTGTGCTTCGTAGCTTGATGTTAAACAAAGTCAAATGGCAATGCAATGGCCACTACTTCCTTCAAAAAGTCTACTAAGTTCCAAATATATTGAAAGTCACCTCCTTGTTAAGATGGACCAACTGCCATTTTCACAAGATTGTGTAGTGGTGAGAGCGAGGGAGAGGATGTAGTATAGCCTGATCTCGTTAGTTTTCAGAAGCTAAGCAGGTTCAGCCTAGGTAAGAACTTGGATGGGAAATTACCAGGAAAGACTAGCATTGCTCTGCAGAGGAAGCAAACGGCAAGCCACCTCTGCTTCTCACTTGCCTTGAAAGCCTCTCGCTGGGGTCGCCATAAGTTTGCTGTGACTTAATGGCATGCATGTACATACTGTGGAAAAGGCACTCAGTGTATTTCCCTGACCATTTTCAAGTGCCCTGATTTTGCTCTTATTTCTTATCCTTGGCTGCCACCAAGTGACCAGTCTCGCTAAATGCAAAGGGTTAGTTTCTTCAGAGCATCCTAGAAATCCCCACACTGGTAAAACTCAGCCAAAATCTAGAGTTCTGGAGCATTGATTTGTCAGCACAGTATACCCACTAATCTATTGTTGGATTTCACATCAGTCATGTCAGTCACTAATAGCACGAGGGGAAAGAGGACTCTCAATCATAAGGAAAGGGAAGAGTGAGATGGTCAAAGTTCCATGACTGTTGCGGACTTTTCCTTGTATAAGGTGATAAGGTGATAAGAAAGCCATGTTGGATCAGGCCTCTGGTCCTTCCAGTCATCAACCCTGTTCCCACGGTGGCCAACTGGAAACCCCAGGAAGCCCACAAGCAGAACAAGAAAGCAAAACCTTCCCCCATTATGGCCGCCTTGCAACTAGGCATTCAGAGGTATCCTGGCTATGGACATGAAGATAATCTGTGAGCTTGATGGCCAAATGAAAATATGGAATAATCCAGCTTTCCTCAATCTTTACCCAATATTCTTATTATTACACCACCCTGGGTCTTACAGGTTCCCTCACTTTATACTGATGTCCTCACTACACTGTATCTATTATTATTTAGACTGCACATTAATTTTCTGAGGTAATAAAGACTTCATGAGCAGAGCTACAGAGACAGAGAGAGAAAAACCATGTTCTTGCACAATTCCAAGAAATTTAGCCAGGACAGTTTACCCCACCACTGGATTTTGGTAAATGTTCCCAGAATCTGGCCCTGTATCATTAATCATATTTTATTATCCTTTTCACACAAGTTTCCATGTCCCCCTCTTTTGACTTCTCCCAACTTCCTGCTAAGTGTGAATTTAATTCCTCAAGATGGGTTTGATTTTTTTTGATGGAGATATGAATTCCGAGGAGGATGTAATGATGCAGAAGTGTTTGAGGCCTTCAGTACCATGGACAGCTACAGTAAAAATCAATAATTTGAGTTTCATTTTGATACGACCAGCTGTCCTAACTTGGTCACAGAAAGGTAGGCCTTGACAATACAGGAGAGATGCCTACGCATTTGTTCACATGATGTTCACCAGAGTCTGTGAGCAAATGTTATTTTCCTTACTAGGTACCTGGTAGAGTTTCCAAATGAATTGGATTGCATGAGATACAAGATCCACTGTAAGGATTGCCCTCTCTACAGAAACACAAATACATTGCATTGTTGGTTGACACAGAATCTGACATTTATTTTTCTTTCTTATTACGGCCACATGGGATCTCTTACTGAGAGCAATGTTGTCAAGTAAGCCTCTGCTAATAGATCCCAAAAGGACCCATTACTCTTATAGCAAAGTTCATTGCATCTCTATATGGAATTCCTCTAGAGCTTAATCAGAACTTTTGGCTCCTCCACAAGAAAGACTCAATTGATCACTTTGGACCTCATTATGGTAACCAAAAGATCAATTTACTTGGAAAGCAATTAAGGAATGAAGACTTTTTTAGCAACCCACCTCAGAAATTTCCCATCTCATTAACTGTTGGACAGTATCACTCCCTGCAACTAATTATAAAAACTTTCACTTTTTGAAAAGTGCTGCTATTTATAATGAGCACATTATAAAGAAGAGTGGTTAACTTGTAAAAGACAATTCTATCTTATAACATTCGTTATGACTATACATTTGTATATTCACAGCCAATAAGCAATGAGGACCATATGACATCAACAACTCTTCTGTTCTGATGTTACAGTGAGCCACAGTATGCCAGAGGATCAGGACCCTTTTCACTACTATTGGCTTGGTGGCAGTGATGTCACAGACATGCTGGACAGCATTGGACAAGTATGACAGACTGCATTTAACAGTGGGTTCCTGCAGGGCAGCAAAATCAGAGAGCTGGAGGGGAAGGATTAACTATTCCCTAGAATGGAGAGCTTGAGTGACAGACTGCTCCCTCTTCTCTGACTGGTCAGAGTTATTTTTATTCTATACCGGAGTTTCTGTCAGTTAGGATCAGCCTGAAGAAAGTCAGTTGGTTTCTGATAGGATTTGGAGTCAGGGAGTCTAACAAGAAAAGTCAGACAGGTTCACCAGTGAAGGAAGAAGACGCCTTTGCCCTCACTGTAGTATTACTGTCCTAAAGAAGACTTCTATCTAAGAATTCAAAGTCTAAGCATCAGCTTAAGCTGAAGTATGCTTTACACAAACACCAGAGAATTGGGATGTGTTTTGGGTGAGAGTGATTGGGTAATGGATTGAGACTCCTTTTCAAGCCAAAAAGAAGAGGGGTTATGTCTTCTAAGGAGAAAAAAACTAATTCCTGCCCAGTTTCAAAGGGGGTTTGGCTCTGAGGAAGACCCTGGGTCTGATGTGAAGGGAAAATGGTTTTAGACTACTTAGAAGATTGAAATACCCTCTAGTTTCAGGAAAGGAGTGAGTTAGGTGCACAAAGGAAGTGACTAACTCTAGAAATCTTGAACTGTCATATGAAACTTCCTGAAGAAACATTGTTGCTGTAACTAAATTATGAAGAAAAACATCTCTCACTGTCAAGAACCAAGAATATATGACAATAAGCTTCAAGGATACTATTTTGCCTATTACACAAAGTGTATTCTGTAATTCCAACTAAATTTTACCTCCACATTTTCATCCCCTGACTGCACTTACTCTATCCCTGCCTGTTAAATAAAGTTGCTATTTCTTTTTGATTGTTATACACTCTCAAGTGCCATTTGCAAGCCAATGCTGATGGGGGAGAAGAGCTAGGGGAGCAAGGTGACAAAACAAACCAGAAAACAGTGATGGAGTTGAAAGAGGCCACAACTTTATTGATTTACAACTCATGGAGCATTGGTGCTGCTTAAGGCACGGATCTGAGCATCCGCTGACTCACCTGCCAGCCAATGACCCCCACACTCCCTCAGACCTCTGATGAGAGGGGGAAGCATTGGATGATAGTTAGTGGGCTACCAAGTGGGTGTGAGTGAGGCACACCTGGGAATGCAGCACGCCTGAGACCAAGGCAGACCTGACAGCCCCCGAGTTGGACAAGCACCTGCCATGCCTCACTCAGCAGACTCAACAGACTGTCCCACAGTCTTGCACTGCTTCTGCCTCACCATGGCAAAGAACTTATGGCCTAGTGAGTCCCCTAGTGCTCCCCCACTGCTGGACCAGGTGAAATTAATGGCACCATCTGGGCCAGGCTACTGGACCCCTCCAGCTGAAGACACTTAGAGCTGAACCATAAGAGATGAGTTACACGTGGTGGGTCAGAGCAAATTTACCTGGGAAGTGTAGGAGACTCCTTCCTCTCTCCTTCCCCTCTCTGTGAGAGCTTCCTGCCAGGTTCTGGCTCTCCTTGCTTTCTGAAGAGCTGGAGAAACCCCGCAGCAGCAGCTGCCCCCGAGCTCCCAGAGGAAAACCGGAGCAAGGGCATGTCAGAGAAGCAGCAGCAGATCCCTCTGCTGTCATTGTGGCTGGAGCTTCACCGACACAGTGGCTGTCTCTGTAACAGCTTCTTGGGGGTGGGCAGGCAGCCCACTAGACACAGGGTACCCTGGGAGAGAAGAGCAGCTGCCCACCCCAAATGGTCTCTGTGGGCCCTCGTGTCCGTCGGTTTGTGCCTGGAAGTAGTATTGGCAATGGGGTGACCTAGGTGACCCCAGAAAGGAGGCCTTCAGGGCAAGCAATGAATATAGAATCATAGAATCATAGAGTTGGAAGGGGCCATACAGACCATCTAGTCCAACCCCCTGCCCAGTGCAGGATCAGCCTAAAGCATCTCTGACAAATATTCATCCAGCCTCTTCTTGAAAACTGCCAGTGAGGGGGAGCTCACCACCTCCCTAGGCAGCTGATTCCACTTTTGAACTACTCTGACCATGAAAAAAGTTCTTCCTAATATCCAGCCGGTACCTTTGTGCATGTAATTTAAGCCCATTGCTTCAGGTCCTATCCTCTGCTGCCAACTGGAACAGCTCCTTGCCCTCCTCCAAATGACAGCCTTTCAAATACTTAGAGACAGCAATCATGTCCCCCCTCAATCTCCTCTTCTCCAAACTAAACATTCCCAAGGCCCTCAGCCTTTCCTCGTAGGGCTGTCTCCAGACCCCTGATCATCCTCGTCACTCTCCTCAGCTCTCTCCAATTGGCTAGTCTTGGCATGAATCTGCAGTAGCATGGACTGCCCCACAGAGGCTTCTGGGAGCCCCACCACCCTCAAACATGGCAGCTGCCCTGCACCCCTAGCTCCCCTCCTCGCATGGCCCACAACCGAGTCCCCCAAGTGAGCCTGGAGGCTATTTTTTCCCATCAAGTTACTGGGCTTGGCTAAAAGCCAAAATAATATCTATGTATCAGAGTGGGACAAACAGACTTTCTAAACCACAAACATTAACACACTACTTGGGGAAGCTCAGTAAAAGTATGGAAACTGAATTTTGGTGGGACGATCTGTCTCATGGTGGGGAACTTGAAGAGCAGTTCATCAAGGAACAAGGGGAACTGTGACGACAACTGAGTTTGAAGTCTGAGTCCATGAGGATCTTTGGCTAAACTAAAACTATATCAGTGTGTGACCTACAGGTCATAAACTATTGAAGGATAGTTAAGATCAGCGACGCAAGTGGAGCCTGTCAGTGAAAGACCATGCATAGACATGCTTCTAGTATGTGTGTTTGATATATGTATGCCAGGAATGCAGGAAAAGAATTTAGTAGTGTGGATAGAATTTATTTTCTGCTAAAAGAAGCTCACTGACTCACCAGTGTGCAGAGTTGTCACCATTGTGAAAGACGCAGTCGAGGCGTCACACCCAGGATGGGGAGGAGCACCCAGACCACGTCTGGTCAGCAGCGTGGTAGGCGCCATTCCTCCCAGGACTTCAGCAGGAGCAACGCGTTTCCCACCCACCCTCCGCTCAATGGACAGGAGTGAGGACTGTCACAATTTTATGGGTTTGGCGGGTTTGTGGCATTGGGCCGGATCCCAACAGGGTGAGTGGGCCACGGGTCTGCTCACCCCAATGGATTGGAAGGAGAAGGCCGCCTGGCATGTGCTGGCGGGGGATGACACTTGCTGGGTTGGGCCAGCACGGGACTGGTGGAAGATGCATTGGTCGGCAGGATGGCCCCCGATGCCAACGGGGATCCGTGCCCAGATGCCGGGCCAATGCTCCATCTAACTGTAATCAATAAAGTTGTGGCCATTTTCTAACCCAAGACAGGTGTCGTGTGAGTCATTTGAGCCGGAACACAGGCTGATATAACACATAGGTGACAACATTATGCCTGCTTCCTCTCTGCCCTTCATACAGTCCTCACCTTACCTTCAGCTGGGGAATATAACACTCCTAGAATGTACCTCTGTCCCACTGCAATATTGTTGTATCTTTTGTCTTAATGCACACTGTACACCCCTAAGACTACAAAAGCTATGATGCAAAACAAATTCGTAGGAACAGAGAACTACTGAAGAAACAGCAATACAAATAGAATTGGCCAATAGATTTTTCTAACGTTCTAGGTATAGAAAATAGATTATAAATTGGAATTCGGCTTTTGTGAATGGGTAACCAGTCTATCAGGAAGATTGCTCAAGTGGTAGCAACAATATAAATTCTTTCTCTTCGGAATCCATCTAGTTATTCTCCCCAATTCATTCATTTGCCAAACCCCATTACAGTTATTAGTGACTCTCTTGTATTTTTTTTGTAAAGGAAAACAACCACATTGTCTCTTTGGAATTTCTGATCTGGTGGACTTAAGTAATTATAAAAGCTCTTTTCCTCTCCAGCTTAGTAACATGAGGTTGGCAGACAATTAATTGTCAGGAGAAAGATTTCTTCCATAAGTAGGAGTAAACATATTGATATCCATGGCAGAAGCATCATTGGTGCTCCAATTTCCAAGTGAGTGTTGCAGAAGTTTCAATTTTTATTCAGTGGACAGCTGTGCTTTATTTTAAAATTATCAGACTAATAAGATATCAAGTAATTATAAGCAACCTAAGGGTATGGTGGGTAGGTAGGTAGCTTGGTTGCTTGCATGCATGGTTGCATGCTTACAAAATGAAGGGTAATTTGATCGCTTATTTTGAAGAGACACTTTGTTTCTGCTTTTACATATTTTGAATTTGGGGAACTGTAGATAGTACCTAAAAATGTCTGCATGTTGAGAAAGTGTGTATTGTTATGCAACGCAATATGGAAATGATGGTTCTTCCTCCTCGTTACCAACCACACTCCAGAAAATGACTTCATCGCTGATGAGAGGCAAAGAGTACTAATGAGCAATGAGGTATTCTGTTCCTAACACCAAAGTGAAATGGGCTTGGAAACACAACCAAACTGCAGGTTTGTGTTCAAAGAGAGGTTTGGTTGGGAGGTGAGAAGAGAAGGCATGTTGCAATGAGTACTGCCTATTTATTACAGTATTTTCCTTATTGTGGACAGAATTCTTGAAATATTAATAATCTATACAAATTATCAATGGACTGCCATTCAGATTCAAAATCTGCCCAGATCTTACAGCAGCATACTGCTGTACTGTTAAGGAGCAAGCCTAAGCAGGTACGCTCAGAAGTGATCCCCATATTAAGGGGACCCAAAGAGATTGGAATAAAAAAAGAATTAAGTATAACTAAAAATGTGACATTAATAATTAAAACATCAGTATATAATTTAATTCCACAAACTGAAGTGCGTAAATTTGATTAAAAGCATCAACAGAGCGGGTCAACACATAAGTACCTTGTCCTTGTACATATACACAGAAAAATCACACATATACAGGTATGTGTGTGATTTTTAGAGGATGGCGCAGAGTTGCTTTCCACTGCCCCAGAACCTCAGACCAGAACCAATGGTTTGAAATGAAATCAAAAGAGCTTTCAGCTAAACATTAGGAAGAACTTCTTGACAGTTAGAGCGGCCCCTCAGTGGAACAGGCTTCCTCGGGAGGTGGTGGGCTCTCCTTCATTGGAGGTTTTTAAGCAGAGGCTAGATGGCCATCTGACAGCAATGCTGATTCTGTGCACCTGGGCAGACGGTGAGGGGGAGGGCAGAAGGGATTGCATCAGTGCTTGGTTTTTGCTGCCTTTCTTACATGCCCAGGGTGGTGCTGATTGCCACCTTGGGGTCGGGTAGTGGTTTTCCACAGGCTAGTTTGGCTAACAATCCTGGAGCTGTTTTGCCATCTTCTGGGCATGGAGCAAGGGTCACTGGGGCAGTCAGGGGGTATTTGTGAATGTCCTGCATTGTGCAGGGGGTTGGACTAGATGACACTAGAGATCACTTCCAACATTTAATTCTATGATTTTATCTCAATGTGTACAGAACCTGAACCAGACACATTTCAGCACCAAGGCCTTTCTCAGTGATTTTACTTAATTATACTTCATTCTTTTTGTGTTTGGTTATCCTTCTTCTGCAGGGCTTTCTTGTTCTTGTAAGCCCCATATTATTCAATAAGGGTTACTCTGAGGAAATGGTGCCATTGGACATCAAAAGGAGAAAAGCCTCTGAAAAATAAGAAGAGATTCAAGGTTGGATGACAGAATACTACTCATCATGAATAAGCTTGCAGTGCAATTTTATGCTTAGTTACCAGTGGGTAAGCATTGATGATCTGGCCAAGTGTTAGAAGAAGTAACGATCTTTACTCCTTTGCTTACAGTCCCAACTCTCTCTCCAGGAATCCCTCTGGATGATAAAATGAAGAAGGACAACCAATCCTGCGTGACTGAGATCATATTCTTAGGCTTCTCAGATTTCCAATTTATGCAAACCCCAATTTTTTTGCTAATACTGACATTCTACTTGATTGCATTGACAGGAAACAGTCTGATTTTGATTCTTACATTTATTGATCCGACTCTTCACACACCGATGTATTTCTTCCTACGTATCTTGTCCATTTTAGAAATAGGCTACACCTTTACCATCGTCCCTAAGACACTACAGCATTTACTGTCACAAAGTCAAACAATATCCTTTGTAGGTTGTGGGATTCAGATGTACTTTTTCATTTTTTTTGGCATCACCGAGTGTTGCCTCCTCTCTGTTATGGCATATGACCGCTACATCGCCATATGCAAGCCCCTGCAATACACTTGCATCATGAACCTTAAAGAATGTGTTCAACTAGCTGCCACCCCATGGGCCATTGGTATTTTAGTGGCTTTTGGACAGTCCATTTCGATATTTACCCTTCCCTTCTGTGGTCCTAACAGAATCAGCCATTTCTTCTGTGATGTTCTGCCTGTTCTAAGATTAGCCACTACAGACACCTTCAAGAATGAAGTGGCAGTCGCCACAGTCACAGTGGTCTTTATTGCGGGACCGTTTTTGCTCATCCTGCTGTCCTACATCCTCATCATAGCCACCATCCTCATGATGCCCAGGGCTGAGAACAGGCGCAAAGCATTCTCCACCTGTTCCTCACATCTCATGGTTGTTTCTCTTTTTTATGGAACTACCACATTTACCTACATTCGTCCTAAGTCAATCTACTCTGTGACCAGTGATAGGATCCTTTCTCTCCTCTACACAGTGATAATACCAGCTTTTAATCCAATCATTTACAGCCTAAGAAATAAAGAGATAAAGGCTGCTTTTACAAAATCAATAAGAAGGAGAAAAGGATTGTTTAGATAATAATGATAAGCAGGTAGGTAGGTTGGTAGGTACATAGGTAGGTTTGTAGGTAGATTCATTTCTTCATTGTACTAGAATGAGCCAGATGCAGGGGCATGATTGTACCAACGGTGAGAAGTTTGGCTTTCTTTATGGTCTATGGAATTTATCAGGAGGAGGGGACACCTGAGCCCAGACTTTGGAACCACCAGGATTCCGGGGGACGGGGCAGTTTGGAATTCTATGTTGTCTTGAAGTGGATCTCTCCTATTCACTCCTATGAGATATGGTAAAAAAGAAATTGGATATAGAGGGAGGGAAATCTGCTCCTGATGGTTTAAACATGTTCAACAGTATCATTTGATTATTTCCCACACACCTTCAAGCACTCTCCACCACTACCAGCAATGCAATAAGAGTGCAAGAACCATTCTTAGGGAGTAATCTGTTTTTCCAGAATGCATCAGAAGAATTTCACCTGGAGCAACTTTCTGATATGGGAGGGATGATGATTAAAAAGAGATCCCTGACAAGCCCCCACCCCCATCCCCATTTATGGGGAATCCTCACAGGGCAGATAGGTGAGGTAACTACATTAATATCATGTTGGTGCCAGGTTAAGACCTCTCTTATTTTTGAATGAATTGATAGTATCTTTGCCAATCTTGAAATGGATTTTTATTTTTATGTTTTATTCTCTGCTATTTTTCTGTCTTATCACTTGTTTCATATCTTTATAATTGTTCTTTGCTGTGCTTTGTGTTCTACATTGAATTATTTTTGTATGTTGTTGGCCAAAACAGCCCTAAAAATGGCCCTGCCCCTACCGTTTACTGATAGAGAGCAGGGCTTGAAGGCTGACGATATTTTTGTGGGTTGCCTAGCATCAGCCTCTGAGGAAATTCATTTCTTAAAGTTACAGGTGCTATTCCTCACATTTTGGAGGTAAACAAACACACACACCCCATGTGTTGTTTTAGGAATCCATTTTTTTCTGCAAACCTGGGGCCTCTCTGAGGTTTGTTGAAAGATCTCTCTCCATGGCTCCTAAATCTGAATTAAATTATCCACAAATGGATCCATGTTGTGAATTAGACATATCGATGATGACAACAATGCTGATATTGATGAAGATGATAACAGGTGAATGAATTTTGACTGGAGCCCCTGAACATTCTATGATGAACGTTGACTGTTGAAGAGTTTTGGCAGGAAACAACAGAGCCAAGAAGAGTCTACCAAAGGGGTAGCTTGTCAGCCATTTTGGTTACCTCAGAAAAAGACTTGGAAACTAAGATACAGCAGCATCGACATACTTGCAGTTTATATTAGCTTTGCAGATAGGCTTTATTTTACTACATGTTCTTTCTTTAACTTTTTGCTTTACTTGAATGAATGCCCTTCCCATTGAGGCTTGCTTGCCAACCACCTTACTGTTCTTTAGATGAGAAGCCAAAATATTTCCTTTTCCCAAGCTTTTAACTGAGGGGGCTCCATATTGTTTATGTGATTTATGGGCTACTTCTAGCCTGAGGACTGTTTAATGGATATAATTTTAGTATGTTGAACGTTGTTTTATATTGCTTTGATGCTTCTGGTTTGTTTTTCTGGTTAGCTTTAATACAGGTATTTCCTCTCTTGTTGTTTTTATACTACTGTATTGCTTTTACTTTGTCAAATACCTTGAGCAAGTCTCTGGAAAGGCACATACATATTTTTAAATAAATGAACTACTTATACAGATTTGAATTGGTTTGATCCTTTAATGCCACAAGATATTGAGGGAGGGGTAATCTGTCAGTAACATATCTACTCTCTTGCAACTACCAGATTTACAGCGCAACCCTGAGGGATGGGATGAAAGTACTCAGGGAATCAACCCTCCACTATGCCACCATACTTCAGAGAGATACCAGAGATACACTGGTGGAATGTCCCAGTGCTGCCTTACCGTTGCTGAAAACTTGCGCAGCAAAACCACAGCTCTCCACCACAGTGAATGCCCTAGGTGTAAATCCCTGTGCCCTCAGGAGAGGGGGCAGTCCAGGGGGCACAGCAGGCTCCCTAAGCCTCTTCAGACCAGGAATGCCCCCAGCAACAGCGTAGAGTTATGCCTGCAAAAATGGCAGTGCAGCCCGTAAGCACTCAGAGTCCTGGAACAGCAATCCTGCACCAGTAACAATATCAGGGATATTGTTACTGGTGGATAAAGCCCCCTTTACAGCATGTATGGTGGTTGTGATCCTGCCTTCACCCAGCTTGATCAGGCACAAAGCAGGTGGCAATGGCCACCTCCCCCCGCCTTCACCCAGCTGGGATCAGGAGTAGAGTAGGTGGCAATGCCCACCCCCCATCCCCCACCATCCCCCAGCTGGGATCAGGAGCGGAGCAGGTGGTGATGCCCACCCTGTGCCATCACCTGGCCAGGATCAGGCATGGAGAATGAGGCAATGCCTGCTCCCCCTTCACCCAGCCAGATTCAGGAGCCAAGCAGGTGGTGATGCCTGCCCTCCTTCAACAAACTGGAATCAGTCACAGAGTAGGTGATAATGCCTGCCCCCCCTTCACCCAGCCAGGATCAGGCATGGAGCAGGCAGCAATGCCTGCCTCCCTTCACCCGGACCAAATCAGGCGTGGAGTAGGTGGCAATGCCCGCCACCCCCACCCCCACCACCCGCGCGCTAGGATCAGACAGGGCACAGGAGGCAATGTCCAACTTCTCTTCCCCCAGCTGGGATCAGGAGCATCGCAGGCGGAAATGCCTGCCCTCCCTTCACCCGGCCAGGATCAGGTGCAGAGCAGGCCAGAATGCCTGCCCCTCCTTTACCTGGCCATAATCAGGCATGGAACAGGAGGTAATGCCCGCCCCCCCCTTCACCCAGCTGTGATCAATAGTGGAGCAGGTGGCAATGCTCACCCTCCCTTCACCCAGCCAGGATCAGGAGCGACCCAAAAATGGCTGTTCCTGCAACAATACCGGTTGGAAAGAAGAAGGGAAAATTCCCTGCAGGAAGCAATGACACTCAATGTGCAAAATCTCTCTTATAATAATAAATATTTGATTTACAAAGTGCACGTGCCTCTTACTTCTTCAAACAGTGTTACAAATCCATTCATAACTACAATTCCTAAACATACAATAATCCAAAGACGGCGCAGTATACAAATGGACTTAGGTTTGGTAGAAACTCAGTCCAGCTCCAGTCCTTCAAATACTTCCTTTAGTTAGTTTGTTCATTCTTCTCATGTTGTTATTTCAATCCCAGGTTCTTCCAGGTAGGTGATACCATTCTCAATGTTAAGGGGAAAGAAGGACCGCCACGCTCAATCTGGGGCCGGCTACGAACACAGATTTCGTGCCACCTTCTTCAGGAGCGTGTCACACTTCCCCCTCCAAGGAACCATCACCACTTCATATCTCTCCCGTTCTGGACAATGGCTAGACCTGCGCTCTCTTGCGGTCTTGACTCGCTGGTCTCCACTAGGTGAGTCAGAATTCCACCCCCTTACGTCCTGGTGCTCTCTGTGATTACAAAACATTTCAGAACTTTTGAAATTCATTGGACAGACAAACATAAATTGATTTTGCATAGCAATATTTACTGATATATTTATTGATATATTTATTCATTGAATGTATTGTATTGCACTTTTGCACTTTAACACATTCTAAATATATTAATTGAATAGTTTTTGACTGCACTTTATATCCCTTTTACTGATAGAAGGCAAAGATAAAGAGTGGGGAACCACCAACTGAGAGGAAAAAAATACAATAAATGTTGAAAAATCTTTTTTTATATTATTATATCTATTAAAGTGCAATAGTAATAAGGAGCTTACAGGTAATGTAGATACAATAAATACAATTAATAAATACATTCAATAAATTACAAAGTTCAAATCATAAGCCAAAAAGTTTAAAGACGTCTGAAAAGTCCCACGTAATTCATATACTCAAGTTGTTTTTTCTGCTTTTTTTGGCCTTTCTTGGGTTTTTTGAAAGCTCTATCTTGTCTGTCCACAGGTACTGATCCTCTCATTTGGGGAGGTAAACACACCCACATAATCCATGTGTTGTTTTAGGAATACATTTTTTTTCTTCAGACCTACAGCTTTTCTAAGGTTTGTTGAAATATCTGTCTTGTCTGTCCATGGCTCTTAAATATGAATTAAATTATCCATAAATGAGTCCATTTTGAGAATTAGATATATTGATGACGATGTCAATGACAAACATGATGATGTTGTTGAAGATGATGACAGATGGATGAATTTTGACTGTAGGCCTTGAACATTCCGTGACAGTGGGACTTCAACAGGAAACAGAGCCAAGGAGAATCTAATGAAAGGGTGGTTGGGCAGCCATTTTGGTTACCTCAGAAAAATACTTGGAAATTGTTTAAGCTAAGATATGGCAGTATCTATATATTCACAATGTATATTAGCTTTACATTTAGACTTTATTTTATTACATGTTCATTATGTATAACTCTATCAACTTAAAGATGACCGCCTGGCTTGCTTGGCAACCACCTTACTGTTCATTAGATGAGAAGCCCAAACATTTCTTTTTCTCAGGCTTTTAACTGAGGGGGCTCCATACTGTTTAGGTGTTTTATGGTCTGCTTCTAGTCTGAGGACTATTGAATGGATATAATTTTAGTATGCTGGATGTTGTTTTATACTGCTTTTATGTTCCAGGCTTTTTTTTAAGTTAACTTTAATACTGATAATTCTCCTGCTGTTGTTTTTATGATATTACTGTATTGTTTTTATTTTGTCAGATGCCTTGAGCAGGTCTCTGGGGAGGCACATACATATTTTTTTAAATAAGTGAACTACTTATACAGTTTTGGTTTGATCTTTTACTAACTCAAGTTATTAGGGGGGAGGATCTGTTGGTATCAGATCTACTCACTCGTAACAACCAAATTTACAGTGCAGTCCTGAGGGATGCTATGAAAGTATTCAGGCAGTCAACCATCCCCTGTGCCAACATAAAGAAATACCAGAGACAAACTGGTGGAGTGTCCCAGTGCTGCTTGACCTTTGCTGAGTACTGGCATGCAACACCACAACTCTCCATCCCAATGAATGCCACTGAGGGAACTCCCTGTGCCCACAGGAGAGGGGGCAGTCCATGGCAGGAGTTAGTTGGCGCCTTAAGCAACTCCAAACCAGGAATGCCCCCAGCAACAACGTAGAATTATGCCTACAAAAATGGGCAGTGTAGCCCACAGGCTCTCACAGACTCCTGGTACAGCGATCTCGTATCAGTTGCAGTATCACTGAGGAAGCAAAAGCCCCCTTTACAGCACATATTGTGGTCATGATCTACACTGGGCCTTCATGTGCCTAGGTATTATGCTTGAAGACCAGAACTCCTAGAGAAGTGTGGCTGACACAAGCACTTTGTAATGTGTGAATCAGCAAAAACAACATAAGCACACAGTCTTAAAGCAGGATGTCGAAAACTTGGATGTTCCAAATGAAAGTGCAGGATTGCAATAAATTCTTGTTATTTGATCAAAAGAACTGTACCCCATTTGATTCCATCCCGTCGCCCTTAATCAGGAACTGGGCAATGAGCTTTGACAAGAAATTGCTAGTGACTTCTCTGATTTTAAGATTAGGTTTACAATATTATGTTAAATTCAGAGCATCCAATATAACTATCTCTTCCTCTCAAGTCCAACATTTGTTTTGCCTCCACTGCCTTACTAGCTCAGTTATGGCTCTTTTGATCCAATATTGAGAGATAGAACTCAGTTCCCCACTTTATTCTGGGTTGTTCCAAGTGAAACTCCTCAGTATGTCAGGATGGTTGAACTACATAAACATTTTGGATGGAATTGGACAGGGCTTGATAATACAGAGAAATACTTATGCTTTTGTTCACATGATTTCACAATAGTTGGCAATCAACTATTTCTTTCATTACCAGGTGCCTTGTTGGGTTTCTAAATGGATTGCATGAGATACAAAATTCGGGGTAAGGCTTGCCTTCTCTATACACACGGAAAACACGGCTTGAACACAGGCAGTAGTACTGGAGTTTCCTAGAATTGGCCAATGAGGGCATCTGTTTCTTAAAGCTACAGGGGTCTGCTTCTATCATGGAGGGAGAGGGGTTAAACCCCCAATGTATTTTTTGAGAATTCAGATTTTTCTGCAAATCTATCAGGTTTGTATAAAGATCTGTCTTGTCAGTCCACAGCCCCTAACTCTGGATTTAAGTATCCATAGGTGGGTCCATGTTGAGAATGAGATAAATTGATGATGATGCCAAGTCGATGAATTTGATTGGACCTCCTGATCATTCCATGATGGGCTTAGACTGTTGAAAGTTGTTGGCAGGAAACAACAGAGTTGAGGAACAGCAGAATTTGAATCCAGTGGCACCTTAGAGACCAACAAGATTTTCAAGGTAGCAGATTTTGAGAATCAAACCTCCCTTTTTCAGATAGTCTCAAAAGTATCTTTTTGATCTCTGGTGCCACTGGACCCAAATCTTGATTTTCTACTGCAGACCAACAGACAACATGTTGAAACTTGAGTTGAGGAGAATCTGATTAAAGGGTGGCTAAACAGCTGGTTTGGTTACCTTAGAAAAATACTTGGAAACTGTTTAAGCTAAGATACAGCAGCATCTATATAGTTGCAGTGTATGTTAGTAACTAACTTTACTAATGAAAGGACAAATGGAAGAAGATTTTGCTGCCCCATGGACCCCCTTTTACAACTGGATGAGGAACAAATATGAAGATTCGAATGTAGTAATTATAGGAAGGCAATATTGTAATTTCTTACTAGCAATCACAGTTAAGTGATGAGCAGTGCAGAAAACGTGGATAAGCAGAATGCTGTTTCAAGCAGAATGTATGATGTTTTTCTCTCTTGTTTTCCCCCTCTCCCCTACCCCTAATAGAAAAACTAATAAAAAATACTGACCGTTTTTTTAAAAAAAGTTACAGTGTACATTTGCTTTGCATTTAGACTTTATTTTGCTACATGTTCTTTGTGCGTAACTCTATTAATTTCAAGATGAGAGCCTTACATGAAGGAATGGTCTTCCCATTGAGGCTTTCTTGGCAACTACCTTACTGTGCATTACTAATCTCACACTGTGTAATCCACCTTGAGTCTCAGTGAGAAAGGCGGACTATAAATGACGATAACGATAGCAATAGCAATAGCAATAGCAATAGCAATAGCAATAGCAATAGCAATAGCAATAGCAATAGCAATAGCAATAGCAATAATACACCATGCTGAAACATTTCTGTTTACCCATGCTTTTAAATCATGCCTCTAGGTGGCAGTATATACATTTCTAAATAAATGAATTACTTATATAGCTTTTTAATTGGTTTCATTGCTTAACAGCTAAAGCAAAGGAATCTGTCAGTATCACATCTATGCGATTGCAACTATCAGAGTCACAGCACAGTCCTGAGGGGTTTGATAAAAATGCTCAAGGAGCCAGCCAACCACTGCGCCTGCATATCTCAGAGATAAACCAACATAATCCAGAGATACCCCAGTGAAGCATTCCAGTGCTGCCCACTGGCACAGCAATGCTACAGAGTCCTGCCAGAGTGCCAGTGGCACACCCCCAGAATTATGCCTGCAAAAACTGCCATGTAGCCCACAGGCAACCATGGAGTCCAGGATAGGGGTGCCAGGATCCCATATCCTCCCGGTGGGAGGGGGAACCTGGTACCCACAGGCACGATCTTTGCATGTGCGCAAATGCAATGACATCACTTCCAGAAGTAATGCCATTGTTGAATGTTTGCAAGACTCATCTCCTGTGAATGAATTAAAGACTGAAAATCTCCAATGAATTGTATGGCTGAATGTGATTCAAGGGAAGCCATGAAGGAGAAAGGGTCAGGGCTTTTTTTTTCAGTGGGAACACAGTGGAATGGAGTTCTGGCACCTCTTGAAAATGGTCACATGGCTGGTGGCCCCGTCCCCTGATCTCCAGACTGAGGGGAGTTTAGACTGCCCTCCACACTGCTAAACAACCCTCTGTCTGGAGATCAGGGGGTGGGGCCACCAGCCATGTGACCATTTTCACCGAGGTTGATTTAAACTTTAAAAAAATTCCCCCTTGTTCCAGCTGACCCAAAGTGACATCATTGCGTGGTCCTGAGTTCCACTACTGAGTTCTACCACCTCTTTTCCCAGAAAAAAATCCCTGGAAAGGGTTGTTGCTGTTTCAGTAAAACATCACATAAGAAATTGTACCAGTTTATCATTTCATAACTAGTATATATTTTGTGTAATGAAAATTGTGATGAGGAACAATGAAGTCTATGAACAGCAACAGAGAGTAGATTCAAATGGCATATTATCCTTCCGTATTCCAGCATAATCCATGAAATCCATTGGTCCTTCTTAGTTTGGATAAAGATGCTTGTTGGACAGTGATAAAAAACCCACTATCATTGATTATTCAGGAGCAGGGCTTTTTTTTCTGGGAAAAGAGGTGGTGAAACTCAGTGGGTTGCCCTCAGTGAAAATGGTCACATGGCTGGTGGCCCCACCCCCTTTTCTCCAGACAGAGGGGGGTTGAGATTGCCCTCTCCGCCACTCGGCGGCACAGAGGGCAATCTCAACTCCCCTCTGTCTGGAGATCAGGGGGCGGGGCCACCAGCCATGTGACCATTTTCAAGAGGTTCCGGAACTCCGTTCCACCGTGTTCCCGCTGGAAAAAAGCCCTGTTCAGGAGTATCTGGCATGTTCTTGTCATAACTCTTATGATTTCTTGTGTGAATCTGACCAGAGTCCACTTACGGATTTCATTTTTATTTTTAGCATAAACTACTCTAACAGTGCGTTGTTACTCTAAGATTGCACTGAAAGGGCTTTACCTTGAGAGCCAGCATAGCATTGTGGTGAGAGGGTCAGACTACAAGCTGGTAAAACTGGGTTTGAATTTCCACTCTGTGAGGGAAGGTCACTCACAAGGTAACCTTGGGCCCATTTCAATCACTCGGCCTAGTCTACCTCACAGTGTGATTATTGTGAGGATGAAGCGGCGGGAAAAGGAAGAACAATAATGTGATAAGCCACCTTGGGTCCTCACATGGGAGAAAAACGGGGTGTAAATTAAAAAATAAACTAAAAAGTAGCTTATAAAAATTTCTAAATTAACTTCTACTTCCTCTCCTCCTCCTCCTCTTTCCAGTGTATTATCCCTTCCTCACAGCTCTGCTTCAGTTGTTGTTCCATTTGGTGTTTTAAAAACACTTTAAAAATAAAATAAAGCGTGCAGCAAAAAATGGGGAGGCAGTCTCTTGTGCCTTGCTTTCCCGTCAACTGGGCCAAATCAAAACTAATCTAGCCACACTAGGTTGGAACAACTGGGGGGGCCTCAACCTCCATTTCCTTCTTGTAGGCCTTCTAGAGCCATCTGATTAGCCATTGTGTGAAATAAGCTAGTTTAGATGGACCATAGGTCTCATCCAGCACAGAAGTTCTTAGTTAGCCAGGCTTTTCCTAAGAAGTTGTCCCGAGGACTGGCATGAGGAATCATAGAATCATAGAGCTGGAAGGTACCTCAAGGGTCATCTAGTCCAACCTTCTGCACAATGCAGGAAATTCTCAGCTGCCTCCCCTCCCTCAGTGACCCCTGCTCAATGCCCAGAGGAAGGCAAAGAAATCTCCAGGATCCCCAGCCAATCTGGCCTGGAGGAAACTTCCTTCCTGACCCCAAAGTGGAGATGAGCATTACCCTTGGCACATAAGAAAAGGTCATGAGCGCCTAGCACTGGCTCATCCTTTTAAGCCCTCCATCTGACATTCAGCCTAAGTTCATACTGAGTCATAGAATCAGCATTGCTGACAGTGGAAGGAATGTGAAGAAGATGGAGGTGCCTGTGAGCTACTGTGCTCTTTTAGGACCACGTATCCATCATATTTCCATCAGATGGAAGCCATCTTGCCAGTGAATAAAAATCATTCTTGACATTTTCTGCAACAAGTTGGCACAGATGCGAACTGATTAGCAGCAGAGGGACCAATGACTTAATTTCCCATCAGAATCTCGGGTGCCCATTTGGGAAGTTCCATCCACAGAAGTGATGCAAACACCTTGGTTGAGAAGTTGTCTTATAATGAGGAAGCACACATCCTTCTGAACAAATGGAAACCAAAGCCAGGCAATGCATCAGATTCATATGTGAAGAAAAATTTCGTAGCTGGTTCTCCTTGGCAGAAAACATCAGCAACAAGGTTAGTAGCAATGAATCCAAGTGGTGATTGTCCTAGTCCTGATAACCCAGAAGGTAAATTGAGAATCACACGGTAGCCACTGGAAATCTTTTAGAATGGAATGGTGGAATTCCTTCACCAAAATGCATACAGCTCCATCAGGTGAACTTTGTATACTCTAACAACAACAACAACAACATTCAATTTATATACCGACCTTAATGCCCACTCAGAGCAGTTTACAAAGTATGTTATTATTATCCCCACAAAAATTACCCTGTGCGGTGAGTGGGGCTGAGAGAGCTCTGAGAGAGCTGTGACTGAGCCAAGGTCATGCAGCTGGCATCAAGTGAAGGAGTGGGGACTCAAACTCAGTTCACAATATTAGAGTCCTGCTGGTCTTAACCACTACACCAACCTGGCTTTCTCTTCTGGCATTTATATTGAACTTAGAAGGAAATTCCTTGGACCGTTGTTGGATGGTTTGGACAGTTGACCACTTAGAATAATTTAACTGAAAGGAATTAGTTACATTTCGGTTTTCCAGAAATCCTGAAGTTGGTCAAAAACTGAGAACAAAATTGATCATTTAAAATGCCATTCATATGTGTTAAGATATGCTTTTATACATTATGGGGAAGGGCCAGACCTGTGGAGTGGTTTAGAGGGTAGCTGGCAGAAGAGTGGCCGCCTTCTGGTGTGGCCCCCTGGTGTCCCTCTGCTTTATGCTTTGCATGCACAAGGTCCCAAGTTCAGCACGTGGCATTTCTAGTTGAAAGATCTCTGACTGACGATGCTGGGAAAGAGTATTCTGCCTAAATCCCTGGAGAGTGGATGCCAGTCACAATACACACGCTTGAGAGGGTCAGCAACCTGTGCCAAAAGGGCATCCATTTGGAACCAAATATGGCTCTTGGGGTTGGGGGTGAAATCTTTATGTTAAGTTATGTAGGAATGGTAGTTAGGATGCTAGAGAATTACCAATATGTGCAGAGAATGGCTGGCAACACTGAAGAGACTTGCCTTAGACCCAGCCAGCAGCAGCGAGCCCAGGAGCAGAAGCCTGTAAACACACACATACAGAGCTGCTGGTGACTGGGAGCCAGAAAAGACTCTGTTGTGAAACCGAAGCAGAAAACGAATCAAAACAAATCAACTCTTATCTTAAAGTCATTTTGTGTATTGATTTATACAGAGTTTTTTTTGTTATTTCTACTAAGTGCTGCCACACAATAATTTGCCTAATGCAGTGAATTACCCTCTACTATTTTAGCCTACCAGGACCATACATTAAAGTGCTAGTGCTTCAAAGTGGATACATGGAAACCGTTCCTATGTCTTATACGCAAGGTGCTATTAATCAATATTGCACTAGCCCCAAACAAAATAACATACAAGGAAAATTATTTTACGTAAAGGTATGATTGTGAATACAAATCACAGTAACATCCACAATATTCATAAAGTTTCATTCCTAGAAGTTCATAACACTACTCAGTGAAGTCAGGACAAGTCCTTGTATGGTGTATGGTTCCTGAGACAAGGTAATCAGCTTTGGAAGAGAAGTCCAGTTGATTGCGATCATTTTACAGGTTCCGGATAAGCTCCTCTTTCCCAATGCTTTTTCAAAGACACCACCTGCGGCACACAGGCACCCACTTCGATATACCCCTGCAAGCAGTTGTTTGGATGACTGGGCAGGTGAACTGAACCTGATTGTCAGTTTGCATGGGCAAGAATAGGTCTGTGACCACCACTAAGAGTATAACAACTTGAAAGGACTTAAGCTGAATAGATAGTTTAGGTGGGCAGCCATGTTGGTCTGCAGTAGAACAGCAGAATTTGAGTCCAGTGGCGCCTTAGAGACCAACTAGATTTTCAGAGTGTAAGTTTACAAGTGTCAAGAGTTCCCTTCTTCAGATATGAGTAGGAATGTAGATCCTGAGCCTTTATATCCCTGGAACATAAAGGTTCAGGGATCTCCATTCCTACTCAGGTCTGAAGAAGGGAGCTCTGATTCTTGAATGTTTACACCCTGTTAATCTTGTTGGTCTCTAAGGTGCCACTGGTGAGATATAAGGTGATATATATATATATATTTATCAGTGTCATGATGAAGTCTTACTTTAACGCAAGGTTAAATACTTGGCTCTTTTAATTTGAATAGTAGACACGCCCTGCCCTGCCCTTGCACTCACAGTCCTATATTGCAATTTCAAAACTGACATGTAATGTGACAAGGAACTTGCTTTTTGAAAATACAAGTGTGAAGCTCCCCTGCAGTGGTGGAATTAGCTATATGATTCTTTGTAGGGCTGAGTCCAGCAGATGGCAAGGCTGGGTATTTGCCAGGTCCCAACGATTGGCTCCCCTGCAGTGGACCCATCAATGCAGCCATCCTTGCATTCCATTCAAAAAGATTAAGAGCAACAGGACAGAAGTCACGTTTTTCATGCCCGTCTCTCTCCCAGGTTAAGAAGGCCTGCTAAGGTTGCTTAGCTCATGGTCCTCCAAAATCCCAGAGCCAGCACTCTGTCTTTAACAATGCAATCCTAAGCGGAGTTACATCCTTCCAAACCCATTGAGTTCAGTGTACTTAGAAGGCTGTAACTTTGCTTAGGACTACCCTGAAAATAAGTTCTTGGTACGAGTAATGAAAATCATAATTGAGTTAAACTGAATCACAATGTTTATTGAACACACATATTATTATGTTGTTGTTATTTATCTTTCGTATCATGTTATTATGTTATTGTTATTTATATTTAGTTCAGGCAATGCCATAATAGATACGCACTTTCCATGTATGACTTATTGAGTAGTTTACACTGTTCCTAGTTGAATCTGACTTTCTTTCCCCTTCCTTCCTTCCTTCCTTCCTGCCCATTTCAGAAAGCCCATGGATTACGTACAATGGACCAATGAGACATCCATCACAACGTTCATCTTTCTGGGATTCCAAAGTCTGCACCAGTTTCAGCTTCTGCTATTTCTGCTGTTTTTAGTGGTCTACATTGCAACAGTAGCTGGCAACCTTCTCATTGTGACTCTAGTAGCGGCCGATCGCCACCTTCACACCCCCATGTACTTCTTCCTAGCCAACCTCTCTGTCTTGGAAACTCTCTATAGCTCAGTTATCACTCCCAGGCTGTTGTCTGATTGCCTGTCAAAAAGTAGGACAATTTCCCTCGGTGGCTGCATCACGCAATTATTATTGTACAGCAGCTTGGCTTGCATTGAATGTTTCCTTCTTGCAATCATGGCGCTTGACCGCTACCTAGCCATATGCAAACCGCTCAGCTACCAGGTCATTATGAACTTCAAAGTTTGTCTCCAGCTAGTCACGGCCTCCTGGCTTATTGGCCTTTCTGTCTCTTCCTTGGTGGTTGGAATGGTGTCGAAATTACATTTCTGTGGCCCCAACGAAATTGACCATTTTATTTGTGACATGAACCAGCTCACAAAACTCTCCTGCAAGAAAAGTATCCTGGCAGAGAGGACAGTCCTCGTCTCCTGCTCCATCGTGACCTTGGGACCATTTGTGCTCATCGTCGTCTCATACGTGTACATCCTGGCAGCCATTTTGAGAATCGCCTCCTCCTCAGGGAGGCAAAAGGCCTTCTCGACATGCGCGTCACACCTTGTGGTGGTGAGCTTGTATTATGGAACCATTGTTATCATGTATGTGGTACCAACCAAAAACCAGTCGCCAGCTTTCCAGAAAGCGATATCCCTTTTGTACACAGTCATCACTCCGCTGTTTAATCCTATCATCTACAGCCTGCGGAACCAAGAAGTCCAAGGGGCCTTCAAGAAACTTTTGCTGCATAATTTAGGCATGAAATAAGGATTGTCATCATATTCCCTCAGCAGCAACCAAGTATTCTCCATGGCAAAATCCATGGTGCTTTCCAGGTCCATGTGGACAGACCCAATCTCATTATGTCTTGCCCACCTTCCAGCTGATCAACAGGACAGGGAGTAGCAGATGAGTCAGGATCAGCTAATTGCCTGGCCTGATAGGGGAGAGGGAATAGCCAACAATGCCCAATGACAGGCACCAGGAAGTGACCTCCTCACGCATTCTCCTCTCAGTTCCAAGGCCAAGGGAGCCTAGACTAGCATGGAGTCAGGACGGTAGGGCTGCCAGTCCCCCAGTGGGGTCAAGGAATCCCCCACCTCCTCCACACCACTTTTCACCTGGCTGACAGGGTGGGGAGGCATGAGAATGAGGCAGTGAAGGGAGAAGCGAGCTCCCACGCATTCTAGAGCGCTCTTGCATCATGCTGGGAATGATGTCATTCCTGGCATAATGCAGAAGTGCTGGCTCATGCCATGGGCTGATTTGGTAAAAATTGGCCCCAAATTTAGTGTCATTCCCAGTACGATGCAGGAGCACTCTGGAGCACACACATGAAAAATAAGCAGACAATGCCACCCCAACCGCCGCCGCCACCACCCCACTGTCCCCTGAGTTGGACCCTGGGGGACGGATATTCCTACTAATGGTGAGAAGGGCAAAGGTGCAAAGCTGATGCCTTCTCTTTCACAGTCAGAAATTGGGTGGCTGACCCTAAAAATCAATAAAATATCTATTTTAAATTTTTATATTGTCCATTTTGAATGCTAAGCACATATAAGTAAAAGTTCACTTCTTATTTTACTCAATACTGACTGGAGGGAGGGCAGAGGCATAGTTCACTTAAGGTGCCAAAAACCCTTGGGCCAGCCCTGTAAAGGCACATTATAATTCCTCTGCAAACATTTGTCATAATACTTCCCTCTGTCAAATAAAGAATACTTTCTTTCGGGTTATTAGTCCTTCCTTCCAAGGCCCTTTTGGAACACTTCATATATTACCAGCAGCCATTTCCTTATGCCAACAGATGACAGAAACTTTGTTTTTTATTTAGCTCTCTAATCCTTACAAAAAGCTGCAAAAGAGGACAACATTAAAACAGTCTTACATCAATGAACATCTAAAATTTATTTTGCATTCAAACAGACAATAAAGGAAGATTATTTCCAAAGTTTCTGTGCCCACCCCCACCCCCCCAGCCATCTCTTGAATGAACATATTTAGTCGGTATTGCTGTTTACATTATTTATTATCCTATGGTATTGTTGGTCTTCAAACTTTTGTAATCTACCTTGAGTTCCTATGAGAAAAGAAAACAATAAATAATAATTTATGGAGATTGCAGGATTCTTCTTTCCTTGGCTCAGGATCTGACTACTTCAGTGCATCACTTTAGTGTTATTTACTCCAGTGCCATCTAGCTTTCTCGAAACTACACTTTGCACCTTCAGCTATTACCCTCCTCAATGCCCCCTTCACCTCTTTGTTCCTAAGGCTGTAGATCAAGGGGTTCAACATGGGGGTAATCACCCCATATAAGATGGTCACCACCAGCCTATCTTGGTCCTGGTGGTAGCTGGAAGAAGGCCGTATGTAGGTGAAGATGGTGGTCCCATAGAAGAGGCACACCGCCATGAGGTGAGATGCACAGGTAGAGAAGGCTTTGCGTTTCCCCTCCGTAGAGCGGATCCTCAGTATGGTGGAGATGATATAGACGTAGGAGACCAAGGTGACCAGGAAAGCCCCCACACCAAAAATGCCCCCCAAAATAAGGACAACCATCTCAGCCAAGTAGGTCGAATCACAGGACAGAGCCAGCACAGGTGGGATGTCACAATGGTACTGATTGACTGCATTGGATTTGCAGTAAGGTAGGATGAAGGTCAACACCATGTGTAGCAAGGAGTTGAGGAACCCAGTGACCCATGTTCCAGCCACCATCTGAAGGCAGAGCTTCTTGCTCATGATAAGTGTATATCGCAAGGGGTTGCTTATGGCCACGTAGCGGTCATATGCCATGGCAGCCAAGAGGAAGACCTCTGTCCCTGTCAAAGCTACTAGGATGTAGAGCTGCAGCACACAGCTGGCAAAAGAAAGGTTTTTGTTTTCTAACAAGAGGCTCTCCAGCATCTTGGGCACCGTAGCTGTAGGACAGAAGATGTCCAAGAGGGACAGGTTGGTGAGGAAGAAATACATGGGATTGTGCAAGTGAGAGTCAGCTCCAATGGCAAGAAGGATGGTACCATTTCCTACCAAAGTAATTAAATAGAGAAGCAAAAATACAGCAAACAAGAAGAAACGGATGGCTGGGAGATGAGAAAGTCGCATGAGGATGAATTCTGACACTGTCGTGCTATTCGCCATTTCTCTGCTCAGTGCGGAGTTTACCTACAAGGCATAAAAGCATATTAAGTAAGTCAAAGGATGTAGACGGGGCTAGTGAAGGCTTGCTTTCATAGGGATCAGACACAGGCATGTATGATGGATGGAGTCATAATGTCTAGGAATGTCAAATGTATGCTCCAAAAATGCCTGCCTTCCTTTTCTTTTCTTTTCTTTTCTTTTCTTTTCTTTTCTTTTCTGTTCTTTTCTTTCATCCTCCTATTCTTAGGCCAGAGTCTTGAACAATAAAACTGAACTTAAATAAAACCCTTGTCTAAAAACACCTCCCTTCAGCACCTCTCTGCCCCCTCTAGAAATCAAGGAACAAAATAAGTAAGTTTGGAATCAGAAAGAATCTTCTAAGAGAAATTGAACCTTTTGCTATAATGTCACTAGATAAATGTCATTTTGATAAATGTCATTTATCAAAGCATTTTAGCCTAAGCTGAAACACATACGGGTATTGCAAGAGAATATGTAGAAGAGAGTCGATTGACTGAAGGAGTCAGAAGATGCATTTCTTTGAATATGAACTCTTGGACACATCAATTGGGGCTGAGCTGCCATCTTGTGACTTTATTTGCATCAGACTCTTTTGGAACCTTAGTATTTTTGTAGATGGAACTTTGATCTGATCCAGTAAAGAGATTTTTCTATTCTTAAACGACTAAGACATCTGGCAGCTGGTCCACAAGTTAACATAGAATGTCAGCTTTCCATACTGTACATGTTCTGTATGAACTGCCCCTTTTGGGGTGTCATGTTTTCTTTCCCTTTATTCTCTCTCATGTATTCAGGCTTGAACAAATGAAAGGCTTTAGACCCGGTTGTTCTATATCTAGACAATATCAAGCAATCTCTCATTTAATCCATTTAGCCATATACTACAACAAAATACCAACTACAAAATGCAGTAATCATTCTAAATAGAAGTAAGGGCATTCAATAATATGTTCAATAATGAATCAATATTCCAGTGTGCATTTTACAAACCAGAACAAAACCTTGGGGAATGTTTGTGCGATGTATGCCTGTGTGCATTGCCAACACCCAACAGACTTATGGCAGCCCAGACACATAGGTGGTTTACCACTGCCTTCCTCTGCAGTCTTTCTTGGTGGTTCCCAAGCCAAGTTCCAGCTTCCGAGATGTGATGAGATTGGGCTATACTATACCATTCTACATCCCCTGAGTCAGCATTGTGCAGTGGCAAGAGTGCTGAACTAGGATCAAGAGATTCAGCTTTGAATCCTTGCTCTGCCATGGAAGTTCTCTGGGTAACTTTGGGCCAGTCACACACTCTCAGCCTAACCTACCTCACAGGGTTGTTGTGAGATTAATTGGAGGAGAGAGAAACCATGTAAACCACTTTGGGTCCCTCCCTACTGGGAAAAAAGGTGAGACATAAATGAAATAAAATAAAAAGTAATCATCCCCATTTGTGCAACAACCATGCTAACAAAATTGACTATTTTGATGTTATTATTTCTTTATTTGGGGAATCTGCCTTTCCAAAACCTGCCTGAGGCAGCTCACAACTGAAGCAATAAAACAATACCAGCAAGTAAATAAAAACAAGCCAAGCCAATAAAGCAATGAAAACAAGTTAAAGCAAGTCATTGCTCCTTAAGCCTGGCAAGAACCATCAGCACTAGGTTTAAACAAACAGTTACGGGGTTGGGGGGAGGTCTCTTGTTCTTTTTATTCATATTCGTATTCAAATTCATATTCGTATTTATTTATATTAGATTTTTAGTCCACCCTCCCCACCAGGCAGGCTCAGGGCAGAGTACAACATTTCAATTTACAGAAATAACAGTTAACAATAGATAAAACAGTATACAAATAACATTAAAACAACTTTATACAATTTACCTACTATACTCACCTATGGAAATGAAAGCTAAAGAGACATCCTAAAACAATGGCATCTCCAAGCTCTACTTTGGGGGCATGTCAGGGTGAGGCATAAAAATTGTACATTTTGATCCTGTAATTCTGTATATTCAAACTGAGACAGACATTGACATAAAAGGCAAATTTATGGTGCATTTGCAGATTTTTCTGCCCTAAACTTTTCCCCCCAAAGCCTTGGTAGTAAACATAACTTAGCGGTTTTGGGGATTGACTATTTCTTTCTCTGAGCACAGAGACAAGGAGAGACGGAGAGTGAAGAAAAGGGCTTTCTTTTGCTTCACACGCTTGGATTTACTGATCGAATGACTGGCTCTTAATGGAGGGAGGGGATACTGTGTATATCGCCAACTCTACCAGCCCAGCGCTGCTCAGGCCATTGCCAACTCCTCCCTCTCTCTCAAAATCTGCTGTAAACATATTCATGAGATTTGTACTGAATGAATTTTCCATTGCTTCTCATTGGTAACAATGAGGAATAATGTGAAGAATACCTAATGGATTTTCAGAAAATTCATGAGCACAATATGCACTAGGGTGTTCCTGAATTTTTGATTAATTCCAAACTGGCGAAAGGAAATAATTGTGCAACCGGTAGGTCACAAACCTACACTGACATCAAAACAAGGACTTGAAAGTGGTACAACTCATCCATCTTTCTTCAAATCCTTGTGAATCATCACCTGATAGTACCTTTTATAATCTAGAGCAGGGGTCCCCAACCTGCGGCCCCCAGGCCACATGTGGCCCCCAAGCTCTTTCTGTGCGGCCCTCCAAACTGCTTATTTGCTGCTATCACCCTGCAATTTTGTTGCATTTTGTGTTAAGCTGTGGCCCTCTTTAGGCACTGGGCACTCTAATGCGGCCCCAATGTGCCAAAAGGTTGGGGATCCCTGATCTACAGACTCTTCACACTAAATTTCATATTGCTGGGACAAACTGCCATTAGTTGAATGGGTTGAATTTTCAGGCTAGATAATGGGATAAGGCTGAATTAAATGGCCTTGTAAGATACTCAGAGTCAAACTACAAGTGATGAATGGCACAGGTTGGACACTTGTCAGCTTCCCTCAAGTTTTGATGGGAAATGTAGGCAGCTTGACAGAATGTTGGACAAGTGACAGTTGAAAAGTCCGTTGGACACCAGTCAGAGAGCCAAACTGCAAGACCAGGATGCCTACATTTCCCATCAAAACTTGAGGGAAGCTGACAAGTGTCTAACCTGTGTCATTCATCACTTGTAGCCTGGCCCTCATACTTGCATGCACTTCCAGTTACTTGAGGGAAACCTCAAACTTACCTGCCCTCCAGATCAACGGATTATTCACATGAATCCATTATCCTTCAGGTCTCTAAAGACATGGCACATTCATGTTTTAAATAAATACCTTCTTTCTTTGTTATTTAGAAAATTTCTATGACTTGCTTGGGGTGACAAAATACCTTTGAGGCTTTGCTAGGCAAGTGCAAAAATAAATGTTATACAGACATTTGACGGAATGTCAATGTGGATCCTGAATGTCAATAGATCCTCTGGATCTATTGACCGAATGTGTAAACAAACACTGTTCAAACCACAAGTTGTTTCAAAAAACAACACATGGATGGACTGGCAATATAAAAAACAGGGTCACCATTTGCAATTAGTCTTTTTGAACAACGCAGGTTGGCATCCCAAAACATTGCATGAGTGTGTACGTGCTGTCAAGTAACAACTGACTTATGGCGACCTCAGCAAGGGGCTTTCAAGGCAAGTGAGAAGAAGAGGCGGTTTGCCATTGCCTTCCTCTGAAGAGTCTTCCTTGGTCGTCAGTCACCCATCCAAGTCCTGACTCTGCTCAGCTTCTGAAATCTGACAAGACTGGGCTACATCATGCCACTTTCCCCTCCCCCAAATTAAGGTGATGAAAAGTCGCACCGCTGCACAATATGTTCCATCTTATGCAGCCTGGAAACTCCATCCAATGAACTTAAAAAACAATGTTCCTGGAGGCAGACTACATGTAATCTGTCTGCTGTCACTGAAAGGGCTGTTATCCAATAATTTAAAATATGAAAATGGGCTTTCCTCTTCCAAAAAGTACTCGGGAGAATGGTTTGGGGCCATGTGTAAAGCAAAAGGGGATTTAAATTGTCAAGCCCCACTCTGTTTCCATAAACTGAAATGATGTTTCCTGCAATAGCCATTTGAAAGGGGAAATAAAAAGCTTTTTTAAAAAACCTGCCTTTCTCCCTTTAAAACACTAATAACTGCATGGGAGAGGATTAAAGTGTTTTTAAAAACTTCACATCACATGTGTGGCTTTGATCCAATCTGAAAGTAAGAACATAGAAAGTAAGTCAACCCTGCTGAGTCAGACCTGTCATCGAACTAGTCCAGCAGACTGTTTCACAAAACAGCCAACCAGTTGCCTGGAGGATCAACAGGCAAGGCATAGAGCCTTCCCTGAAACTGCCTGCAAGTACTGGGTTTCAGGGGTTTACTGCCCCCTGGTTATGGAGGTTGCCCTTACTAACCACGAACCCCTTTCATGGACACCTTTTCCCTGAATCTG
Organism: Eublepharis macularius; assembly: GCF_028583425.1. Lineage (NCBI taxonomy): Eukaryota > Metazoa > Chordata > Lepidosauria > Squamata > Eublepharidae > Eublepharis > Eublepharis macularius. Next base: position 65,852,906 of record NC_072801.1, on the reverse strand, counting down.
CCTAACCCCCTTTTAAAGCCAGCTGCAATGGTGCATGCTCAATTTACCTCTTACAGGCTGAGATCAATGATCTTCATCATCTCAGTTTTAGCCCTGAAGTTCGTGCTTCCATAATTTTCACTCTTATTTGAAGTCCATCACAGTTAGTGAATATTCCATAGTATTCATTGCCTGTAGAGGGCGTCACTGTAGCTCCCTCTAACTGAGCCACTCCAGGAATCTTGAGAGATGGCAGACTTTTAAATAAGGATTTCTTCCATTCTTTTATGGGAGCCTTGAGAAAACTCTTTTTATAGGAACAGAACGTCCAGTGCACCTGACTTGCTCTCATCCAACCCCATCCTCCCACAGTTTTGAGCTTTGTTTCCAAAACACTCCCATTAGTCCTCTCGTTCTCTGTGTTTCTGCAGCTGTCTATAAAACGTGCAGATGTGCTATTTCTGGATCTAAACTTGGCTATCTTCCCTTGGTCATTGCCAGTGCAGTGGCTCCATGAATCAAAGAGCCAATAATACTCACAGATAGTGAAGGGCTTGTGTCCATTCCTCCGAGTGAAGACAAGCAAGAATGTTTGTCGTTTGCAGAGCTCTAGAAGGGGGTCGCTTCTTGCTTTGATGGCACAGCTCTCTCCTTTATGCCTACACAGCCGGAACCCAGGGGAATGGTAGACTGCTGAGCCATTCCAGAATCTATCACTGCTCTATTTTCTATGCTAAATATCTAACTGAAGAGCAGTGTGTGAATTCCCAGGTCGTATCCAGTGATGCAACTTCATTAAAGCTTTTACTCCCTTTGCAGTTTCTAGACGCAAAAACAGAAAGAAAAGCTGCAGAAACCACAACATAGCCTGGCCTTGCTAAATTTAAGCAAGTTAAAAGCTACCTGGAACCACTAGGTCTTCCCTCCCAACATCTTTCGCAAAACTGCCTACTGGTCTACATTTAGATTTTCCCCCTCCCCCCAGAACAAACTTCTCACGCCTCTCTTGTTTGGCTCACCTTTGGGCTTTTTCTTTCTGTTTGTCCTCTGGTTGATCTAACCTTGAATCAAGGCCAGCCTTACTGATTTATGCTGCTGGAGGTGTTTCGTAGAAATTCACTAGGTACAGGTAGAAATTCACTAGGTACAGCTTCCCCATCCACACCACTGAAACTCCACATCAGGTGGCACAAGCATTCAGTGTTGAATTCAGATTTCCTTTGGTAATCAGGAAACCTTGGATTACACAAGTGCCCAATATCAGCTTTTTATCCTGATTAAAATGTGCTTAGTACTTTATTATTTATTATTTCTTTATTTATAAAACATATACGCCACCTCTCCAGAGTCCTGCTCAAGCCAGCTCAAACAGTAAATCATTACAAATCAAACAGTAAATCATTACGAACCATTACCTCCAGGTTAGTCTGGCATTCTCTACGAATTACACCTGATCTCCACGCTACAGAGATCAGTTCCCCTGGAAGATGGACTCCATGGCATCACACTGTTAGCAGTCATGCCTCTTCTTCTTATTGAAAGGGTAGCCTATGAATATGAAATATCATAAGCCCCTTCCTCATGTGCCATAAGCACAAAATACTTTCTGGCCAGGCAGGACAGATACCAGCACAGTTGGAGTTGGAAAATTACCAGAAGGTGTGTCAGATTGACTAGCTGCCCCTCCGCACCCCAGAAAAGCACTTAAGTAAAACAAAGAGATCTTCCAGAAGTTCCTGCTTATCTCATCAATGCCGTTCTGTATCTTCCACACTCCCCATTCCTAATCTGGGTTATTCAGGGACCTGATAGTCCCTCCTATCCAGCCATCACACGCCATCAAGTATCCTTTTTCACCTATAGTTTTTCCCAGACACACACAATCGAACCCTTCCCAATGTATTGTCCACCTCCATCAAGTTATTGTTTCAGGGGCATTTTACACGATAATTGGGCTGCCTCAAGCTCTATGCTGTGTGGTTTTTTTGGATTCTATGCACGCCCTCAGGCACGTTACTGAGCCTTCTTTTTCCTGCCACAAAGCACTGACCACTCACGCTGCTACCTCTACAGATGTCCTTCCTCTTCTAGACTGGTATATATTGCCCTATCCTGAATCAATCTCCCCTTCTTCCTCCCTTATTTCCTAGTTAGCTCTATGTGTATGCTGTGTGTGATTTTCTATTTGTTTGCCTTTTATTTACCTTTCCTTTAGAACCAGGGCCAGCGCGCCCATTGAGGCCAAGTAGGCAGTGGCCTCAGGGCACAAGGGCTCCAGAGGGGCACCAGAGGGAGTGTTGGGGGTGGAGGCGCACGTCGCAGAGCTGGCATGGCTGTGCTGCAGCTGCTGCAGCCAGCCAGCCAGCCCCGTGCTGCTGCTGCCGCCGCCACACACACCCAGCCGGGCGCAGCAGCCGCGAGCCGCTGCTGGGGCAGTGTGCAGAGCTCAGAGCAACCTCCTCCCGCCACTCCAGCCATCTACAGGCAGCTTGCGCTGCATGATGACATCATTGCATGATGACATCATCGCGCAGCCCATGGCACACGCGCGCGCACAGCACGCATGTGTTGGAGGTTTGCCACGGGCACCAGAAACCCTGGCACTGGTAGAGTTTAGAACATCTGCCTGTTCATTTAAAAGTTTCTCTGAGGGAATGATCATGGTACACATTGGTGGAGATCCCAATTTCCACGTCTCCTTGAATGCTAATTTCCCCAACTCATATGGAGACTCCTCAGTAGGGTAAGAACACCCCTGCTGAGCTCTCTCCTCAGGCACTGCCTCCGATTCTCCATGGATTTCCCAGTCCCAGAGTTGGCAGGCCTATGCCTGCAAGCACTGGGAGGACATCAGTGGGGACTGAAGAACCAGGAGGAAAGAACCTCTTGGCATCCTGATGTCAGATTGAAGCACATGGTAGAGACTTTGTTTATTATTTCCATTAAGAGAGCCCTGGGAAGAAGGTCCTGTAAGAAAGTCAGCACAAAAGGCCTAGTTAAAGTTTAACCCCTCAAAATACAGTTATTCTCACCAGGATTGCCAGCACAGGGATAGCAACTGGTGGGAGACTCATCGACGACTTACTGACTTTGCCAGCAGCATGCTGATCCCAACATTTTATCATTTTTGCTTTGTTGAATCTTGCTCAAGAAGCAAGAAGTTGAATATCAGCAAGATGTTAGGTGTAGGTCATGTCCTGCAGATTTTTAATAGCAGCCATGGGAGAGGCGATACTAGAACAGAGCTACAACGGAGTGCAGGGAGGGAAGTATTAGGCCTTCCCCCACACACATACCAAATTCTTTATTTAAAATAACCCCACAGGGGCAGGGAAGGCCCAATGGGTTGCATCCTGCTCTCAGTGTCACCTGAATCCCCTCCTCAGTGAAGCGTCCATTGTCCACGTGGCTTTTTCCTCGCAATCCCCAGGCACAGCCTTTTGGAGATCAAAGGCGGGGGGCTTCCTTCTTCTTTCATCAGTTAAAGAAAAAGGTTGCAACACAAGGACACCCAGGCATCATCCACCTTTGCAATCTTGGTTCAGAGCAAGGACTAAGTAGCTTTGACTATATGCAACCCATATAACCAGGGCTTTTTTCTGGGAAAAGAGGTGGTGGAACTCAGTGGTGGAACTCAGGACTGCACAATGATGTCACTTCGGGTCAGCTGGAACAAGGGGGGAGTTTTTTAAAGTATAAATTGCCCTAGGAGAAAATGGTCACATGGCCGGTGGCCCGCCCCCTGATCTCCAGACAGAGGGGAGTTTAGATTGCCCTCCACGCCGCTCCAGTGGTGCGGAGGGCAATCTAAACTCCCCTCTGTCTGGAGATCAGGGGGTGGGGCCACCAGCCATGTGACCATTTTCAAGAGGTGCGGGAACTCCGTTCCACAGCGTCCCTGCTGAAAAAAAGCCCTGCATATAACTATCATATATACTTTGTTCAGTGTTTACCCATTATGCCATTCTTCAAAGAAAAATGTGACTTCCAAATGATATCCAAAAATAAATCAAATATGTGAGTGAAGGATGGTGCATATAGTCTGCACCACTGGTTAAAGGAGATAAAATACAAAAATACAAGCATTTGCAGATTATTTATTATTTATATTAGAAGAGCTTTTGGACTCAATAGAGCAATTAATGCACTATCTTAAAGAATATGGCTCGATGACCGGAATGAAGGTTAATGACTAGAAAACAAAAGTGATAACTAAACATATGACAACACCCCAAAAAACAGAGTTAATCAGACTGACAGGATTTCAGTTAGAGAAGTAAAATACTTAGGGGTTTACTTAACATCAAAATGTAGCTCATTAATGAACGACAATTATATGAAATTGCTTCAAGAGATCAAGAAAGATTTAGAGAAATGGAAAGGATTACATGTTTCGGTGCTGGGAAGGATTGCAACTATCAAAATGAACATACTACCATGGATTATATATCTATATCAAACCATCCTGATCTGTATTAGTAAATCTTTCTTTGAAGAGCTAAATAAATCAATGTCCAAATTTATCTGGCAAGAGGAAAAACCAAGAATTAAACTGAAAACACTCCAAGATTTGAAAGAAAATGCTGGTTTTGCTTTACCGGACTGGAAAACTTATTATAAGTTTTAGTTTGGATGAGAGAATGGATTCTTTTAGAAAATCAAAGACTTTTGGCCCTAGAAGGACATGATCTGCAGTTAGGATGGTACACATTTGTATGGTATGGAAAAACAAACGGACATAAGTATTTTAAGAACCATTTGATTAGCAAATCCCTTATAACAACATGGGAAAGAATTGTACCACTAATATATTCTAAAATTCCACAATGGGTGTCACCATTAGAAGCATTTTCACAGCCAAATGTATTCTCTCTAGACAGGATTATTAGATATAAAGACCTTTTAGATGATAAAGGAACATTAAAAACAAAAGAATTACAGAGACAAGGCATTAACTTAGATTGGTGGTCAAGGGCCCAGATTGAGTCTACATATAATAAAGATTTTTAAAGTGGGAGTTTTTACTTAGAACAAAATGCTTTTGAAAAACTGTTATGTGATTCTGATGAAAAACTGATAAAAATGTATGTATTCTTAATGCAAATGAAGATGAAAAATGAGGGGATGGAGGAATATAAGGCTAAATGGACACAAAATTTAGGATATAGTATTGATTTGACACAATGGAATAGGATATGGAAAGTGAATGTTAAAATAACTAAGTTAGTTGCTTTTAAAGAGAATTTATGTAAGATGTTTTATAGATGGTATTTAACTCCATATAGACTTGCCAAAATGTATAAAAATATGTCAAATAACTGCTGGAAATGTGGGAAACATACAGGAACATTCTATCTTATGGGGTGGACTTGTAAAGAGATACATAAATTTTGGATAACGGTACTTACATTACTACAAATGATTTTACAGATTTCAATTCCCTTTAAAATTTTTGTTAAACTGCATACCAGAAGAGCTGAACGAAGACCAGAAATATTTCATAATACATGTAGTAACAACAGCAAGAATTTTATTAGCATACTATTGGAAATGATGACCAACAACACCTCAGCAAGAGGAACTAATAATGAAGATAATGGAAAATGCGGAAATGGACAAGTTAACTTCATTAATGAAAGGACAAATGGAAGAAGATTTTGCTGCCCCATGGATTCCCTTTTATAACTGGATTAAAAACAAATATAAAGACCTGAATGTAGTAAACATATGAAGACAGTATTGTAACTGTTACTAGTAATCACAATAGAAGGATTTGTAGTGTGAAATGATATGATATGTAGATAAGTAGAATGGTGATGTAAGCAGACTTTATGATTTTTCTATTACCTTTCCTCTTCCCATTCCCCTTCCCCTATTCCTATTTTTATAAGAAAACGAATCAAATATTTATTTTAAAAAACCATCAAAATTAAAAATTGTGCTTATGACATGGATTCGAATCCATTTACTTCATGATTGTTAGTGTATTTGGCATGGCACTTTCATAACAGGGGAAAAAACAGAAAGGTTCTTGAATGAAGGAGTTTATTACATTTTTTTAGCCTACCATTCTACCAGAATACACAGGGTGATATACATGATGCCCCTCCTCCTACCCCTGTTTGATACTCACAACAACCCTGTGAGGTAGGTTAATCTGAGAAATAGTAACTGGCTTAAAATTACTTAACAAGCTTCCTGGCTACTTCCAAATTCAGCACTCTAACCACTATACTGCATGAACATTCTATCTTGTTCATTACCAAGATCTAAATAAAACAAGGGTGAATGGTAAGGAGCAAAGATTGTGAGGAAGTGCAGATTACAAACTGTATAATTTCCCTTAAGGTTCAAGCATTAGAAGTAAAGCAGCCAAAGTGTTCACAGAAACAGTGGGGATTCACATGAGATTTTCTTATTCAAACCATTTTTACAGCTTGCGAAATGTTGCTTTTCCTTGGCTCAATATTTATTTCAGTGCACGGCTTTAATATTCATTTCCTCAATGTAAAGAACATCTAGCTCTCTCTAGGATACTCTTTCCCCATCCCACTATCACCCTGTTTAAGGCCCCTTTCACTTCTTTGTTCCTAAGGCTATAGATCAAGGGGTTCAACATGGGGGTAATTACCCCATACAGCATGCTCACCAGCCTATCCTGGTCCGGGTGGTGGCTGGAAGAAGGCCGTATGTAAGTGAAGATGGTGGTCCCATAGAAGAGGCACACCACCATGAGGTGAGAGGCACAGGTAGAGAAGGCTTTGCGCTTCCCCTCTGCAGAGCGGATCTTCACTATGGTGGAGATGATATAGACGTAGGAGACCAAGGTGACCAGGAAAGCCCCCATACCAAAAATGCCCCCAACAATAAGAACAACCATCTCAGCCAAGTAGGTGGAAGCACAAGAGAGAGCCAGCACAGGTGGGATGTCACAATAGTACTGATTGACTCTATTGGACCTGCAATAAGGTAAGATGAAGGTCAACACTGTGTGTAGCAAAGAGTTGAGGAACCCAGTGATCCACGTGCCGGCCACCATCTGAAGGCAGAGCTTCTTGCTCATGATGAGTGTATAGCGCAAGGGGTTACATATGGCCACGTAGCGGTCATATGCCATGACAGCCAAAAGGAAGACCTCTGTCCCTGCCAGGGCTACTAGGAAGTAGAGCTGCAGAATGCAGCCAACAAAGGAAATGGTTTTTTTCTCCAACAAGAGGCTCTCCAGCATTTTAGGCACCGTGGCTGTGGGACAGAAGATGTCCAGCAAGGAGAGGTTGGTAAGGAAGAAGTACATGGGGGTGTGCAAATGAGAGTCAGTTGCAATGGCGAGAAGGATGGTACCATTTCCCACCAATGTAATAGTATAGATGAGCAAAAAAACAGCAAACAAGGAGAAGCGGATGGCCGGAAGATCAGAAAGACCCATCAGGATGAATTCTGTCACTACTGTGCTGTTGTCCATTTCTCTGCTCAAAGAAGAGTTCCCCTGCAAAAAGAGAAAACCATAGGAAACATATTCAGTTTGTGAACAGCTACAGTCATGAAGACCTGCTTTTAAAAGGATTTAGTTACAGGCATGGAGGGGTGATAATGGCTAGAAATGAAAACTTCCTGTTCAGAAGCTCTGGGTGAGAGTTCACGGACACAAACAATTGGGGGGTTGCTATCACCTGCACACTCTATCAATGGCCTTTCCTATCTGACCGATGTTGGAAATATAATTCTCACACCAAAGAACCTTTGCCCTGTCAAAATTGGCTAAATTCTCTATGATCTCTTTATCCTGTCCAAGGTTATTTGTTTACAATTCATGCTAAGTGCAGAGAAACAATTACAGTTCTAGTATCTGACATTGATTTTTCACTTTTTTTCAAACTGAGGTAATTCCTCCCCTCAAGCCACCAAAGAGAGGAAACCAGGAGTATGTTGAGGGAAAGACAACAGAGAGAAAGAAAGCGGAAACGAAAACTCTGCCAGCCTCGCTGGATTTCGTTGAGGCACAACTGGAACTCATATAGCCGCTCTCATCTTGTCGTCTGCTGCCTTTCAGCACCATTTGCAAAAAGAGGCAGGAAACATTACATTTGGAAAACCATGCTTAGTCTTACACCCAACCTGCTCCTGCACTCTGAATATGTAGTGAAGCAGAACACAAGTATTTTGTGACAAGTCAAAGAGGCTCTGCATATTTTCAAGAATACTTTTCTCTCAGCCTTACGGCTCAAAATTGGCTCAGCCCTCATGAATTCTTCACACACACATAAAATCAGAAAGGAGCAAAACAGACAAGGAGAGCTAGCCTATATCAACAAGAGGGAGAGTGAAAAAGAAATTTGCTTTCATTGAGGGAATATGAAGGGTAGATTTTAGAAGGGGCAATAGATATGTGTTCCCCAGTTGTCATTTGTCGGGGGGGGGTTAATTTCTAAAGAGAGAGGTGCTGGGGTTTTAATATATGTGGGAGTTATGCCATCACTCTACTTCTTAATTCTAAGTGCATGGAGAAAGAAGAGACCACAGTTGTTCAGTGGTAAGGGAAGGCCACTCGGTGTGTGTCCACTATACCTTCCTCACAAATACACAAGCTGAGATGAAGTTGCTGTGACTCATGAAAGCTCTTACCCTACCACAAATTTTGTTAGACTTATAGGTGATACTGGACTCTTGCTCTTTTCTACTGCTACAGACAGACTACGAGTCTCTTTGCCCATGACATCTTATACAGGGATGCTCAAGTGAAAGATCTTACACTTGTTCTCCCATTGTGGGTGCACATGCACTGCTAGGGAGACAGAATACACTTGAATATAAGACCACGTAAGTCACTTGAGCATCCCCCTGTCTTGTGTAGAGAGACTCTAACATGGCTACCCATCCTGATCTATCTATCTAAGAGTCTCTCTACACCAGATATCTTAGACAGGGATGCTCAAGTGACTTATTTTCTGTGTAGTCTTACATTCAAATGTACTCTATCTCCCAAGCAGTGCATGTGTACTCACAATAGGAGAACAAGTGCAAGATCTTTCACTTGAGCATCTCCGTGTAAGATGTCTTGTGTAGACAAGACTCTAAGAGGGAATCTGTTGAAACTTTAGTAAAGTCCAAGTGTTTCTGATGTGGAATAACATGAATTCTGTTAAATAAGTCCCATGGTTGTGATTATATTTCCATCAAAGGGAAAAGTTAACTTTAAAAAACACTGATAAACCAAGCTGCATTGAGGCATCTTTTAAACGATTTGCAATAAGTCCTTTTGGTCACAGCAGGCTGGCAGCCCAAAAATTACAGTGATGTAAAACCACACCACTGCATAGCATGATCTTTCTTAAACGGTCAGGTAACTCCCTTCAATTAACGGAAAGAACATTCCTCCTCCTCCAGGCAAATTTTTGGTAATCTGCCTGCTCAGGAGGAAAGGATTTTTACCGAGTAATTAAAAATATGAGAACAGGCTTGCAAAATCATAGAGAGCATGCCAGTTTCTGAATGAAAGAGAACCGCAGGAGCACTTTGTTATATGAAGTCTACTATGGTCCAACGAAGCTGCAAAGAAGGTAACCCTACCAAATCATCTTGAGAAATGGTAGACTCTGTCTAAGGATTTTTTTAACATTATGTGATCTTCAAGAAAACTCAACAGGATGGTACCTTACACCGAAAAGACTTTCCCATATTTTTCCCTCAGCATCCCCACAATGTTGGGGAAAGTGTGGAGAGGTGGGTTCATTTGCCCATTGTTGGTGGGAGTGTAAGTCTATAAAAAAATTTTGGGAGGAAGTCATTGAATTAATCAGAGTAATTACAGGGTACAAGGTTCCACTGGACCCAAAAGTTATTTTTCTAAGTCAATGGGAAGATTTAGCTATCCCGAAGATTAGGAAAGAGCTGATTGTAACATTTTTTGTAGTAGCAAAAAACATGATTGCACTAGAATGGAAAAAAGAAAAGGCACCTTCGATAGACTCTTGGTTTGAAAAAGTCTGGAACCATTTTATATTAGAAAAAACCCATAATGATCTCTATACAGCAGAAAGATTTCCTGTAAGTACTAAGTTTATGGAAAAATGGCTACCGTTCTTTGAATATGTAGATAAGCATAACATGCAACCCAAATCAAAAATATTACAAGCAATAACCAATTATGGTGGTTTTGTTTTGCAGTTCTTAAAAAAAAATAGTGATGTGTATATCTTTGTTTTAATTTGTTTGATTCTCTTCCTGTATCAAACTAGTTTTATTACTTGTTCAACTATATGTGGCTTGATTGTAAGATAATATGTTGTTGTTGTTTAATTTCAATAAAATGTTTAATAAAAAAAAAGAAAACTCAACAGGAGCAGAATGTCCAGCACACCCAACTTACTGTCATTCAAGCCCATCTTTCTACAATTCCAAACATCCTTTCCAGAACATTCCCATTATCTCAACCATTTCTAATGTTTCAGCCACTTTTTAATGAATTCTCCTCTTTCCAGCTGTGCTGTCTCTGTACCTAAACTCAACCATCTTTCTTATCCCTTGACCCTCCTCATCACAATTGGTCTTTGTATCCAACAGCCAATTATACTCACAGGTAGTTCATAGCCTGTATCAATTCCTCCAATGGAAAACAGTCAAGAATTCTTCTCATCTGTAGAAAGGGTCACTTTTTGCTCTGGCAGTCCAGCTTTCTCCTATAAATGTGTGCAGTGGGAACTCCAGGGAACGGTAAACACTCTGAGCCGCTCCAGCCATGCCAATCTATGACTGCTACATTTTCCACGGTAAATGCTGAAGTGAAGAACAGTGTGTGAATTCCCAGAACACCCAACTTAGTGGTTAACCATCATTCATGCCCTTCTCCCCACAGAGCTTCTACTATGCAAAGAAGCAAAGAAGAGATACAGAAAAATGAGCCAGAGAACCCACAGTTCAGCCCAACTTTTGCTGCGTTCTCTCCTGACCAGTACCACCTCTGCCTACCACAGGCTGCACCTGTGGGTCTGAGGCAAGCCAACCCTATTGTGGGGTGGGAGATATGGAAAGAAACTCTGGTGGGCAGGAGAGAATATCTAACAACAGTATATTGGGTGGGGGAGCAGGCAGGTAGCCAGCTGATTAAAAGAATAATCCTACATGAGACAAGGTTGCCAGATCCAGGTTGTGAAATTCCTGGAGATTTGGGGAGTGGATTCTGGAGATGATGAGGTTTGGGGAGGGGAGGGACCTCAGCATGGTATAATGCATAGAGTCTATCCTCTAAAGCAGCCATTTTCTCCAGGAGAACTGATCTCTATGGTCTGGAGATCAGTTATAAGTCTAAGAGATCTCCAGCCACCACCTGGAGGCTGGCAACCTCAAGAATGGATTTGAAGAGAGTCAACAAAGCAACTCAGAGCTGGTCTGCCCTCTTCAGCTAAGCCAAGCATGTACTCATAAGACTCATAAGAGGGCCAAGCCAAAGGAAGGGGCATGAAGCCTTTAAATAGAGTTAAGGGGTTAATTGTCCCCTACCTGATCCAGGGGCAGCACAAGTGGAAGGAGGTAGGCCCTCTGTGGCCCCCTGTAACTGGCACACCACCTCATCAGTCACAAATATGCAGAGACAGCAAAGGCCATGGCATTTTTCTTCCACCCAAACGGTATTGTTAAGGATAAATAAGATGATGGTGCCAATTTGGGATCCTCTGGTGCCAGAGAAATACTTCTGATTCAGTCTTCAGCCTACAAATAAGAGTACTTACAATGCCATCCTTAAGGCAATTACCATGAAATTTCCCAAAATTTCATGGTTTCTATTGGATTTGTTTACAATAGGCCGAAATATTATATTTGGCCTAGTTCTCGTCGAAGTGTTGGACCTGTATCTGGGCTGTACTATGTCAAACTTCAAGTGGGAGCTCAGGTTGTTAAAAGTTCCTCCAGAAAAGAACCCTTCACAGGGAAAGTAAGCATCTGAGAAAAGGCTAGTCTAGCTTTATTTACAGAGTGTAGGAATCTTTGCTCGTAGTAGAGAATTTCCAGAATCTTCCACCTAAGGTCCTTTAGGTGGAGAGTTCAAAGATTGTACCTTGAAACTTCGGTATACAAAGCATGTGCTTAGCTTCTGTGTTATGGGCCATTCCTGCGGTCCTTGTAGCTAGAATTAAAGATGAAAAAAATCATTTTGGGAGACAACTCATCTAGGGTTGCCAACTCTGGGTTAGGAAATTCCGGAGATTTTGGAGGTGGAGCCTGGAAAGGGCAGGGTTTGGAGAGGAGAAGGACCTCAGCTGAGAATAATGCCATAGAGCCCACCTTCCAAGGCAGCTATTGGGGAACCAATCTCTGTAGTCTGGATCTTCAGCCACCATCTGGAGGCTGGCACTCCTAACTTAGATACAATGTAGGTAGGAAAAAAAATTTCAATGTAACATACAAAGAAAGGATCTAGATTGGGTAATGCAGCTTCTAAAGCTCCAAAGTGATGACTCCCATGAAGAAAGGAAGATCTCTATTGGGACAAAAGTCCATCTACAATATATTGGAGGGGCAGCCAGTTTTACTACTGGTGAAAAAAGGGAGAAGAGGTTCCAGTTGACCATCCAGAAAGGCTACACTGGGGATCAAGGAATCTGCATGAGCAAAAGCTCTGTGGAACATGGAAGAGAACTGGCCAAGTGGAAACGTTTGCAATGCTGCGCAGCCAGATACTTCTGGAAAGCACCAAAAAGGCCATAAAGTATCCAAAAAGGGCCTCCCCCTATTCTTTGTTCCCAGATCTTGGTATTGGGAGCTAGGCTGCCTCTGTACACAGAGGTTCCATTTATTTACCATCACCAGGGCTTTTTTTCTGGGAAAAGAGGTGGTGGAACTCAGTGGGTTGCCCTCAGAGAAAATGGTCACATGGCTGGAGGCCCCGCCCCCTGATCTCCAGACAGAGGGGAGTTGAGATTGACCTCTGTGCCGCTGAGTGGTGCGGAGGGCAATTTAAACTCCCCTCTGTCTGGAGATCAGGGGGAGGGGCCACCAGCCATGTGGCCATTTTCAAGAGGTTCCAGAACTCCATTCCCTCTCGTTCCCCCTGAAAAAAAGCCCTGACCATCACCAATACCCACTGATAGATCTGTCAGCCATGAAACTGCTTATTTTTTTCCATCCTGAGATCATTGTTTTCTGTTGCTGCCAGTGACTGATTGGGAGGTACATGGCAACATCCAGGTTACCACATTGAGCTCATTAACTGACTCAAGTTTACAGCCCTGTTGTGTGATTCATCCAAGCGTTCACAAGACTGGCTGCAACACCAAAGCGATCCGTGCCAATCTCGGAATTTCATCATGCTTCAACTATAGCATAGACGTTTTATTGAACGGGGTAATTGGATTTATAGGCTCATGAAATATTTAGGCAGACTATTAATAAAAGATTGTGTTGCAAAGCAAAACCGAGTCATCAACCAACTTCTAGCCTTGGGACAGAAGGTGTCCTTCAAGGAGAGGCTGGAGTGGAACCCATACATGGGGTAATCTCAGAACCTGATGAACAGGTTCTTGGGGTTAATTTCCTCTTTTTTATGCCCTACACTGTCCTATAGGTTTCAGGCAGGTTAATTAAATGTTAAAGTTACCTTTCTTCTTTCCTGCATATCTTTCTGGCTGCATCCCCACGTTGTTAGATATGCCACTGTCTTTGCAGGACAGCCATCATTCACAGCTGGGGTTTCTTGTATGGATAGTTGCAAAACACTACTATAACACAATGCACGCACAAAATCCAAAGATACGGGAATGCAGACTCTCTCCCTCGCACTCTCATACACACAAACAAAATGCCCTACAGGCTATCCTTTCTTAACCTTCTTTACACCACCCAAAGAACCTATACTAAACAGTCACTTCCACTTATTGATAGTTTCCAGTGCGAGAACCTAAATCGATGCTCAAATCTTGAAAGTTGAGCCTATGCAAACTTATTTCCAAATAGGGTCTGCTGAGTATACTGGGACTTCTTATACTGGGACTGAGTATGCTGTAGCCATGCAGAGGATGGGTTACGGAGCCCTGGACTGGGGTTGTGGCATTCAGACGATAGGAACACACTCTTTCCCAACAGGTCAAAGTAGCACACATAGTTCTTTGTCTCGCCCTGTGCATTTAGATGCAGTGAAAAATAAACACAGGTAGGGTCATTCATTATGCATTAGGTTTTACATAAAAATTGGGTAACAATTGCTACATGATGTTTTAGGTAGACATATTCCAGAGTCATGATGACAGGCAGAGACTTTGACAAGCCAAAGAATGGCTGAGCAATGAGATGAGTCCGCTTGGCTGTTACTCTCCAACAAACCACACTCCTTGTGTCCCATCTTTCTCGTTTAGCTTTTCAGCACTCTTTGCAGAATGTGTTGTCTATGAACTCCATCCCTTCTGATCTTTCCCATCTTCCTTAACAATGTACCGTAGCTGTCTCAGTGGTTTTGTAAAGCAAATATCCAGGTGTTGTCCACTGGCAAGAACCTTCTTCCATCCATTTCTCCATAGTCTTTATTTTTGTTATGAAAATTCTATGTACATGATTCTTTACAGTTTTAAGAGAGATTATGACATACATTTCAACTTGGGGCGAGGAGGACAATAAAGGAGGGTGGAGGTCTCAAGATCAACAGAGGATTTTGTCAATAAGGACATCAGCATCAATTTATACTTAATTTTGGTTTGTGAAGGGGTTTGTGGGCTTAATCTGAAAAATTGTGGGTTTGTTTCTTTAATAATAACAACAACAACAACAACAACAACATTCAATTTAAATACTTTCCTTCAGAACAACTTAACGTCCACTCAGAGTGGTTTACAAAGTATTTTATTATTATCCCCACAACAATCACCCTGTGAGGTGGGTGGGGCTGAGAGAGCTCTGGAAGAGCTGCGACTGACCCAAAGTCACCCAGCTGGCATCAAGTGGATGAATGGGGAATCAAACATGGGCCGTTTCCAGATGGCTTACCTGCACCCGGAACGTCGCGCCACATTGCGGGGAAAACGCGAAATATCGCATTTTCTCACGCGAGTTTTGCGCGACATCACGCGACATCGCACAAAACTCGCATGAGAAAACGCGATATTTCGCTTTTTCCCCGCAATGTGGTGCGACATTCCGGGTGCAGGTAAACCATCTGGAAACGGCCCAGCTCTCCAGATTAGAGTCCCGCTGCTCTTTGCTTATATTTCCTTTTTATCTTGACAAGCAATCAAACGATTTTAAAATATATTATAGTAGAATGATTTCATAAAACGACATAAATGCAAAGGCAGTAAAAAGCACACATTTATTTAAATCCTGGAGGAATAAAAATGTGTTTGTTTGCCTCACAGCAAAATCAAATAAAAACACTGATGTGTCTTTCCGGGTATTGCATCCCTCAGCTCTGAGCCATAATCAAAGACAGACTGTTCCAAATAGAAGCCAATTTCACTCTTTAGTCTGAAATGATGGTACATTCAGAGCAGATCCTTGTCTTCAGATCTCACAGCCTGGGAAAGGATTGTATAGATCAAGGAGCTCAGTGTGACAGGCCCAGGATCAAAACTATCACCTGAAACAAACTGATACCCCAACGCTAGAGCTACCTGCTCTGGGTTGGGAAATTCCTGGAGATTTTGGGAGCCTGGGGAGGTTAGAGATTGGGGAGGGGAGAGACTTCAGAGCATTATAATGCCATAGAGTCCTTCCAAAACAGCCATTTCTCCAGGGGAACGGATCTCTATGGCCTGGTGATCAGTTGTAATTCCAGGAGATCTCCAGCCACCACCTGGAGGTTGGCAAAACTACCCAGCCAAAGGATTCAGAACCCCTGTGACATATTCTTTCCAGCTCGTACCTGTTAAGAAGCAAGTATTACCATTTTGTATCAGGTGATCATAGTCAAATACAATCCCAAGTGCAGCACATTTAGTTCATCTTGGAAGTTACTAAGGGTTACTCTAAACATTACTTCCTTCACAAGTTCTCCACGAAGCCAGCCCCCACCCCACCCCGCTCCTGCAGACACATAGCAGCTTTGAGGAATGGCTTGCATAGAAAAAGGAGAGGCCAAAAGGGCATGGAAAGCTGTTGGCGGAAGGACAGCTCCCGCATTTCTCCCAAGCTTTTTCCCCCCAGGCAAAAACAGTGAGGAGAGGACAGTTTTTCCATTTCTGCTACCTCACTTGCACAAAATAACTCCACGTGGAGCAGACAAAATAGGAAGCTCTTCCCCCCACACACACACTTTTTGCACAAGAGAAATAATCTTGGGGGAAAGTCAGGAGTTCTCCTTCCCTGGCAGCGGCTTCCCAAGACCATTTGGGCTCTCTTTTTTTTTTATGCAAGCTATTCCCCAAAGCTGTTGTGTGTCTGTACAAGCCTGGGTTGGCTCCGTGGAAAACTCATGAAGGAAGTAACATTAAGAGCCAAGCTACAAGTGACGCCTGACACAGGTTGGACACTTGTCAGCTTCCCTCAAGTTTTGATGGGAAATGTAGGCGTCCTGGTTTTACAGCTGTAATGGAGAGCGAAGCTGCAAGACTAGGATGCCTACATTTCCCATCAAAGCTTGAGGGAAGCTGACAAGTGTCCAACCTGTGTAAGGCATCACTTGTAGCTTGGCTCTTAGAGTGAAGAACGACAGTGCCAAGAATCTGTCTTGCAGCCATGGGTGCAGCCACCACATTGGCCAAAACTGATAAAAGGAAGCAGGTCTGAGCCACAAAAGCAACGAGAATCGGACAGCAGCACTTAGCTCCATTCTACCCCTTAACTTCAAAACCTACTCCTTAGAAAAGAGTATGATTCTGCTGCTGCTCTGTGGAGTCCCCCATGACCATCAACCTGATCATGTCTGGAGTTATGTCTTACTCATTCATGTCACTGCTGTTTTGAGAGGAGAATGGAAGAAAGTTCAAGGCACAACAGCAGCAAGCAGAAGATTGAAGGGGAAAATACCAGGAGCAGGTTTCAAGATGCTGTTTAGAGGTTTGCATCATTTTGATTCTTTAGACCAGTCATAGTATTCTGCATTTCTCTGGCTCAGAATTCCATTGTTTTGGTGCAAAACATTAATAAATACAAATCCATGGCAAAGGACATGAAACTTTATCAAAGCCAGTCTTTACCTCTCACAACATTAGCGCCATAGATGAACTATTACCCTCTTTAAGGCCCCTTTCACTTCTTTGTTCCTAAGGCTGTAGATCAAGGGGTTCAACATGGGGGTAATTACCCCATACAGCATGCTCACCAGCCTATCCTGGTCCGGGTGGTGGCTGGAAGAAGGCCGTATGTAAGTGAAGATGATGGTCCCATAGAAGAGGCACACCACCATGAGGTGAGAGGTGCAGGTAGAGAAAGCTTTGCGCTTCCCCTCTGCAGAGCGGATCTTCACTATGGTGGAGATGATGTAGATGTAGGAGACCAAGGTGACCAGGAAAGCCCCCACGCCAAAAATGCCCCCAACAATAAGAACAGCCATCTCAGCCAAGTAGGTGGAAGCACAAGAGAGAGCTAGAACAGGTGGGATGTCACAATAGTACTGATTGACTCTATTGGACCTGCAATAAGGTAGGATGAAGGTCAACACCGTGTGTAGCAAGGAGTTGAGGAACCCAGTGATCCACGTGCCAGACACCATCTGAAGGCAATGCTTCTTGCTCATGATGAGTGTATATCGCAAGGGGTTGCATATGGCCACGTAGCGGTCATATGCCATGGCAGCCAAAAGGAAGACCTCTGTCCCTGCCAGGGCTACTAGGAAGTAGAGCTGCAGAATGCAGCCAACAAAGGAAATGGTATTTTTCTCCATCAAGAGACCCTTCAGCATCTTGGGCACCGTGGCTGTAGGGCAGAAGATGTCCAAAAGGGAGAGGTTGGTGAGGAAGAAATACATGGGGGTGTGCAAATGAGAATCAGTTCCGACGGCGAGAAGGATGATTCCATTTCCCAGTACAGTGATCAAGTAAATGAGCAGGAAGGCAGCAAACAGGGAGAGCTGGACAACTGGGAGATTGGAGAGTCCCATTAGGATGAATTCTGTTACTGCCGTGCTGTTCTCCATTTCTGTGTTCAGAGCACAGCTGCCCTGCAAGAAGCATACAATCATGGATCTGCCCTCAAAGAGATCAGACACAGCCATGGAGGATCCATTTAGGGACTGAACCAGGCAGGGACTTTCCGCATACAAGACACGTGCTCTAACGCCATGCTCCCTCTCCTCTCCCACTTTTACCATGAGCTATCTCATGGGCTTCAGGAAGTGTACAATGTTATAAAACCAGCTTTTCCCATTGTGTATGAAACACAACACACACACACACACACACCAATCAGTTTTATGCCCTGATGTTAACAAAAAACAAAAATGTTCTTACAGTTATGTCTAGAGTTACAAGGTCCAATACTGAAGATTTCTGTACCTTTCACAGTTGCAAGGAATGGAAGAAGAGCCCTGTCTGACCAGACACAGCATCATGATTTGAGCAATTCTCAGCCAGATGCTTTTAGGAAACCACCCACTGGGCATGAAGGTTGCAGTGAAGCCCCATAATTTTATCCCCATCGACCTCCTGAGTGGTCTACTGCCTCTGGACATTGCATTTAACTTCCATAGCTAATAACCATAGCCAGGGCTTTTTTTCTGAGAAAAGAGGTGGTGGAACTCAGTGGGTTGCCCTCAGTGAAAATGGCCACATGGCTGGTGGCCCCACCCCCTGATCTTCAGACAGAGGGGAGTTTAGATTGCCCTCCGCGCTGCTGGTGCGGAGTGCAATCTAAACTCCCCTCTGTCTGGAGATCAGGGGGCGGGGCCACCAGCCACGTGGCCATTTTCAAGAGGTTCTGGATCTCCGTTCCACCAAGTTCCAGCTGAAAAAAAGCCCTGACCATAGCTAGCCATTCTATGACACATCCCTCTGATTCCTTTGTAAAGCCTTTCAAGGCAACATCTTCTGCCAGCAAATTCCTCAGAGTGGAAAATTATTTTATTTGTTCTGAATCTACTGCTATGGTTTAATGGATATTGCAGTTTTAAAAGGAGAGTTTCAGCAGGTTTGCCTAGTCTCTACACACAGCTGGATTTTCTGTATAATAGAAAGCACTTCTCCACAAATTCTCTGTTCTTTTAATGAACTTCACCTTCCTTTGAATGGACACGTGTTGACATGTTAATGTAGCTCTGTCTGCATACCAACTATGTAGCTCAACCTACTCTCAATTCTCCTGCTGCTTGGCATGTTTTTAAGGGATACCAAACATTGTAGAAAGAAAATTGACAACTGTGGGGCCTTTATCAAGTCATTTGAACCATTTTATTTACTTAATTTTTCATTCCACTTTACAGTAAAAAATTAGCCCACAGGTATCAAAATCCAGTACAGGGGGCAATTAAAAATCAGTACAAATCTTCCTTAGGGGCAGTGCTTTTTTGATTTTAAAAAAGTGTCGGTACTAGATTTGCTGATTTCCGCCAAACCCCCCCCCCCTTCTGCAGGTGCCCTCTAGGCTGTACCTGAGAGACTCTCTCTCTTTCTCTGAGTTGGTGGGCTGGTGCATGAAGATCAGGACTTGGGAGAGCCCTGAAAAAAGGTGCCAGTTTTCAGTATCGGTGAATATCATCACACTAAAAAGCCCTGCTTAGGGAAAGATGTTCAGCTAAGCGGCACCCCCTTGATCTGTTCACTTCAGCAGCAGGAACCTGGAGAGAGGGTGGACTCGTCTAGAACTGAGAGCCAAGCTACACGTGATGCCTTACACAGGTTGGACACTTGTCAGCTTCCCTCAAGTTTTGATGGGAAATGTAGGCATCCTGGTCTTGCAGCTGTAATGGAGAGCCAAGCTGTAAAACCAGGATGCCTACATTTCCCATCAAAACTTGAGGGCAGCTGACAAGTGTCCAACCTGTGTAAGGCGTCACTTGTAGCTTGGCTCTGAATCTAGGCACGATGGCTGTTGCACGTTTTTCCACAAACAGCACCTTCTGCAGGCAATGAAGCCTGCCCAACCAAACATTCTTGAGACATAGTATTCTCCAACTAAGGTTATTGTTTGTTGTTTAATTTATGTAAACTTTAAATAGATTCTGCAGGAGCAGATTGTTCACATGACTTGCTCTCATCCAACTGTATCTTCTGAGAATCTTTTCCCTAGCATCCCCTGTACCTCTTCCATTCCCCATATTCCTGATGCTTCATAGTGCTCAGTTGTTGCCATCACAGGGGATCTTCGCATCAAAGAACCAGTAATACTCACTAAAGACGAAGGACTCGTATCCATTCCTCCAAATGAAGATCATCGAGCTTTTTTCTTATCTGAGGAGATGAAGGAACGGTTGGTTGCCTGTTGCTCTGGCAGCCCATCATTTTTCTATGAGAGTGTTTGTTGGAAGCACAAGGGAATAGCAGACCCCTCAGCCGCTCCAGCAGCCCCTGTAAACCACTTCTGCATTTCCCATGATAAACATTGAAGTACAATACATGAATTCCCAGACCAAGCTTAATGTGGCCTTCTGAGGGCCAAGCTACAAGTGACGAATGACACTTGAACAGCAAGTGGATTGAGTGGAGCGCAAGTGAACAGGGAGAAATACACTTGCCGTTCAAGTGCCATTCGTCATTTGTAGCTTGGCCCTCAGTCTTTCAAGCTTTTGCTCTGTTTGGAGTTTCTATTATACAGAGGACCAAAGACAAAAAGAAAACCAGCTGAAACCACAACTCAGCCCAGCCTTGCTGAGTTTAATTGAGGTGCAGCAGGAATTCAGAAGCTGTTCAGCCTTCTAGCCTCCTTTGCAAAAGGAAGTATAAGGAGGCCGAGTTAGAGTTTTTTCCTCAGAAGAAGCTCCTCACACATCTTCCTTGGCTCATCTTTGACCTTTTGTTTCTGTTTGGCTTATGAACCCTGGGCTGACTGAACCTTGTATCTAGGGCTGGCCACCTTATTTGTTCATCCATTCATTTATAATGTTGGGAGGTCCTTCTATGGTTTTAATAGCTGCCTAACAGGTAGAAGTTTGCAAGGTGCAGCTTCCTCCATCCATGCCTCTGAAAATCCATCTCTGGGGAAGCATCAAGCATGGAATTCAGTATCTGGTACTTTCCATATGCTTGCAGCTACCTTCTCTCTCACATTACATCATTGGCTCGCCTCTGCATTAAGAACAAACTTGAGAGTATATCCCGGCTAGAATTAAGCTGGGTCTACCTCTTTGAAAGACCTTCCATAAAATTGTCTATACCTGATGGAGCTTATAATGCAAACCATAGAGGCGATAGAAGCCTAATGAGTTCACTCCTGAACAAATGCTGATATAAAAAGAATACTGAGGACCACGCATATTATTTCCTCCTAAATGAGTCCCAAATGGCATTGTTAAAAATAATGAAGATTATGGTGTCGATTCTAGATCCTCTTGTGCGAGGAAGCTACCTCTGATAAGCTCCTCAGGACAATAGCAACAGTAATTACGATGGTGTCATCAAACCAATGGATCTAAAGTCCCCAAACCTTCCACAATATTTATGTTATGTCAAGATCATGTCCTTAGCCTTGTTGACTGAGATGGTAAACCTGTGTGTGACTAAACCATAACAGATTGCAGGTGCAAGGTCATATGACTCGTCTAAAGAACAAAAACCTTGCTTAAAGAAAGCTAACTGTCAAAGATTCAAGTCTAGCCTTCTGTGTGTGTGTGTATGTGTGCCATCAAGTCATAATAAACTTATGATGACCCCAGCAAGGGGCTTTCGAGTCAAGTGAGAAGCAGGGGTAGTTCTAGCTTTCTCTCTGATGTGTTAATTAACAGAGTGCAGGAATCTTTTTTTCTGTCATATTTCCAGGCTCCTGCCATTTGTGGTCCTATAAATGGAGATGCCAAGAATTGTACTGTATTCAAATCATGTGCTCTGTCTTGGATCTGAGTCCTTATTGCTATGAGAAGATATAGTTGCTTTACCTCGTGAGTAAATTGCTGAGGATGTTTATAAATTAGGTTGTGAGTTAAAAATCAGTGGGTATCTTTTCCATAAAATCTGACACATAAAGAAAGGAACTGGGTTAGGCAGTGGGGTCTCAAGTGATGACTCCTATGAACAAAGAAAGAAAGACTTCTCCTCCTCCTCCTCGCCAGTGATTGGCTTCTGCTTTTCCCTCCGTTTTTCCTCAGCCCAGTCATGCTTGGAGGGTGTTTGAGGAGCTGTAGGCCTATTGGAAAATTTCACAAGGCCTCAGGCCTTTGCAGAAGAGGGGCTTTTTTGTGGCCCGCAGGCCACTCATTCCTAAGCCTTAGGCCCTAGATCATGGCAGCATTATTTAGATAGACAGCTACTTTGGAGGATGGACTCTATGACATTATATCTCGCTGAGGTGTCTCTCTAAACCCTGTCCTCCCTAGGCTCCACCCCCAAATCTCCAGAAATCTACCAACAATCTCTTGGTGACCCTATAAAGTTCTGCTGGATTGGACCAGAGATTTGTTTAGAACATCCTTTTTCCTACAAAGGCCAACCAGATATATCTGGAAATTCACAAACTGGGCACGAGGGCACAATTTTTCCCATTATTTGCTCCCAGCAGCTGGTATTCAGAGACATTCTGATTCTGGACACAAAGATTCCATTCAGCTACCCGCCCCCCTGCCATTGAGTTGCCCTCCATGAAATTGCCTAATTGTTTTTGTAGACCTGGAATAATAATTTGCTGTTGCTACCAATGACTGACTGGGAGGTAGATTTTAATCTCCAGTTTGAGTGTACCAACCAACTGGCTCCAGTTCATAGCCCTACAGAATGATTCATCTGAGCATTCACAAAAGTAGTTGCAATGCCAAAGCAATCCAGGCCAAACTCTGAATTTCATCATAGTTGGACTCTAGTGTGCAAGTTCAGTTGAAAGGGACCGTTTGGTTTATGTGGCCTCGTAGAAGATTTAAAGCTCAGTATTATTAGTGTGTTGCAAAACAGAGTCAAGGCATCAGCCAGCTTCTAGAAGATACACCTCAAGGAGAGGTTGATGAGGAAGAAATATATGGGATTATTCAAGAAATATATGGGATTATGAGTCAGTTTTCATAGCAAGGATAGTGCTGTTTCCCATGATGAGCAAAATGGCAGCAAATAGGGACAGGCAAATGGCTAGCAGATTGGATGGTCCAATTAGGATGAATTCTTTGTCTGTGCTCAGACAGCACCTTCTTTGCTTGACCCTGAGGTCTTGGAAAACATATTATGCATGTCAAAGGCTCCCTGCATGGATTATCATCAACGGTCATAGGTCATAGAATTATAGAATCATAGGGCTGTAAGGCACATTTAGGGTCATCTAGTCCAACCCCCTGCACAATGCAGGAAATTTACAGTTACCTCCCCCCCCCCACACACACACACACTCAGTGACCCTTACTGCATGCCCAGAAGATGGCAAAGGTCATTAAAGAAGTGAATAGAACCTCAAAGTCCACATTCCTCTGGCAACCAGAGGTGACAAACTTTCTTCATGGTCTGCTTGTGAATTTCTTGGGGGACATCTAGTTGGTCATTGTTGAGGAGTGTCAGACCTGTATTCATTCCATCTTTATTATTTTTGGTGACTTTTACTGTCCCTGTTCCATTACAGTTTCATGAGCAAATAAACAGAACGTCTTTCCCATA
This sequence comes from Eublepharis macularius, assembly GCF_028583425.1. Lineage (NCBI taxonomy): Eukaryota > Metazoa > Chordata > Lepidosauria > Squamata > Eublepharidae > Eublepharis > Eublepharis macularius. The sequence goes on along the minus strand of NC_072801.1, from coordinate 65,829,291 downwards.
GGAGCTTACAACATGCATTTCATAAACTAAGGAAAACATACACCCATCCAACACCCATACCACATCTGAAAAACAATAAAGATGTGATGGGTTGGGTAGGTGTAATCTAATCCTTCCCACTGGTTTGTCTGAAAGACATAATGCACTGAATGGGAGTGACAGAACCAGTTATGGAACAAAGAACTGATGAGAAATTATGGGGAAAGAAAACCCAATCCATTCAAGAGTCCCGAGACCCTCCAACAGCATCAAATACAGTGGTCCACCCCTCTGGTCTTTCTCCAGTGGCAAAGAAGAGGAAAGGACACTGTAGATCTCCACAGCTTGGTTGTATCACCTTTGGGATGACCTTAGAGTCAGACAGGGAAACGTGCACGTGCTCACCTGTGAGCACACAGACGTCTCAGAGTATGGTTGGCAGACACCATATACAGCAACCTCGCTGAACCTAAGCAAGACTGGGACTGCTCAGTGCCTTGATATGAAACCTGTTGGGAACATCTCTGTATCACATCTTGAGTCCCATGATGGAATAGAGGTATAAATGGCTTAAATAACTACTACATCTTCTGAGAGTGAGTGTGGACTTCATGCTGTCAGGTGAAAGCCTGGATACAAGAAAATGAAGGAAAACTCAAGAATCCTTGAATAAACACCCAGTTTGTTAGGAATATCATAAGTTATGGATCTAAGTGGAGAAACTCAGATTAAAGAGTTTGAAGCAGTTGAGAAAGGACCAGGGAGGCTTTAGCCTCCTTCTTGCAGCTCGCAGAACATCACCTTGGAAGGACTGTGAGCCAAGCTACAAGTGACGCCTTACACAGGTTGGACACTTGTCAGCTTCCCTCAAGTTTTGATGGGAAATGTAGGCGTCCTGGTTTTACAGCTTGGCTCTCCATTACAGCTGCAAGACCAGGATGCCTACATTTCCCATCGAAACTTGAGGGAAGCTGACAAGTGTCCAACCTTTGTCAGGCGTAACTTGTAGCTTGGCTCTGAGTTAAAAGTATACCATGAATGATCTTCCCTCTTTTTTTATGTCTGAATTGGGATGAACCACGAAGCAGCTACCATGAGCTGTAGATGACACTGCCGCTTATTACTGTAGCATCCCACCTTTCAATCAAACAGTCTTTATGGAGGCTTATAAATAGATTGACTATAATCCCTAACCCATCCCCCTCAAAAAAGGGATGAGGGGAGAGGTCATTGTGGTCTTTCCTTCATGTACACAAACTCTGGTCACCCAGCAACTGTCCATGGTGTTCTTTCTGGCAGGGATGGCAAAAGAAAACTCCCTCAACTGTTCCTTCAGCCTCTGCAAACAAAGATCCTCTGCCCCCCCTCCTGGAGGTGATAAAATGCTTGTCCAAGTAATACATGTTTATTACCTCAGATGTGTAGTGGCTTGGGGGAGGGGGTGTTTTTTTGTTTTGCTCTTTCTGACTGGTGAAAATGGTAAATTGTTAAACAGTGTTCCTTATATTATATATTTTTTAATTGACATGGCGACTAGGCATCGGTGTTCTAATACAAAGTCATTGGCTCCTTATGGACCATACAAGAGAGATTCCTAATCCTACAGTTGTCTGAGAATCGTTGCAACAATGAACTTCTCCAAGTTATGATCTTTGGCAAGAGCTAGTAGCTAATTTTGTTAGAATGTTTACAGTGTATATATTATGAAAATGCAAATAACTTTTCTTTCATGCAATAATTTACTCAAAGATGATTTACACAGACAGCACCCTAAACATCAAAACTGAAGTGAGAGACTTCCTAGTTTTCAGCTACATTCACTGGATCCTTTGAGAATCACTTGATCTGTCCAGAGCACAGTCCACCATTGATCATTCTCTTCAGGGCCTCTTTGACTTCCTTGTTCCTCAGACTGTAGATGATGGGGTTCAACATGGATGTCACAACTGTATAGAAGAGGGCCAGCAGCTTGTCACCTTCTGTGGAATAGCTGGATTTGGGCCTAAGATATGTGATGATGCCTGAACCATAGAATAAGGAGACCACAATGAGGTGTGAGGAGCATGTGGAGAAAGCTTTACGCCTGCCCTCAGCTGAAGGCATCTTCAAAATAGAGGTGATGATGTATATGTAGGATGTGAGGATGAGAAGGAAAGGCGTGGTGATGAAAAGAACAGCCACCATATATACAGCAATGACGTTCATTGAAGTATCTCCACAAGCTAAAGTCAAGAGCGGAGGAATATCACAGAAGAAGTGCTTAATCCTATTTGGCCCACAGTAGGTCAGGCTAAAGACATAGTTGGTTTGGCCTAGTCCTACTATCACCCCTACTGACCACGAGGCCACTGAGAGTTGGGCACAGACCCCCCGATTCATTATGACAGTGTACCGCAGTGGGTTACAGATGGCCACATAGCGGTCATAGGCCATAGCTGCAAGAAGGCAGCATTCTGTGATGCCAAAAAGAGTGAAGAAATACATCTGCGTGGCACAACCCCAGAGAGAGATCTTTCTGTTTTCAGACACCAGGCTCACTAGCATTTTGGGAACAATGGCTGTTGTGTAGCATATTTCCAACAGAGACAAGTTCGTCAAGAAAAAGTACATGGGTGTATGAAGGACCGGGTTTAACTTGATCACAGCGGTGATGGTAGTATTCCCAGCAAGTGACACGGTGTACATGGAGAGCACCACCACAAAGAGGAATGTTTGCAAGTCAGGCAATCCAGAGAAACCATCAAAGATGAACTCGCTCACCAGAGAAGAATGGTTGGCCATGGTGGAGCAGGCATCATCTACAGGAGGAAAGAGACAAAGATGCTGATGGAGGACATTCAGTCATGCTTTCTTTTTCCTTGCCTTTCTCCCACCAATCCTATACAAGGCAATGCTCTTGAGGAGCAGAACTAATCATAACTAAACAGATGAAAGGACTAAAAAATGGTTTTGAGGGTCTTTATCACATAGTAAAAAGAACAAAGCTGCTGAAATTGGAGATTCGTAAAGGTAAAGGTAGTCCCCTGTGCAAGCACCGAGTCATTACTGACCCATGGGGGGACGTCACATCACAACGTTTTCTTGGCAGACTTTTTACACAGTGGTTTGCACAGTCATCCACACTTTGCCCTCAGGAAACTGGGTACTCATTTTACTGACCTTGGAAGGATGGAAGGCTGAGTCAATCTTGAGCCGGCTACCTGAACCCGGCTTCTGCCAGGATCGAACTCAGTGAGCAGAGCTTAGGCTACAGTACTGCAGCTTACCACTCTGCACCTCGGGGCTCTTCCTATTCCCAGTACTATTCCCAGCAACGAACCAAATACATGATCTGTGATGTACCTTTGGCCAGGAGTTAAATAACTGGCTATAAGAAAACGAATAAGATGCTCAGGGCTTCTTAACTGCATGCCTATATCTGAATCAAGCCTGAACAGAGTAATAAGGACAATTGGCCATAAGTTTGCTATCTGGCTTTCTTCTGCTTCTTTTCTAGATCAGCAGAGCCCTGAAGTTCTGAAACCAAACTGAAAAGTGTCCAACTTAGTGACAGGGCCATAGCTCAAGACAGAGGGCGTCCGTCAATCAGATAGTCTATCGCAACTTTTCTGTGGCGTAAGGGCTAGTTGCAGGCCCAGACACCATGTTCCACTTGACACCTGTGCATCCATCTCCTTGCGCTGAGCCTTGGATACCCATGGGCTTTGGCTATTCTATGGTGAGGGGAAGGCATTCCGCTCACAGCATTCTTGTTTGTAATTCCAGAGGAGTAGCCGCATTATAGTCTATTGCAGCAACAATATGATAGGAGGCACCTTCAAGGCTAATAAAATTTCATATCAGCTTCTGCAGACCACAGACCACGTCTTCAGATGTTAAGAGGGCTCTAATCCATGAAAGCTTATGCTGGAATAAAATTGAGTGAGCCTTGAAGGTGCACCAAGATGTCTGCCTGTTCTTGTTTGTGTTGCCTTGTATTGTCCAAAGTTGACGGCAGGCACTGGCAAGAGATTCTCTGGCAAGTCCTCGCTAAAATCAAACCCTTCCTAAGAATGAAACTCAGGAATCTTCATGGACAGCAAACGATGGGGGGACAGGGGTAGAAAAGTTCACAACGAGTGGGTTTTTTTCAAGGGCAATGATCCGCAGCAACTAAATGGAAACCTCCATGTTCAGAGGCAGTATACTTTTGATTAGGTGCTGGTAAACACTGGCGAGGAAGGCTGCTACCTCAATGGGCTTTTTGTGGGCTGCCTAAAATTTTCTGGTTGGAAATAAAGGATTAAACTAGATGGTTGTTAAGCAGGCAGGCTGGAAGCGTTCCTGCCTTTGGGTTCAGGTACCATACTTCTGATCAGGGCTGGTTCTAGGTTTTTGTGGGAGGGCTGGGCAAAGAGTACCTGGGGTCCCCATCTGGCTGCCACCAGTCTCCCTTTCCACCCCCACCTATGTGCCTCCCCCCATCTGCCTGTGCATCCTTTTCCCTCTCACAAGCCTTCCCACCACCCATGTTCAGTTGCTTGTACCACATGCACACCCTTTCCCTGACAGCACTGGCTATGCTGCTGCCACGGCCACCGTAAGTGCCACCAACCATTGTGCATCACCCACATGCCCTTCCCCAGTGACACTGGGCAGCTGGGGGCATGGGTGTCAGAGCACTTTAAATGGACAGATGGAGAAGGGCATGCAGACAGATGGTAGAGGAAGTGTGGGGGCAGGGGGCAGGGGGCAGCGGCAGTGGGCCCCACTGGAAGCCCTGGGTTCCTGCAGCTGCCCCACTTCAGGGCAAACTGACACCAGCCCTGACTCCAGTTGCATGGCTGCAGCCTTTCCTTCAAAATTCTAAGCCACGCTCTTACCCACAGCCTGAGCTACATGGCTTTGAGTGAGTGATTGAGGGGAGAAGGGCCAGAGCTCACTGGTAGCGCCATCCAGCTTCGCATGCCAAAAGTCTCAGGTTCAAATGCAGCATCTCCCAGTTAAAAGATCTTCATTGACAGGTGCAGACAGAGAGAGATCTGTCTCTGCCCAGGAGCTGCTGCCAGTGGGCAGACAATGCCGAGAGAAGAGAGGGCCTTGCTAAAATACAGCTTCACAGACCCAGCCCTCATCGCTGCCCTACCACCAAACAAAAAATGTTCAGGCTGACTCTGGGGAACAAATGCCAACATCAGATTGAGAAACAATATTGAGCCAAAGGGCTTTTCCCACAGGTTAGTTAAAATGAAGGCCACTCTACTCGAGAACACCCCAGAAAGCCCACACCTACCTTTGAGAACGGAACTCATCCGACTGTCTGAAGAGAGGTTTCCAGGCTGAGCCAACGGACATCTTTCTACCTCACGCTTTCCTCTTGAGGCCTCATCAGTGGACTAACATCAGCCTTTCCCAGAAGCCTCCAGATGTAACGTGCCCCCTTGGGTGTGAATGCCACACAGGGCCTGCCTGTTCATTCCTTTTCACAATTTTCAGAGCGCTAACTTTCTCATCATAATGATAGATCACGGAGAATCTTTGGTGCTACCTGGAGGGCATTATTTACAGAAAAAGCTTTAGCAGTCTCTGGAGTTGGACAATGATGAATCTCCGAGGCTTATGAAAATCTGCTTTTTTGAGAAATAAAGTCTTAGTGTTTACTTTCCAAGATTTCTCACTTATCCATAAATACTCTCTTAACAAAACTAACTTGAAAATATATAATAAATGAGCCCAGTTTGTTCCTGGACAAACAATGTCAGGGTTGATCATCTTTTACTATTAAAATCATTATTTGCATGTACAGATAAATAGTATCTATTCATTGAGTAAGAGCTGACAGGCGGAAATACAAAGGGGAGCATCAGTTCCTGGTTATAATTCTCCAGTAAAAATATGCAAATCAATATGTAGATAGAGGATACAGCAGGAGGACTTGGCCCTTGGCAGAGTATAAAGAGAGATACCATATCTCAAAGAAGTTTGTGCATGGATATATTTCATGGATTAGAAAACACCAACCAGCATATGCAGTGCTGTTCCCAGTGTCCAAGATACTCAAAACACAGCAAGTTGCTTCTAACTGCGTTGGGAGGAGGGGAATCAAGCTCACATTCATTATACACATAGCTCACTCTTCTTTTGGAAAACTCAGAGCAGGTTACATGGGACTCTCTTTCTGGTGCCAATCAGGTCTGCAGCCAATTGACTTCAACAATATGACGAAAATCAGTCATTCCCAGAACATTCACAGCAGGAATCAAGGTAACTGTAGGTTCCATTCACTCTATGTACAGTCCCGGCTATGGCACTGGAGACAGGAGACGGAGGGGTTCAGCGTTCAATCCATCCTTATTGAAGCCAGGGCTGAACATGGGGTAGAGGCACTCGGAGAAAGCGTCGGAAAAAGTGAAGATGTGGGCCATGGTGTCAGCATTGTAGAAGGAGACCTGTCCCCCTTCGTAATCCAGATAGACCCCCACTTTCTGAGGTTTGGTCTTGAGGGACAGCTGCTTAGAGGGAGAGTCAAGAGCCTTGTATTCACTGCCATTCCGCAGCCAGATGGCCCAGAATCCATTGCTGGGCTTGACTGTCACTTTGGCTTCCTTCCTGTTGACCGATTCCTTGGCCACACCAATGTCCCAGCTGGTTTTATTGCCTACTTCTACTTCCCAGTAGTGGCGTCCTGACGTAAAGCCCTGGGCACCCAGTACACATACAGACTTGCTGAACCTCTCAGGACCATCAGGAACCTCATCTTCGGGGTTGTCGACCAAATGGACGCTGTCAAGGTCCTTGGAGAGCACAAGGTTTGGGTGGTTGGTGGCAGGATCCAGAGTTATAAGGCATGGAGCTGGAAGGAGAAGACAGTCATGGAGATTACCTATCTTGGCCAAATTTTGAAAATCCAGAAAGAGATAACAACGTGTCTACACTAAATACACAAACCTATCTCAAACTGGTTTTGAAACCATGGCCCTTTTCACACTGCTTACCTTCACTCGCAACGACGCGGAACATCACGCTAAAAACGCGGAAGATCACATTTTCTCGTGCGAGATTTGCGCAACATTGCGCAAATCTCGCATGAGAAAACGTGATCTTCCTCATTTTTAGCATGATGTTCCGCAGCATTGCGAATGAAGGTAAGCAGTGTGAAAAGGGCCCATGATTCCCAGATAAGAAGCTTTGGAACTGTAGTTCTTCATACTAAAACAAAGAATTATCAGCATGCCCACGCCCAAACGACAATTCCCAGAGTTCTTTGGAGGAGTAAGAAAACAAAACATGGGGGTTGGAAGGGTTGTTATCGCCCTTCAAAGGAGAGAGAAGAGCCCTCAACTGAATCGAAAGAGTACTTCTTTGGGAGAAATTTCCCATGAGGCCCTGCACTTGCAACATAGGTCAGGTCTTTTTTTAAAAAATATTTTATTAATTTGCAAACAAAGGAAAAAAGGAAGAATAAACAACCACCATCGAAAATGCAGGCATAGAAAAACTAGATTACAAAAAAAACCACGTAAAAACAAAAAAAAAAAAGACATTACGTCCCCTGCAGGGCGTTGTGCTCTACAGACAAGCCACTCCTGGTGATCCCCAGCCCGAAGGACATCCGTCTGGCCTCATCCAGGGCCAGGGCTTTTTCTGCCCTGGCCCCAGCCTGGTGGAACGCTCTCCTGTTGGAGATCCAGGCCCTCTGTGACCTGTTACAGTTCCGCGGGGCCTGTAAAATGGAGATGTTCCGCCGGGCCTTTGGCTGAGTGCTAGCGTGTGTCCCCCTTCTTCCATCAAAGACCATCATTTTTTCTGGGGCTGCCCTCGGCCATCTGCTCTGTCCATATATGGACTCCCAAATATTTATTTAAATAGCCTGCATCTGGACTATTTCAGTGACTTTTAAAGATTATTATTGATGTTATGTTTTTGATTGATTCACTGTGTTTTATGAAGGTTGTTAGCCGCCCTGAGCACATTTGTAGGGAGGGCAGGGTATAAATCAAATTAAATAAATAAATAAAAACTAGGGTAAACAATGTTAAATCAAATTACTGACCAAGGACTTAATATTCAACACATTTTTCAAATTATCTTACAAGATATAGTTAAGAGAGGAAATCATTACCAGAACAGGGTTTTTTAAAACATATTTCTTTGTATACTTTATATCTAATTCCTTTCCCATAATTTAAGGAAGGACTTAGACAGATGTTGATGTTGAATAACTTTCTGATCCATATATGAAATAAAGTCATGCCATGTTTCAAAGAGCCCTGACCTGGATAGCCCAGGTAAGCCTGATCTCATCAGATCTCAGAAGCTAAGCAGGGTTGGCTTTGGTTAGTAATTGGGTGGAAAACCTCCAACAAAGACCAAGGTTGCAGAGGCAAGCAATGGCAAACCACCTCTGTTAGTCGCTTGCCTTGAAAACCCCACCAGGGGTCGCCATAAGTCAGCTATGACTTGAGAGCACCATGCACACGTTTCAAAGAAATGTAACATTTTAGCTTTGCCTTTAATTATTCTAAATTGAGATGTCCATTTTTCTGCCATAGCTATTTTCCATAGCTCAGAATACCCATAACGTAATGTTAAAAATCCTGCAGATTCCCAACACTCTGCTATTAGATATGTCTGGTCTTTTGAAAGCTAGTTAACCAAGTGCCTTGGCTGAGCTTGTTCTTTGTGACCACAAACCACAATCTACAACTACGTTTTGCAAAGAACAAGTTCAGCCATTATAGAGCTTTCGATACCAATCACAATATCAGGAATAACTCGTTATGGGGACCCCAAATATCAGAAAGATGAGCAATTGAAGAACAGAACAGGACACAGCTGGATTAAGCCTCAGATCAGGGAGGCTTTCATTCCAGGGGGAAGAGTTAGTAGGTACCATCCTGAGTTAGTAGGTACCAAATTTCACCACCCAATTGTGTCCTGTCAGTAGTAAATTCTGACTATACCAGTACTTACAAGGTCTCAAAGCTGGAAGCATCTCTCGCCATACCACGTACTGAATGGGGCCTTTAAACTGTCCCAGGTTGAAATCCCGGAAGACCACTGGCAACAGGGACCCTTTCTCTTCGTTCGGGCAATACCTAAAAAGTTGCAGGGAGCACAAAGTTCGAGGAAGAGATGATGAGAATTAGATGGAACAAGCCAATCTTTATCACGCTCTAGTACACACTCAAACCACAATTCCCAGAGTTCTTTGGCAACGGAATGGTGGAAGTGCTACGTTTATTATGCTCCTGTAGCCCTAAATACATTGCAAACTGATTCATAAATGATATTCCTGCATGGAGCAAAGACCTTAAATTAATTGATAACTGTTTTTAAGTCAGAGAGGAGACGGGGTTTATCAAAAAGGAGTATCGTGGGTAAACTGTGTCAAGGAAAGAGCTTCAGATATGCAAAAAATGTCACAGCAAAATTAAAGGTGCTCAGCAAAAGAGCATGTGCTTTGCAAGATATAAAACTTCTCTGTACTTGCCACTTACTCTATATTAGACATATAACCACTAGGATCTCTAGAAAAAGATCTCCTCTGGGCCTCCCCTTTACACACACCCAGACCCCAATCATGTCAAGATAAACCAACATGACTCGCCCAACTCTGTGACTGACCAGGTCACAGAATGTTGTTCCCCAGCTAGGGTCTTGGCACCCCAGCCCACAGGCCACCTTCTCCCAAACGAGTTTCACATAACTGAGCTTACTTCAAGTATTAGCATTTGGCTAAGGAGAAAGTACCAGGTGGGAGGGGAGAGCAAGGAGAAAAGAAATAAGCAGAGTTATCTATTAATTGCACTTTGACATCAAGAAGCCGGGGCGGGGAGGTGAAGTGGTTCCTATCCATTTTATCTCCTCACAACCAGTCTCTGAAGTAATGACTCGCCCATCATGGCTGAGTGAGGACCGTACCCCTCAATCTCTCCATCCAGTCTTCCAACCATCACATGACACTGGTTCTCTAACAGTGGATATACATGATTCTATACATCTCACCCATGTTCTCCTTGGACAGCCAACCCTGTCTTCCTACATTTTGTGGCAGTTCTGTGAACAGGTACATACAACTGGCAATGCCGCCATTGCATTTGCCTCTAAAACACACACATTCCATAATGGATAGGACCACCAGCTCTGACAGGTTGCCCCAAAGCATTTCATCCAACTTTGGGATTCCTTGTGTGGTCTGGACAGAACTGGATGAAGAAGTGATCGAGCTGAAGTAAATTTTTCAAAGAATCATTTCGCATCCTGGTCCCAGTAATGCTTTCAAATCTCACAAAACCGGTACTAGAGGAGGAAATGGCTACAGCTCTAAATATTTCCCCCAAATGAGATTCAGAAAGAGGGTGGACAAGTAAGAGAGAGAGAGAGAGAGAGAGATCCCAAGATTTACTCACTTCTCCACGAAAGCTTTGATGTTCTGTGGAAAGAAAAATAAGGAATTAGCAGAAGAACTCCAGCTGTCAAGCACAACTTTCTATCACAGCCTACATGGAAGCTGCTTAGAAACAAGGGGGGGAAATCGGTTGCATCTAAGAGCCAAGCTACAAGTGACAAATTACACTTGCCAGGCAAGTGTCATTCGTCGCTTGTAGCTTTGCTCTAATTCAACCAAGGCCAAATGGAGGAGAGTTGAGCAACAGCCTGTCATTCAAGGCCGTTGCTGGCACAGCCTAAAACAACAATTACCTTTTTCATACTAGCACCATACCGCTAGTATATACAGCATCATACAGGCCATATTTGGGCCAAATTGGGCTCAGTTCGCCCCGAATCAGGCCACTAAAGAGCACAGCAGTGCTTCCGCGCTCCACAGCAGCCCAGTTCAGGCCAAATTGGGCCACTGTGGAGAGCAGGAGCACTCCAGGGCCCGTCACGCTGCCCCAGCAGTGCTCCTGTGCGCCGCAGCAGCTGGATTCTTGTGCAAGGGGACCACCAATGATAAGTGCCAGGTCTCCCACCTCCCACCCGGGAGAGGGGGTTAAGGGGACCTGGCAACCCAACTAACACTCCAACTGATAAAGATCATTTGGGACATTTCATCCCTGTTTCTAACCCGCAGTGAATAAGAGTAATTGTTGGATTGTATGTTGACTGCCAAATCTTGGAGAAATTTATATATTTTTTCATTTTTGTTATTTTATACTGGATTTTAGGGTGTATTTATTGTGTCATTTTTATGAATCTCTGTATATTTTTGTATTTATGTGACTGAGCTGTTGTGTGACCCGCCTTGAGCCTGCTTGCAGGGAGGGCCAGCTAGAAATCTGATCAGTCAATCAGTCCTGTCTCATAAGGGTTTGCAGCTTCTTTCCACTTCGCATCATCTACAGATTTCAAGACCGGAGTCCGGTGGGACCTGAGAGACCAACAAGATTTTCAGGGTATGAGCTTTCGACAGTCAGAGCTCCCTTCTTCAGATAATCTCAAAAGCTTACTCCTTGAAAATCGTGTTGGTCTCTAAGATGCCACTGGACTCAAATCCTGCTGTTCTACTGCAGACCAACATGGCTACCTACCTGAAACAATCTATATAATTGATCAGCATACTTTCCTGCACCTTTGCTCAGTTCCTTTGTGCAGACACTGAACAATGCTACAAGCCCAGCCACTATTCTGCAGATGGGCCCTTCATCTGTTAATGATAAGCCAACAGATGCAAATTTCCAGAACTTAGAAGTACTCTGAGGGCAGAAATTGAAATGGCTCAAATAATAATAATAACAACAACAACAACATTTGATTTATAATCTTCCCTTCAGGACAACTTTACGCCCACTTAGAGCAGTTTACAAAGTATGTTATTATTATCCCCACAACAATCACCCTGTGAGGTGGGTGGGGCTGAGAGAGCTCCTAGAAGCTGTGACTGGCCCAAGGTCACCCAGCTGACTTCAAGTGAAGGAGTGGGGAATCAAACCCGGCTCTCCAGATTAGAGTCCTGCGCTCTTAACCGCTACACCAAACTGGATCTCAAAGCAACCCAATGACTATAGCTCAGAGACTGGATGGAGATGCACTAACCTTAAGGAACCTTTCGGGATCTTGCTGCTCCTCGAGCTGAGCTTGGATCTTAGCAACATGATCCTCTGCCAAGCGGACCTGCTCTTGCCTGTTGCGCTGGTTCGTTTCCAGTTCACTGAGGAGCAACTCCTCCTCACGCCGAATCTCCCTCCTCATTGCTGCCTCCTTCTCCTGGAGCCACTGGTAAAGCTCAATGAACTGGGCCGAGAGGTGCTGCTCCAGCCTGAGTCGCTGGGCCTGAGAAGACAGAGACGAAAAGGGATGATCCAGAGCCCTGATGCATTTGTGGAACTTGCAGTGTACGAGGACTTCTCTGTTCTCTTCTACAAGCACCCCATTCAAAAATGAAGGAGTGGAATGGGTAACAACGTGCAGCATGGAATGTAGAGTTGCCATGACCAGGTTTGGAAATTCCTGGAGATTTGGTGGTGGAACCTGGAGAGGGAAGGTTATAATACTGTAGAGTCCACCTTCATTTTCTCCAGGATAACAGATTTCGGTAGGCTGGAGATCAGTTGTAATTCTAGGGGATCTCCAGCCCCACCTGGAGATTGGCAACTCTACTGGAATGCGTAACAGCCAAATGAAAGAGTTGGAGGAAGCCCGTGGATAAGACGGACAGATAGCAAGGACAACTGGACTCACTGTGATTTCAGGTGCTTTCTGGGCACTCGACTCTTGCAACAGTTTTGCGGCCTGGGCTTTGGATTCCAGCACTGCTTGAGAAGTTGCCAGGATCCCCTGGATGGAAATACAGGCCCCATAAAGAAACATGATTTAGACAACTCACTGGAAATAAGTTGCTGAACTTTAAGTCTGATCCAACTGGCTCTTTTTAGGTTCTTAGTGCCCTTCTTCCAGAGACGAGTAATCTATAATGGTTAACAAAGACACCATAATCTCAGTGACTTTCTAGTAGGCATTTAGAGGGCGAGTACATTCAGAATAATACAAAGGATAATAACTTTAGTGCACGCAACACCCATTAAAGGCACTAGGTTGGATTCAACCAAGTTTTTCTGCTGATGAAAAAGGAAGGAAGAATCCCTTTTGGCCACCAAAAAAAAATATATCCTATGCTGGGGATCAGGAGACTTGCATGGGCAAAAGCCATGTGGAATAAAGGCTGTCGTAAGGAGGGGGATTGAGCAAGACTGAGTGAACGAACTGGCTGGATCCAACCTACAGTCTGCATTCGCCCTTCCTTTGTATGTTTATAGAAGGCTGGCTGGCTTGTTTCCATTATAAGCCACCTTCTGTTGAGCACAACCTGAACTGGAATGCATAGGACAATATTTATTAAATTCCAAGTTCTCTTTCACTTAAAACAGCACCGTCTTCATCTTCAACACCTAAGTAACACAACCCAGCACACCGATACGGCTTATCCACTTTTGAACTGGAGAGCAGAGAGGCACACTAGATCCACGGGGACCGCCCCTTCCGATATGACCCTGGATTCCACCTCTAGGCCCTGCAGTGTCTTTTTCTGGTGGAGGGCGAGTTGTATGGCCACCAGCTGGGGTCACCAGTGGTGGCTCTGACCCTCTGGAATAGGTCACCAGAACTGGCAAGGAGGGTGTCTATGGTGGCCCAGTTCTGCAGGCAGCATAAGTCTGTCTTGGTTAGATAAGCCTTTGAAAGCCGTTGAGTTAGGAGACCATTATGCTAGCGAGACAGAGTTGGTTGTCAGTGTCAATGTCACAAATTTGTTCTGCATTTGATTTTAATGATCTGGTTTTAAATGTTTGCCACTAGCTTGCCAGGATCAAGGAAGTGCAGCCGACTCCGAGGCACGGCAGCCAAGGGAGACCGTGGCAGAGCAGCTCTTTGGCAATACTTGGGATGACAATGCAAGATGATACTGCGCACACAGCAAAGATGGCTTGTGCGGAATTGTGTAATAAAGCCCGACACTCATAGATCAGGCCCTTTTGGGGTGAGCAAGCATCTGGAGCTATATGAGCAATCTTCCCATTTCAGGGCCCAGGAGGGTAGCAAAATGAATAAGCCACACATTCAGATTAATTGTGTGGTACAGTCCTACTGGATTGCACCACAATACTAGGCTTCGCTTCTTCAAATGTTTCCCATTATCTGTTGGGTTGTTTCCAAACAAGCTCCCTGCACCTAGAAAACTAACACATTAGGAAAGAAGCTAATCTTTTTTCCCTCATGAAGTATTAGCTTTCTCTACATGCAGGGATATTTTAATGGGGAGGGGGCATTTTAAAATACTGTCCTACGCTAGCAATCTGAAGCCGTACAGCCAAACTTCTCCTGTAGTACGCCATCACCAAATAGGATTCCAGATTTTTTAACATAAAACACACAATTTATGGCTTTATTTCAAATATTTATTATATGCTGCCTTTCCACCCCAACAGGGTCCCCAAGGTGGCAAACATCAAGGTATTAAAAACATTTAGAACATTAAAACAACATTTTGAATGTATATATAAATATTGAACAATACAGTAAAAATAAGCACAAACAGGAAGCAGGGGCTACCAAGAGTTACTGAGAGTGCACCAAATGAAACAGAAAAGTTTTCACCTGCTGGTGGAAGACAATGACAGAGGGAAACAGAAGAAGGAGGGAATTCCAAAGCTTCAGTGCCACAACCAAGAAGGCCCTTTCTCAGATTGCCACCCATCTAGCCTCTGAAGATGACCATATGCAAGCTTCGAATACCTGTCCTGACTTTACTGAGCTACTTCATTTAATTTGAGGGGCAGACTTCAAGCTTTCCAGTGCTCAAATCTCCCTTTTTGTATTGACACAGAAGACTGAAGTCGATTTACGACGTAGAATGGTGCCCCCTACTGCTAAACCAGGGTACTGCAGTCAACATTAACAAGGATGACCTGAACCGCTGAATTAACCACCAAGCCCAGCTTATGACAGCACTCCCTACTGACCTTGTAGTGCTCCACAGCCTCCTCCAGAGGAAGGCATTGGTGTCCCCAGTGTTCTGGTTGCAACATTCTCGCCAGGCAGCCATCCTCAGTGCAGAAGACGAGGTCCCCTTGCACCTCCTCGTCATTTTCATCAAGTTCAGCATCTTCATCGCTGGCGTGGGCCGAGAGTGATTCCATCGCTTTCTGTGCCAGCTGCCCCAGCACCCGGTTGGCTGTGAACTTGGCCCCTGGGATCTCACGGCGGCACTCTGGGCAGGTGGGAAGTGGCATGTCCTCCCCACCGTTGGCAGGTATCTCTGCCCAATAGCGGGTGATACAAGCTTGGCAGAAGTTGTGCCCACATTCCAGGATGACAGGATCGGAAAAGAGCTCCAGGCAGATGGAACAACGCAGGTCCTCCGCAAAGTCTTCTACTCCCATTGGAACCGCCATGAAGGATAAACAAGGCAGGGCAACAAGAAGCCACCCTGGCCTCAAGTCCTCTCCCTGTCTGGTTATGTATAATTCTTCTCTTCTTCCTTTTCTGTTTTGCAGCTATTTCTTATTTCTGCATTCAGCACTCCATGTCCTTCCTTCCTCGGCTCTTCTATTTCCGCACCTTGACTCCTACTTTTTGTCCCTTTCTCTCTGTCTACGTCTGCTTGCTTTACGCCTTGCCTTGTTCTAGCTCCTCTGAACTCCAGTACTGTCTCCCAACCTCCTCTTTTTGTCCAGCTTTTTTGGTTTTACTTTGCCTGTGTGTTTTTGTTTCTAAACCTACCTCTTAACAGCGATAACTCGATTCGCTTGCTGGACTCCCAATTCCCTTTTCTGTGTTTCTTTTCTCTTCTCTTTGCAAGAATTTCTCTCTCCTCCCGTCTCTCCTTCTGCGAGTCTCTACTATGCTTATTCTCCTATTAGCCCTGCCAGACAGCACAAGTCTCAACACAGCCGCTGAAGAATTTGTCAGATTGCCGATAAAGCAACTCTCCGAGCCAAGCTACAAGTGTCAATCCGTTCCTTTACTTATTCTCTCCGATATCTCAGTCTCCCTTTTTTTTCCCTGTAAAGGCCCTGCCCTTTTTCTGTCCTGCCCCCATCTCCGCCTTTTCACTACAAATGCATATATGTATCACTTATGTCAACATAGGAATCTGATACCTGGCACCTCCCAGACACACACATCACATCAAGGGTGTGGCATTTCAAGGGTATCAGATGATTTGTGATTGATAAGGACTAAAAGAAGAGCATTTGAAGGGGAATAAGGTATCTTACGGTTCCTACTCTAGTTCTAGGTGGGGAAGGAGTTGTGGTTGGTGGTAAGAGGAAGTTACCTATGCCCTCTTTGACTTTTTCCCCAGCTCTGGAAGGAAACCAAGATCTATTGAGCTAGAGCAAGGGGAGGAAGGCAATCTGAGAATAGGAAGTTTTCTATGAGAGATTGGGGCTTAAGAAAGAAAGGCAGGAAGTCCAAAGTGGGGTGGACCCTACATCTTTCCTACCCCTCCACCGAGAAAAGTTTATTCATATATGTATTTATTAAAATATTTATATCCCCCCCCCTTTCCTTTGGAGCCACCCCAGTATGTCTACACACTAGCATTTCCCCACCTCCATAAGTCAGTGACATTTTGAACATTCTCTAACACTTATCTGAGCTAGGGGTGTGTCTAACGATTAATGATAAATACGGTGGCAGCCGTGTAGTTGATAACAGGAGCATTGCTACAAGAGAAGAGAAGGCATCTGAAGCCAACATTCACCTGGGAAGATTTTAGCTTTCACACAGTAAATGTCTCAAACTCCAGGTTTCCACTTAAACTTCCTGCAATTGTTACAGTCGTTGTAAGTGTTATATTTGTTATGTTTGTTAACTGTTGAAAAAACTCAAAAATAAAAAATAAAAATAAAAAATAAAAAACAATATAAGACTAAAAAAAAATTAACTGATTAGGAAACAGAATGTGCCAAGGAGAAACTGTAGCTTCATGCCTTAAATTCTGACCTGATTTCTGGGACAGGAGTGAAGGCTGGCGAGTTAAAGCTTAACAGCTAGGCGGAGGGACAGGTGCAACGCCTGTGTCAGCAGTGGGCAAGAAGAGGCAGATACTGAGGCCCACCCTTGCTGTGAAATAATTGTGGAGTTTTTTCCTCACATTGTGAAATTCACACAGCAGTAAAGGGGAGAATGTCAACTTTATTAGTTTATAGTTTCAGGGGGGTTGCCGTGTTGGTCTGCAGTAGAAGAGCAAGATTTGAATCTAATAGCACTTAAAGACCAACTAGATTTCCAGGGTAGGAGCTTCCAAGAGTCAAAGCTCCCTTTTCAGATACTTTGATCGTGAGAAGGTGGAGAATCTACTCAGCTCCCACCAAGGGGCAGTTCGCTCACTCTAATAATACACACACACACCTTCTTTTTGTTAATAGCAAATTAACATTGAGGAGAATTTTTTGAAATTTCTGAATGTCACAGACACAACCTTAAAAATGTTTTGCATGGATTGTGTTGAACAGGGAGACAGAAATGTATGGAATGTTAGGGTTTAATATTTGTGGTTAGTGCTATAATAATGGTGCCAAAGAAGCTATTGTTCTAGGGGGGAAATCCTCGGTTCTTTGTACCTTGCTCTCCCAGAACTACAACCGTGTCTTTGTGCATGCTGCAAACAGTTCTGGCCAGGCAAAGGGATTTGGGGGAATATTTTACCGCATTTATTTGGTGTTTTTTTTTCTGGAGCAACAAAGCTCTGGGAAGTGGCCTTACTGGATTTGCCACAACGGACCGAGAGCTCTCTGTCTCAGACACTTTGGAATATTTGCCTAGGTGCTGTCAAATCAATTTTGCTGCAGTGAGTTGCCAGGTCCCCTTACCCTCCCAGCAGGAGAGGTGGGACCCAGCACTCACTTTTCTCTCTTCACTTCACGTGCACAAAGTGCAGAAGCACTTTTGGGGCTGCATGATGACATCACTTCCAGGAAATGACATCATTATGAAGCCCCAGGAGCATGCACACGCTTTGCAGTGGGGTGATTTGGGCTCCAAATGGGCCAAAGTGGAGGGACAAAATGGAAGGGTATGATTAAAGGAGAAAGGGCCTGTGGCAAGTAGGAAAGGGTTATATTCTGTCACCCAGGGCCCACCAAAACCTGCAAGCATGGACAGAAATTGTGGGAAGAGTCAGAATAAGATTAGTTCCCGAGATTATTGTGAATGATCTCATTACCTGACAATTGATGGAGGGGAAGGAACTTTACCAGTTTAGTGTAGTGATTAGTGTCAGACTAGGAAGAAGGGGGCCCAACCATGAAATTTATCAACTGATCTTGGACCAATCCACTCTTTTTCAACCCAGCCTACCTCACAGGGTTCTTATGGATATAACATAGTAGGTACCATCTACCCTCTTCTCACTTGCTTGGAAGAAGGGGCAGGTTAAAAATATTACAGGTGTAAATGTAACACAAATGACATCCTTGATCTGGAAATCTCTGCCTTTGGACAGTGATGCCTTCTGCTCACAGGAGAAGCAGAGAAAGAGTTTCATTGCAGTTTGAACTGGTATTGGAAACCTGAAAGAATCATTGTGCATATAGGAGAATTGGTGGCAGACTGGAGACCTGGGGAAGCATTGTGGCTTGGAGAATCTAATACAGGATTTGTAGTATTACGGCCTGCGGTAATGGACATTTTGCTTCCTCTAAGCAATGCTGTCATAGCTGTAAATTAAAACAAATTTTATAAGCCGTCCATATCTCCAGTTGCCTCTCCTCCAGAGACCATCAACCCAGCGACACTAGTTAGGGGCATTCACATAAGCACAAAATGCTTACAATGTCTGAAATCTTAAAAGAGTTTGGAGTTTTAAATTTCACTTTGAAGAAGTTTCCTTAAAGTCAAACCCTGTGCCGTGGCAGTAGCTTTACACGATATGCTGAAGGATCACCAAGTTTAGTAGCTTCTCTTCCTCCATTTCTTAAAATCTCAAGACCTTACAGCTTTGATTAGAGATAAAACATTGTCTACGTTTATGAATTGGAAACCCCTTCTTGACTTTCTGCATGCAACAGAAAAAACTGATGATTTGTGGATTTGACTTTCAAGAAGATAAAATGGAGTAATTTAAATAAAAGGGGGGATATACAGAAAAGATCTAGGACTTGTATTAGTAAGACAACACGTATATTGTTTGTAATGATGTTGTATGTGTTACAGAGAAAACTGAAAATGGTTCAAAATATATGTATCTTTTATTTTTATTTTCTCTTTTACTATTGTTTGTGTTTTTCCTCTTTCCCCTTCAATGGGATTTTAAGGTTTTTATTAAAATAAAAAATTCAAAATAAAAAAAAAATCTCAAGACCTTCCGTAGGGGTTTCAGGTGGGTAGTGGCGTTGGACGCCTGTAGAAAAGCAAGATTTGAGAGTCAAAGCTCGGTTCATCAGCTATATCTGACAAAGGGAGCTCTTGACTCTGGAAAGCTTATACCTTGGAAATCTTGTGGGTCCTTAAGGTGCTACTGAACTCAAATCTTGCTCTCCCATAATGAGGAACGTCAGAGTGTATCATGAGCTAATTCAAGCTGAGGAACTTATTGAAAGATCTCAATTTTTCTCTTTAACCGTTTCATCCATTCTGGGCAAAGAAATGTGAGTTTTGCAACTTTTATGTTTTCTCTGACTCATCATGCCCTCACCCTGAAAAGGGATGTCTCCCTAATTAAGTTAAAAGGCTCCTTTTCTCATGAATCAGTGGATTGTTCTTCCTATCTTACATCAGTTTTAAAATTCCATTTACCTGGCCCCTCTAGGAACGAATGTTGTGGATTCAGGAGGTGACTCAGCCATACAGGAAGTGGGTCAAAAGTGACTCAGCCCGTCATGTCCAGCAGATTACCATGAGGCAATGCACTTATTCCCTCTGGTACAAAAAGGAATGTCCGATACAGCAGAAAGATCCAGAAAACTCTGCATCAGCTTTCAGCTCTTCCATCCACACAGCTTCCATTGTGCAATGCACCCACCACACCCTGGATTCAGTTGTGCAACACGGTTGCAGAGATCCTTGGCATTTACACAGAAATGTCACGCTGAAATACCATCAAAAGAATGAAAGGGAATCATTTGCCCGGTATCAGATTGTAAGACTAGCATAACAATGGACACGTCAGTGCTTAGATATTTGTATATATAAGAATGAAGGGCTGGCCCACATGTGGCTAGGCAAAACCAAACAATGGGGCCAGCCATGGCCAGGAGAAGCCCAGACTTCCAGTAAAAATCTTAGTTAAAAAAAATAGGGGGATTTTTGCACAAGGAAACTAGAAGTGGCTGAGAATAAAGAATCTCCATATTGTTTTATTTATACTCTGCTTTTCTCCTCAGGGGGGACCTAAAGCAGCTTACAACATTATACCACCCTCCATTTTATTCTCACAATGAAAACTATGAGGTAGGTTAGGACAAGAGAGAGTGAGTGTGACTGACCCAGTGACCATCCATGGCAGAGCTGGGATTCAAACCAAGTTCTCGACAGAAGTTCAGGTCAAAAGAGCAGGAACCTGAAATTCAAAGTCTTTCCTTGTTACAGCTTAAAGTCAGAATCCGTCTCTCAGTCCCCTCCCCCCGCACGCACGCACGCACGCACGCACACACACACACACACCACATGCACAGAGTCCATCAGCCTGTACTTGTCCCGGCAGCATAATAAAAGCTTCCGTAACACTTCCAAGTAAGCATTCATATCGTAGAGTCAGCATTGTACAGTTTGTGTTATTCCCTACTATTACCAGTAAAGAGCTGAAGCAGAGAGACTGCCACTTCCCAAAGACCAGGGCAAAAAAGGGTCAGATCCATCAATCTGCCCCTGTACCACCACCCCCTTCTTCTGCGCTGTCTCACTGCAGCCCAGCTGGGACCCAACATCTTTCTTCCAGTTAACTGCCTGGCTGACGTACTAAGATCAGCCACCCCAGAAAAGCAGGCTTTTCCTGCAGGCCTCTCTCTAAGCCCCCTCCCAGCATTGCATTTGACCAGGGATCCAAATGGATGCCTTCCCTTTATGCCCTTTCACAGCTGATCCCCCTTTGGCACCAAATACTCTGTTTCTGGTGCCAAGATTGACACATCACAGAGTTACGCAACTGAAGCCGCAGCAGTCTGTTCAGGCAGTTTTTTGACTGCTTGGATTCCCAAGGCCATTATTCTCAATTCTGGAGAACACTTCATTTTTCTACATCAAAAAGAGTCCAGTGGCACCTTTAAGACTAACCAATTTTATTGTAGCATAAGCTTTCACACAACAGGCCCCGACAGAGGGCAGGCAAGCTAGAATCGGCCAGCGTTCGAGTCCTCCAAGAAGTTTGACAGTCTGCATATAGGCTTGGATCCTGCTAAAAAGTACCACCGACAGAAAGAATTCCGTCAGCAGAGAGCTGCTTTCTCACTTCCCCCTTTCCTGCTGCAGCCCTAAATAACCCCCCAAATGCCCCTGCTGAACAGCAGCGGGGGGAGGGGTCTGAAGTTTGCAGCAGGGGAGGATCAGTGTAAATTCCCTGCCTTTCCTCCCGCCCCTTCTGCCTGTGGAAATGTTGGGTAGGCTTCAAACCATCATTTGGTCATAATGCAGCCCTGCCTCTTGCTTCTATAGGGCCTATTCACACTCACACACACACACACACACAACCCCTCCACACACAAGGTTGCCACCCTCCAGGTGGCTAGATATCTTCCAGAATTATAACTGATCTCCAGGTGATACAGATCAGTTCCGCTGGAGACAACGGCTGCCTTGCAAGGCAGGATATATAGCATTATACCCAGCTGAGGTCCCTCCCCTCCTCCAACCCCCCCCCCCAAATCTCCAGGAATTTCCCAACCTGGAGCTGGCAACACTATCTACGCCCCACCCTGGCTATCTGCAGCATTGATTGCAAGTCCCATTTGTTGTGAAACAAGAGACAGAAGCTGGTTTTACAGCCCCAGTGGCCTCAGATTCTAAGGAAATTGGGAAGTAAAAGCCTTCAGTTACCCACATGAAAGGAGGCGCATACATTCATGGCAATACAGGAAGCATCTGCAATAAGAAAGAAACAGGATGGATCACTTTGGATATCCTGAGAGTCCCTGCAACCCAGGAGAGTGCCACGAACCTCATTGGTTAAGATGCCGGGGGGGGGGCAACATGAGAGCTCAGTCCCCATTTCTGGAAAGGCCAAACGGAACCGCTCTCCGCTGTGGAGGAAAAAGTTGAAAGATTCCACTCATGCTCTGCAAGCTGGGCAAGGTGAAGAGATGTGAACGGACAGGAAAGCAGAATGAAGTCTGCAATAGTCATCCTCTCTTTTCATAAGTTCCAGCCATCTTGCACCCTTTTCTCTTGGAGAAACGCCAAAATAAAACCCGTAACCAGAGAAATCATGTCAGTGCTTGTTGTCGGTTCCTTTCTGTAATATGTGTCACCTCCTTATGCGATGTTATTTCCATTGCCTTTGCCTTCTTAGAGACAGGAGCGCATTCTAGTTTTTTTTTTTCCTTTGAAAGATTGCTGACTGTGCCTAAACTGCTCACCTGAGGCCTAACTGCTCATCCACGCAGAGATTGCAGGGAAGGACAAACAACCCACTCTTCGTGAGCTGGGATGAGGCAGGAAATAGATCCAGATGGCAGAAGCACATTTACAAAGGTCAAGTTTCCGCTCTAGCCCCTACCCACACATTGATCTCATAGTCTCTTGGAGGCTTGTGGCCTAGGAAAGAGGGCAAGCAGGAGAGGTGGATGGGGACCCCATTGACCTCAGCAGGATCAGCGTCATCTGAGATAACTGATCCCAGGAGATCCACAGCTTTCCTATTACAAAGAACTTCCATCTACCATATGAGGCCAGTTGCTGGAAATGAACTGAAGTGTTCACTTCCTGCTCAGTTTCGAGTAATGCTCAGATCAAAGCTTAGATACAAGTTCAGCAAAGACATGTCAAATTCAAGGCAGTGGGAACAATTTGGGCTGGATCTGAGCCTAGCATTAAGGTGCAGATTTGGCCCTCAGCCTAGCATTATGCGGCAAAGGGTGGCCGGCCAATTACCCAGGGCCTGGCTGTATAAGGCTGTCTGTTCAAAGCTGGTCCGGTTACACAACTAAGAACGTCACTTCGACAACACAAGATCTGTTGCCCACAAAGTGCTTGGCAAGGAAGCTACAGAGAAATATACACACTCGTGCCATTTAAAAGGATCCCTTGTCCAAACCCCAGCAGTCGACATTGGAAGACATGGCACAAATGTGATCCGGCTCTGGTTTGTTTTTTTTTAATAAATCACCACTTTAATAGAAAATTTAATGGCAAAACCATCATAACACAGCATCACTTTGGGGAAATCCACCACACAGTCCAACCCCTACAAATCAGCAGCACCCAAAGCTGGGGGGAAAAATGTACATATAAATCCAAAAAAGCAGTAATCCAGTTTTCAAATCTGACCTCTGGCTCTTCAGAGGTGGGTTTGGGGTCTATCCTAGCACCACAGGCTTCCCCTAACATTACCACCCTGGCCCCTAGATATGTGCAAAATACAGGGAATGCACCAATTGACAAACCAGGGCTCAAAGCATTGTCGCAAAAAATATATATTTGAAGCAACAGAAAGATCTAAACACTTTCCCCCAAACAAATCACTTGGCATTTGTTCAAGTCAACAGGCCCTGAATGTTTTCTCTGGTTTTTACTATTAGGCCATCGTGAGTTGGGGGCTGGGGGAAGTAAACACCTACAGGACACAAAATCCATGCTTCCCATACACACACACACAATGGCCAAAGACCCTGGATCGTTTTCACCTGTCTTAGTGGTATCATCTCAAGATTAACAAGGGGATATCTTCCAAATCTTGCAAAGAAACAAACCCCACAAAAGATACTCCCGGAAGTCTGAAGCACCTTCATCTTTATGAAGAGAATCGCCACTTAATATTTTTCAGCAGTGCAAAAACCTCCCACAATTCTAGATCCTTTAGCATGAGAAGTTATACCAAAACGAAGGCAAAGCCGCACTTCTGTGTTTGGTGCCAAGTTCTCATTTGAAGCAGATGCTGGTTCTTGGGTGGGCAAGGTCTACCCCAGTGGCTCGCCCAACTGTTGCTGGCTGCTACTAGGGTTGCCGGCTACGGGCTGAGAAATTCCTGGAGATTTGAGAGTGGAGGTTGAGGAGGACAGGATTTGGAGAGGGGAGGAGCCTCAGCAGGGAACAATGCCATATACAGTCCACCCTCCAAAGTAGCCATTTTCTCCAGGGGGACAGATCATTGTCATCTGGAGGCCAGTTGCAATTCCAGGAGGTCTCCGGGCCCCACCTGGAGGTTGGGAACCCTAGTTGGAACCCACACATGACAGCCATGAAGCCAAGCAAGTCCTTCAGACTTGGAGCCAAATCAGAATCCACACCTCAAAGTTCTCCAAGATGCTTGTTTGGACACCCACAGTAGTTGCAGTAGCAGCCACTGGAGGGGGTGGCCTCCGCTTGCAAGGAGAGAGCCTAACTTGGCATGCAGAAGGTCCCAGATTCAAGCTTTGACATTGCAGGGGAGGGAGGGGGCTTTTACTATTATGATGATTTAAAGGATTTCAGGGGGCAGGAATGGGATCTACCTGAAGCCTGGAGAAGTGCAGCCCCTCAGAACCCACAGAACCAAGCTATGCAGACAGCTGCCCTGACCCCAATATTAAATACTGCTTCTCACATATCAACTATCCATGGGGGAATCCCTGCCATGGCAGTTCTATGGGGCACCCCATGCTCTTAAGCGATCCATTCCCTAACGTGCTCAGGCAAAGGGAGGTTCGGAATCAAGGCAACGGGTGCTATTTCCACGTCCAAGTAAATATCCATGCTTCAGGCCACGTGCCAAGGAAACACAGTGAAGGGTCAGGAAGGAGTGGACGGGACACCAGTCCCCAGGGCAAGAGGGAAGGCAGCATTAGTGTCATGACGGAGGTCACTAGTGAACAGCTTGGATTCCACAACACACCAGCCCAGGATCACCGTCTTTTAGCAAGGCCACCAACCGGGCCCGACCTGGGTTCTCCTTTTAACAGTAAGAAAACAGGCACTGTGGTGAGGATCCCAGCCAGAGTAAACAGCAAAGGCCCACTGACAGACCTCTGATAAGAACACAGGTGGGTGGGGCCTTTTTTGCAGCCAATAAAATTAGAGCGGGAAAAGGGCGGACAATGAGATCACAGCTTTTCATGCGTCCTGCAGGTCTGGAATGTCAGAGAGGATCATGGGAGAGCCCAGCTGCAGTTCCTGTTGGAGGGACTCCATGTCGGCCGGGTTCATGCGGTGAACTTCCAGCCAATCAGCAAGGAGAGAGGCCGAGAGCGGGGCAGAGTCGCCTTGACTGGAAAGAGAAAAGAAGTTTGAGGGATAACAGCGGACAAGACAAGCAACAGACCAAACTATGAACGGAGCAGGGGGTACAAAGTTTGCCTCTTTAGCAAGAAAGAAAGAACAATTTAAAAAGCTGTTTTAAGGATCAGTTTGTCCAGGATGCAGCTTGAGTATTACAATCATGCTTAGGGTGCCGCACTAAGTCCCTGCTGCATGACTTACTGTTTTTTCATTAGGACACCTGCTCAATACTATAAAACAGAGCAAATTATTCTATTCACATTTTGAGGATTAGGCCAAATTTGGATTTTTCCAAGTGCAATAGCTCCCTCTAGTGGGGACGAAGTTTTTTGTTCTCACATCCCAAGATACAACAGTTGAAGAAAAGGGTGTCGGGGCTGTTACATGGCATGGCCAAGGGAATGGATTGGATTATGGGGGTGTTACTAAGCGATTTGCTCCAGGGGGCACACAAAGCAACTGCCGATCTCCTTGTACATCATCTCTTGAAAGGTGAGAACGACAATCTGTTAATCAGAGAAGAGGATCCTATACACATTTCTGCTGCATGGTATTGCTTATTGAATGTCTCAGATGTTAATCTTACTGACTTACCCTGTGTAATCCGCCTTGAGTCTCAGTAATAAAGGCGGACTATAGCTAACATAAATAAATAAAAACCTTCTACTTCTGTGAAGATGGCTAGCCATGTTAGTTTGTCCGTAGCAGTAGGAAAGAGCAAGAGTCAAATATAAGACTAGCAAAATTTGAGGTAGGGTACAAGCTATCATGATCCACAGCTCACTTCTTCAGCTCATACCCTATACTTCTGTGACATCAGAGCAACATAAGCCAATGATTTCACTTCCC
The DNA here is from genome assembly GCF_028583425.1 of Eublepharis macularius. Taxonomy (NCBI): domain Eukaryota; kingdom Metazoa; phylum Chordata; class Lepidosauria; order Squamata; family Eublepharidae; genus Eublepharis; species Eublepharis macularius. The sequence continues at coordinate 65,803,134 of NC_072801.1, read as the reverse complement.
TCACCAGGCCCACAGCACTCTCTGCCACACTGCACTGCTAGGTAACAGTCACAGGCCACAGATTGTATATGCAACAGTTTCAAGAAAAGGCAAGCACATCCGAGAACGGACAGCCTTCCTTCAAATCTTCACCAACCTGCATCAGCTATGAAGTCCAGAAAGACTTTCCTCTTACCTCTCCCTGTTTTCCCCGACCATGTCGAACGACTGATTCAAAAACTCTTCCAGGTCAAACCCAACTCCATAGCCGGCTCCGCTGCCTTTAGGGGTGCCAGAGAAGACAGGAGGCAAGAGGTCTTCCACCTGGGATCAAAGAACCACATCGTCCATCAGACAGAGGTACTCAAGAGGCCGGCCAAAGACAAGGGGTGCCCCAACGAGCCCTCAGCAGCCTCCCTTCAACAGAGATCTCACATTTTTAAGATCCACACCAGTTTGGGGTCGTCGTGGACAAACGTGCATCTAGGATGAGCCGCAGAACCCATTACCGGCTTGTTCTTCAACCAATCCCCCACTCCCAACTGGGGCCCAATTCATAAAAAATTAGCTGTGCTTAAGACCCGTCAATGGCCCAAATTAATTCCAACCCACTTAAGCGCAATTTATTCTGACGGGATTTACCACAGAATAATTTCCTTTGGATCGGGACTTGCATCAACGGGTCAGTAAGGTGCTTCAAGGGTTAATTTATTGCCACAAGAAGCTTAGCGTGTTAATTACACAGTCTTCTAGAAGACTCCCAGAATTTGTACGGGGCAAATTAAGAACGCAGGAAGAGCCCGGCTGGATCAGGCCAGCGGTCCATCAAGACCAGCGTACCTTTTCCACACAACAGCCAACCAGCCACCATGGAGGACGAAACAAGAGCACAGCAACCGTGGACTTCCCCTCATGCCACCTCCTAGCGCTGGTATTCAGAGATTTGCTTTCTAAGTATATGGAGGCTCCCGTCAGTCACCGTGGCTCATAGCTAAAGATGGACCTCTCCCCCAGGAATCTGTCTAACCCCCTTTTCAAGCCATCTATGCTCATGGCTATCACTACATCCAGTGGCAGGGAATTCCAGAGTTTAGTTACTCATTGAGTAAAATGTTTCCTTTTGTTTGCACTGGAGCGATTTCCCAACAACGTCATCGGGTGCCTTTGAATTCTGGTGTTAGTACATTCACAGAGGAGAAGTCCATCAATGGCAATTAACCACTGGAACCTCCATGTTCAGAGGCAGTGTACCCCAGTGTATGTGGAAGAAGGCAGCAATAGAGGAGATTCTGGCCTCCATGATCGATTTATGGGCCTTCCAGGGTGGGGGGGGGGCATCTGATTAGCCACGGCAGGAACAGAATACTGGACTAGCTGACCCTCTGGTCTGATCCAAGTGGGCTGCTCTGAACCTTAATAGTACCTTACCAGATCATGCAAGGTTGGTCCTCCTGACAGTCAAAGCAGTGGACTCCACGGTCCTTCCAACACTGAAGATGCATCTAGCCTCACAACCGTACGTTTACAAAAACTGTGGTGCCTTGGGCAGACTGCCTCTACATTTAATTCAGTTCTTGCAGCGCTGGGGAGCAAGGAACCCTCCCTCCCAGTCAGTGCTCTCAGAGCTTTGGGTGACACAACATTTGGGCTGCTTTGGCCGCAAAGGTTCCGGGATTCTCACCCCGCCCTCAGGCACGGAGCACAGACCAGTGATCTACAGAAAAGATCAAGCAATCCAACCACAGCTTTTCTGCACGGCCAGATTTAACAAAGACTACAACCACACCATTTGGCTGTGGCACGTAAGACTGCCCTGAAAAGCCTGCAGCCGGCACCCCCTAGCAAGAGGCCAAAGGTCCACATACCCTTCCTGAATCAACACCAGCAACCCGTTTCCCTTGAAAGTTGTTACCTGGGATTTCGACAGCTGCTGAGTCACCATATTGATATCTGGAGGCTCGGAAGGCACAGTGGTTTCTGGGGAAAGCCCCAAAGCCATTGGGTGCTGGCTGGGCCCTCGGGTTTCCTCTCCAACCAAACCTTGTGACGGCACCTCAGCCTTCCCCACCTCTGTCAGAAACATGGACTCCTCCGCACCAGCTCTAGCTCCGTAACTCACAGTCTGTTCCGGCAACGTGTCACTAGGGGGCACCATCTCTGGCCGATTCACTGGCAGCTGTCCAGCCACAGCCCAGTTCTCAGGCTGGGGGACGCCACTCCAGGCATTCAGGGTTGCCACCCCATATGGGGCTTGAAATATCTGGCCTGACCCATACTTGACACTTAGTAGGCACTCTGGTTTGGGTGGAGCAGCTTTTTGGCAGGTCGGGGCGGTGACCAGGAATGGGGCAGTCTGTGCCGGGAAAAAGTGGACCATGTTGGAATTGGACCCTGGAACTGGGGCTAGTTCTGTCCCCACAGGAACCAGAGTGAGCTTGGGTCTCAAGGCAGGCACCACATTGTCCGAGAAGGCGAGGAAATCGGCCGGTGCAGAAGCGTTGCTAGAAGAGGTGGGCGGGATATGGCTGGCAGGGGGCACCTGAGGTGGCAAGGAATTGGCAGAGGGGGCCTGAGAGAGGGTATGACCGGCAGCAGTTGCCTGGGGTAGGACTGCAGTTCCATTCTGGGTCGGCTTGTTCTGGGTCCGGTCAACCATCTTGGTCCATCTCTCCAGAAGGTTCCGGTCATTCTCCGTCAGCATGTCCTTGCGCTCCTTCTCTTTTTCCTTCTTCTGCTTCTCGCGCTCCTTGGCCCGCTCCTGACGGCGCTTGCGTTTCTCTTCTCGCTCACGCTGACGCTCCTTTGCCGTCACTGGCCTACGGATATCAGGGGTTTCTGGGACAGAGGATGGGGTATCTGCAGAACAGGGAGGGCAGCTTTAGAAAGCAGGAGTTCATGCGTTCCGCATTTACAGCTCTCCGGTTGTACGATATATATCAACTTAAGAGGTTAAATATATACGGTCATAGGAGAGAGGGCCTCTTTCTGGATATGTTTGAGGGAAAAAAGAACCGAGTAGATCTGTGGGGTTCAAGGGCATTTCTGAATGCAGGCACAGAGAGAGCATAAAAAATGTCCCCCATCCACCCTCCCCTAGGATCCCTCTCCCACTGAAACTTCAAGAGGCTGGTACTAGCCATCGTGACTCTACTCAATACGTCCATCTCCACTAGAGTCCGGTCTCAAACAGTCTTCACAAGTTACAAGTTCGGAAGGATCTTGGAGACCATTAAGCCTAAAGCAAAGACCAGCCACCCATCAACCCCTTCACTTCTGTTTCTCAAGCACCAGATTCATCTCACTCAGTTCCACAGTTCGGACATCTGCCCTGACAACCAAGGCTGGCTTTGCCTGCCTTCAGAGTTCTCCTTTCAAATAAAACATGTTCTCTCCCCTACCTCTCATCAGGTTTAGTTGGATGACTACTTTGAGAAAAGGGAGGGCAAGGCCCCCAGACTCTCCAAAACAGACACAGCTACCATTTCTTCCTTCCACAACCCTTTTCCTCCCTTCCACAGCCCTTTTTCATTCTCAAACCGGAAACAGTATTTTTTAAAATCTCATTTATATCTCGCCTTTCTCTTCAACGGGGGCCCAAAGTGACTTACATCATTCCCCTCTCCTTCATTTTTTCCCTCACAAAACCCTGTGAGGTAGATTACGCTAAGAGTATGTGACAGGCCCAAGGTCACCCAGCAAGCTTCTATGGCCCAACTGGAAACCAAACCTGGTTCTCCCATGTCCGAGTTCATCACTCTAGTCACTAAACCACGCTAGCTCTTGCAATTGAGAGGAGGGGAAAATGGAGGAGAAGCTGGTATCACCACACAAAAGTGTGAAATGTAGCCAAGGAGCAGCCTCCAGTTGCTAATCCCTACACTAGGCCCTGCTCAACCATGAGAGAAATCATGGGTCAAAGCCCAGTTCTACAGTCCGCCAGACACCCCTTTCCAGAGCCAGACCCTTTTTGCCTTACCTTTGTTCTTATTTCGAAGGGCCGATTTTAAGATGACAGCCTTAAGGGCCGCCTTAGTATCATCCGAGATGGCTCCCTCACGTTTGGGCGGGGCAGTGGGAGGCTCCACTTCAGCCTTCACCTCAGGCTGGGATACGGTAGTGGTCACAAGAGGAGAGGTCAGGTCAATGGTCTCTGGTAGTGGGTAGGGGGCGGGAGATGCCATAGCATAATCACCATCTCTGGCCCGAGGTGACCCAGCACTGGGCATGTCAACATCATGGCAGCAGTGAAGTAGGCCCTCATAGGAGGCCGTCACGCAGCCACCGACGACAGCTGGCCGCAGCGCTGGCTTGAAGCTGATCTGGCGCCGAATACCTTCCCGGCGGTCGTGGAAATCGTTGATTTCGGCCACAATGGCTTCCTTGATCTGCTCCTTGGTGAGCACTTGCTTGTCAAAATCAAAGTCGAAGGCCGGTACGCAGTCCGGCTCATCATCGGGGTCATGATACTTGGCCAGGAAGGGGTAGTTCAACGCCTCCACCACCGAGATGCGCTCACGGGGGTCAAAGCGCAACATCTTCGACAGCAAGGACAAGGCCTTCCGGTCGGCATTCTGGTAGAGGCTCTCCCAGGGCACCGGCTGACGTGACGGCAGGCTCTGGACATATGCGCGCACCCTGTCAGCCCCAATGGAATGGACCACCTTGGCCGGAGGGGTCCCTAAGACCGTGATAATAAGCTGCAGCTGATGAATGTAATTCTTCCCAGGGAAGAGCTGCTTCCGCCCGAGCATCTCAGCAAAAATGCAACCCACTGACCACATGTCGATGGCCTGTGTGTATTCATGCAAGGAGAGCATCAGTTCAGGAGCACGGTACCAGCGAGTGGCCACATACTCCGTCATGAAGTACTTGTACTCGTCGGGCTTGGTGCAAAGGCCCCGGGCCATTCCGAAGTCCCCAATCTTGAGCTCGCAGTTCTCATTGATCAGCAGGTTGCTTGGCTTGAGGTCCCGGTGAATGACGTTGGCCGAGTGGATGTACTTGAGGCCTCGGAGAAGCTGGTAGAGGAAGTAGCGCACATGCTCCAGGGTGAGAGGCTGAGAAGAGTGGATGATCTGGTGCAGGTCGCTCTCCATCAAGTCCAGCACAACATACCTGCCAGGAGATGTCCATATTTATTGCGTCAAGGAAAGAATGGGATGGTGTGACTGCCTGCCATAGCCCTCCCTTCACAGGTCTGGGGGCTTCACAGACAGTTAAGGGCTGTCACAACCTGCCACCTGTCTAACCTCTATTTATCAGGCAGACAGCCTTGACCCAAATCCATACCGGGTCTCCTCTTTCCCCTTCCCAGAGGTTCTACCAGACAAGCACCCCTTTTCACTAGACCTGACGGTCACAGGTGGTAACCTGGACAAGTGGCCTTTTGGAAGAGTCAAGGATGGGAAAGGATAGCCCTAGTGCAAGGCTGTTCCTTGGTGGAGGACTATCCCACCCCCAACCAGCAACCACTACATTGACTTGGACATACCATCAGCCCACCTTGGAGGATAAAAGGTCAGAGATTTCACAACGTCTCAAGGGATCTGACGCCCAATAAGGGTTTCACCAGAGGATGGGCCAGGACACAAACAGTGTCCCTATCCAAAAGGGAATGAGCTACCCAAACTACATGGACAACTCCAGCCTCCACCTTACCACTTGTCCATGACTATTGAGCTGGCTTATCCTTCCTCATCTGGGACACCTAGAGGTCTGCCAAGAGCTCTTAGAGCCTCAAAAGTGCGCTACACATCATGCCAGAGGGTGGCCTGCTTAAGGCAGCCTTCAGGGCTGGCACCACTACACAGAGCTCAGTTCCGCTCTACTTACTCTCTCAAGGGGCTGGCCAAGACCTGTAGACTCAGCCATTTCCTATATTGTCTACTTACTTCACTGTAACACTGTGCCCCACCCTGCAGATGACACATAGCCAAGACAAGACAGAGATGGTTTGACAGAGGATGGGAAATAGCATGTACTAGCTTTTTTCTCTACAGGCTTCTCCTTGACAAAGTGGAGGGACTGAAAAGTTACCAGCCAAGGGACATTTCCAAGAAGCAGCCAATTAAGGAAGCTCCAATACGGTTGCCAGCCTCCAAGTGGGGCCTAAAGATCTCCCAGAATTAGAGATCAGGTCCCCCTGGAGGAAACTGCAGCAACCTGAAGCTCCAAACCTCAGGGCATCAGCATTCCAGCAAGGGTCTCCATTAGCCAGGGGGAAAGAAGCACTTACACAGATCTGAACTCAGCATAAGGCACGGTGGGTTTCAAGATGTCCTTAATGGCAATGATATTGTCATGCTTGAAATGTTTGAGGATCTTTAGCTCACGCAAAGTGCGCTTAGCATTCATCACCACATCAAAGGCATTGGGGATTTTCTTGATCGCCACCTGCTGGCCTGGAGGGAGAAAGGCAAGGGGAAATAGGTTAGAAGCATTAATAGGGACGAGCATGTCGGGTGCTCCTATTTCCGCCTTACAAGGCACTGTCTACTTGTTTTATCTTCACAAGTCTGTGAAGTGGGTTTACGCTGTGAAAAAGACATGGGCTTCATCAGCCCTCCCAGCTTTGTGTCCAAGCAGAGGTTCACAACCAACTAACAAGACACAATGAGGGGAGCCATGGTTGTTTGTTCACACACCAGCCCTATTAACAAATTAAATATCAAAGTGGACAATGTTGTGTAGTGGTTAGAATGTTGGACTAGCATCTGGGAGACCCAGGTTCAAATCTCCACTCTGCCGCAGAAGCTTACTGGCTGACCTTGGGCCAGTTATACCTCACAGGATTGTTGTGAGTATAAAATGGAGAAGAGAATAACGTAAGCTGCTTTGGGTCCCCACCAAGGAGAAAGGCAGGGTATAAATAAAATAAATTAAAATAAATAAGGGTCTAAAGGTCAATACAAAAGGAGAACTAAACCTCCAAGTTGTCCCCCTCAGTGCTACGTGGCAGCAGGCAGCCTTCTCCTCAGCGCAGCTAAACAGAAGAAGCGGACAAAGTGAAAACTTGCTGATTACCTTGATGACCTCTCTCCTCTCATTTAACCTCATAACAACAACCCTGTGAGGAAGGTTACACTGACAGAGAGTGATTGGCCCAAGGTCATCCAGTGAGCTCCATGGCAAAGGGTGGGGGACACACTAACACTAAAAAATACACCACCGAAGCACGCTTCTGGCTTTCACTGGTGATCTCCTAGGCCCCATCTGTTCCCATCGCTGCAGGCAGAACCTATGAAATCCCAAGCGCCACCCGCCTCCACTCTGTCTTCACACACCTGTATCCTTGCGACGTGCTGAGCTCACAACACCATAGGCTCCCGTGCCAATCGTCTCGATGACCTCGTATTCGTCGCCCACCTCAAAGGTGACATCAAAGGAGCGGGCCTTCAAGATAGCCAAGTTCTTGGCAGCCACAGTAGCCTGATGAGCCGCTTCCTGCTTCGTTTGGCCCTGTGCCGCTTCCTCGCCCTCATCTTCTATGGGGGGCTCAGCCATGGCTCCTCTCTGCAACAAAACCCGCACAAATAAATTATTAGAAACATCACATTTCTAGCAAGGTTATTTGTATGTTATTCACAAGCTGCCTTTCTCACTCAAGGCGGATTGCACAGTTCAAGTCAATACGATTGACAGTTGGGGCACCCAATAACAGTGGACGGATTGCACACATTTGAAAACAAGCATAAATTGGAATACAGAGATGAAGCACTATTGAAACAAAACATAATTAATCTGGCATGATATATAAAACATTGCAGAAACTATCCTAGTAGGATTTAAGTGCAGTGGCACCTTAGAGACCAACAAGATTTTCAGGGTAGAAGCTTTGAAGAGTCTAACGTATCTGGAAACGGGAGCTTTGACTCTCAAAAGCTAATATTCTGAAAATCTTCTTGGTCTCGAAGGTGCCAATGGACTCAAATCCTTCTTTACTACTGCAGACCAGCACCTGAAACTACCCAGTAGGAGCATATCTACATCAACAGACAGTACCCAGTGGTATAGTTTGAAGTCCCTATCCTTTCGCCAACACATCTCTCTGAGCCATTTCTTACCCACCAATAGTTATCTCGCAGAATTTGACTTAATTAAATGGATATCGCCATCAGCTCTGCAAATTATGTCAAACTAAATAAGTGTGGTGCAGGGTCATACAAGGATCTGGGAGGCCTACGTTCAAATCCCCACTCTGCCATGGAAGCTCAATGAGTGACCTTGAGCCAGTCACACACTCTCAGCCTAACCTACCTCACAGGGTTGTTGTGAAGATAAAACGGAGGCAGTGAGAGCATCACTGTCAGCTGCATTAGGTTCCCTTTGGGTAGAAAAGCAGGTTATGATTATCTAACTAGTATGCTGCTCTGAGGTCCTCGGAGGAACCTCAAGATAAAAGCGTACTGGACAGATCTAGAATAACCTCCTGTTTCCAAACACTGGTCAATGAGATGCCCTAGAAGGCCCACGAGCAGGGGCACAGAGGCCAAAGCTCCCCCTCAGTCGCTGACCCTCCCCCAGCAACAGGTATTTAGAGGCACGCTGTCTCTGCACACACAAGTCCCACTCAGCCATCACTGCCCCAGGCACCCACAGAGCCTACAGGAACCTGCTTAATTCCATTGTAAAGCTACCCAGCTGTGTCAGTCTGTAGTAGAGAAGCAAGCCGTAGGTCCAGTAGCACCTTAAAGGCCAACTAGATTTCCAGAGTATGAGCTTTTGAGAGTCAAAACTCCCCCGGGAGCTCTTGTTCTCCCAAAGTAGAAGTCATCCCTAAACCCTCGGGCACTGAGTTCCACAAAGAGTTCGCGTATTGTCTGCAGATTCTGTTCATCTGTCACTGAATGCTCCCCCCCTCCCCAATTCTTGTATTTTTGGAAGAAAAAAAAACCCTCTCTGCTCTTCCTCCACGCTATACATTATTTTGTAAACATCAATCACGTCCTACCCCTTTAAATGTGTTTTCCCCTAAACTGGAAAACCCCAAGCTCTTTACCCTTTCATCGTACGTACATATATATGAAGCTACCTTATAATTAGATCACTGGTCCATCAAGATCAGTATTGTCTCCTCAGGCTGGCAGCAGCTCTCCAGGGTCTCAGGCGGAGATCTTTACGTTAACACCTATCTGATCCTTTTAGCCGGAGTTGCTGGGAATTGACTCCAGGAACTGACATATGCCAAGCAGATGCTCAACTACGGAGCCATAGCCCCTCCCCTCTTGATCACTGTGATTGTGCATTCCTGTACCGTTTCCAGTTCTACAATTCCCAACAGTAAAAGGATAATGGTCCTTTTAGACTATAAGACAGTAGAAAACTAGTGGGAGAGGTGGAAAAAAAGTCAAACCCAGGAATATACCTGGTAAGGATAGCCTGTATCAGGTAGGAGAAAATGAAGAATATGGGGGCACAAAGGGGGAGTACCTCATCATCCCACCCCCATCTAGAAAGTAGCATGGATAGGAAAGGATCCGGTCACCCCACCTACAGTTGCCAACCTCTAGGTGATGGCTAGAGATCTCCCAGAATTACAACTGATCTCAAGGCCACAGAAATCAGCTCCCCTCAAGAAAATGACTGTTTTGGAAGTTGGACTATAGATCATTATACACCCCTGAGGTCCCTCGCCTCCCCAAATGCCACCTTCCCCAGCCTTCATACCTTCACCCCCCCCCCCCCAAATCTCCAGGAATTTCCCAACTCAAAGCTGGCAACCCTCCCCCCATCCCCAAATCAGGGGCAATGACAGACAATCAGGGAGATTGGGGGGGGGGGAAGACTGTCTGAATTAGGGGTCTCTACCGAGGATGAGGTAAAGGGGGAGGAGTTGCTTTTTATGGGGTGAGTAAAGGGGTACTTACAGAGCACAGGGCTGATTCTCAGTCGTGGTACCCAAGAGGAAACAAAAGGTAATCTCTGGAGGTGGCGTGGGGGGTAAACAGGACAGAAAGACTCGGGACCACTCTCATCTACGTAGGGTCGCTAACCTCCAGGTGAGGCCTGGAGATCTCCCGGAACTGATCTCCAGTGAAGAAAATGGCTGCTTTAGAGGATGAACTCTATGCCATTATAACCTGCCCCTCCCCAACCCCCGCCCTTCCCAGTCTCCACCCCCCAAAATCTCCAGGTATTTCCCAAGCGGGAGTTGGCAAGCAACGCCGGGGGACTGTATTACAGGTTTGGGGAAAACTACACTATAGGAGAAAAGGGAAATGTTTAATGGGGGGAAGGAAGGGGCTGCTCCACCCTGCGCCCGGGTCTGTTTCCCTTCCCTCCCCATGGGGCAGCTGGCGAGGGAGATCTCACCTGCACAGTTGGGAGGCGCCCTAGATCCCGGGCTCGCCCAGGGCGGTTCCCTTTCTGGTCCGCCCCTCCCCTGGCTCCTCCGCCCGCCTCGCTCCGACAAGCCGCCTCTCGGAAGTGCCCGGATGTTACGGCTTCGAATCCACCTTTGGCCAATCAGAACGCGCAAGGGCGGGGCTACGGGAGGCGAGTTGTGGTAAAGGGGAGGCCGCTTTTCCCCTCCAAGTCCCGCCTCACTTTCGTCAAGCGAACCAATCGGAGAACGCAGAGGGAAGCAAGACGGCCAATGAGACCGGGGCGGACTCCTGGCGGTGCCTTGAACCATTTAATTCGACAGGTGGAGACTTCCCGAGTGTGGAAAAAGTTCGGTAGTTGAATTCCTGCCTGTCGAGCACGAGTTTAAAGGAACAATAATCCTTTTAGGAACGAAGCCTAAAGAAAACAAAAACTGCCAGAACATCTTAAGGTTGCCAACTCTAGGATGGGTAATTCCCGGAGATGGGGGGGGAGCTTATCTTCCGGAGGGCAAGAGAGAAATCCCAGTGGGGTATCATGCCATACAGGCCACCCTGCAAAGCAGCCATTTTCTGCAGGGAAACTGATCACTGTAAGCCTGGACACTAGTTGTAATTCTGGGAGATCTTCAGGCCTCACCTGGAGGTTGGTAACCCTGACTTCTAGATCTAGCCCCAGCGCATGCACTTCAGATTAAATTGCGCTGCAGGGCAGAGCAAGACTCCAAAGTTTGCCCAGGGCTTGACTCAATAAGAGATTCTTCAGTAAAAGGATAGGGGCTACAGACTTTACTATATGTACTGTCTATTACTGTAAGTATGATCCCATTGGGCAGTTTCTATGTTGTTTAATATGTCAGTCTTAGAATCGCTTACACTCCATTTCAGCATTTCTTCAACTCTGTATTGCATTTCTTGTACCTTAAATCTTTGCAAATTTGTATTTATGTACCCTATTACATTGTTTATTAAATGTCTCTGAAATGGACTGTACTGTGTGATCTGCCTCGAGTCTCAGTGAGAAAGGCAGACTATAAATAATCTAAATAAATAAATATACCCTCTCTTGTCCTGTGGATCTGACATGAAAATGGAATCAAGATTCAGGGAATTGCCTCATTCTGCTCTTTTTAAACGAACGTCTCAAACTCATCACTTCATTGCTCCTAAACTCATTTTAACTTAAAGATTGACAAGAGGGATGGGATAGGCTTAATCAGGCCCCCTGTGACTCCCCCCACATTGCCAACCCAGAGGCGAGAGATGTGGGAAGGGGAGCCTCTGTGGTCACAGTACTCACCTGAAATCTAGCCTGCAATGTGGGAATCAGGGCTTTGGCCTTCTCCCCCACCCCGCCTCTATTCACAAAATATGCCTTGCAAGAAATCCCAAGGCTTTCATTCATTCCTGTGTATTCTCAGGTGAGGATCACTGATGGGCATTCAAATTCAGAATCATGTTTAAACCTCATTTTCATGGTATAATTATAGCTGAGCAAACCCAGTAATCCTATGATGGTGAATGCAGAACCAGGGAGAGGCAGTTATTCTGGTTAAATTAATCTGGAGCCTGGGACGCAGTAATTCAGCGTGTGTTCTTAACAACAGCTAGCCCCCCGCCCAGACAGTGAAAACCCGTATGACAAAGAGAAGCTTAAAAGGACTTCACTAGCACTAGGCAATATGACCTGTCCCTTCCCATTTCCCCCTATGGAGAGCAAAGAGCAGGAGTAAAGTCCATCCATCGAGCTGTCCCCAAGAGGCTGCAGTTCAGCGCCAATTCAGAATCCCCCTCACGCCTGGTTCTTAGTTACGGTGGTCACTTTTTCCTAATTTCTTCAAGCCACAAAACATGCACATTCTGATGAGAGGCAGTGCGGCAAAGAGGTTAGAATGTTGGACTAGGATCTGGGAGACCTGGGTTTGAATCCCCACTCTGCCATGAGAGTTCACTGGGTGACCTTGGGCCAGTCCCACACCACTCAGCCTAACCTACATCACAGGATTGTTGCAAGGATAAAATGGAAGACTGGAGAACAATGTGAGCTGCTTTGGTTCTCCAGTGGGGAGAAAGTGGGGTATAAATAAAATAAATGTGTGTGTTGTAGATTTTCCTCATTTAGTGTTTCTAAAAGTTTTGACAGCTGAGGTATACTTTATTTCTGAATTAAAACTTGAGGCTCGTTCCTCTTGTACCTGAAATCATTTATTGTAAGAAAAAGAACTCCCCCACATCCAACGGAGCCTCATCCCACGGGGATTCTGCACAAGTCCCATTTCTTGAGCTTGCAAGGCCCAAGCAGTAACACGTACAGAAATACAACATTTACCCCCCAGAGGCAGGAATTTCTGGGGGGCCCTCTGCCTCAGGAATGGACCCAATCTCACCTGATGCAGAGATGTGGTGGAATTACCGGATCCAAGCAGAGACCAACTGGAAGAAGATCAGGCCAGAAACAAGCAGGAGTTGGAGCAGGAAACTTCCTCTATAAAAAGGCATGTTTCGGGCTCACGGCAGCTTTTAATTATTTAACCACAATCAAGCACACTAACAATAGTCCGGCAACACACAAATGAAGAAATTGATGTTCTAAAGGGATGAAACCTGTTTCTCTGATTTCCTGTAAAATCTTCAACATAATCCCCTAGCCCAGGCAAGGTTGTTGCTGCATATTTTTAACTGCCTCCCTCAACATCCACTTAACTTTTTTTTTTAATCCCTTACTGGTAATGGACATAAATTACCAAACTAATAAATGTCCGCCTTCACTTGGATGCTTTTAGGTGGGTAGCCATGATGGGAAGAAGGAGGGAGCTCTGACTCTTGAGAGCTTAGACCCTGAAAATCTTGTTCATCTCCAAGATGCCACTGGACTCAAATCCAGCTGTTCACCTGCATGGACCGGGCTAGCCCGATCTTGTCAGATCTCAGAAGCTAAGCAGGGTTGGCCTAGTTAGTAATTGGATAGGAGACCACCAAAGAAGTCCAGGGTCACTACGCAGAGACAGGCCATGCCAAACCACCTCTGAAGTCTTTTGCCTCGAAAACCCTACAAGAAAGTGACAGCACTTTCCACCACCAATAAATATATAACGTGGTGATTCTTGGTGTATTTACAGAACCAAACCAAAGCACAGCAGCTCAGCGAATGTGAGGTAAGACGACACACGTGGCCCAATTGTAACCTCAGTGTCTCCAACAAAACCTGAAGCAACTTTTTAGATCAGCAGTCTGATTGCTGAGCAACACCCAACATCCTAAAATTTGATACTGGAATCGGGGATAATAGTTGGACATCTCAAAAGGCAACGATCAAAGCCAAGGCTGCCAATTCCTCTCTGAATTTGGGGAGGGGAATGACGCAATAGAACGGAACAGAAAGAGGAGAGGAGAGCATGAGAGCTTGTCTGGGGAATTTGCCTTTTCTTGCTCTGGGAAGAGAGCAGAACTAGGTGTCTAGAACAGACAGTATGACCTGAGAGCCAAGTCCTTTGTATTTGAACCCCCATTGTGAAGGGGGTAGTTTAATTCTAGAGTGCGGAGAATTCTGTCCTTGGAACCAATAGCCTCTCGCCAAATACCAGTTAGACTGTATAATTCCAAAGCATTCTTATCAAGCAGGTAAAGTTTCTAATGTGAGTGGTTCAGGGGATCACATGAGCCTGTGGATACCTGACAAAAAGAATGCCCAAACATGTACTTTATCATTATTCTAGAGATGTTAGAAACAAACTGTGGTGCTAAGCCTTGGTGAGTCATGCTCAAATTAAACCTTGCTCACTCACATACATGACCCCACGTGAAGCTGCCTTATACTGAATCATGCTGAATCATTGAGGTCAGTATTGTCTTTCATATCACCTATTACCCGATTCTTTTAACTTGCAGTGCCCTGGATTGAACCTGGGACCTTTCCCATGCAAAGCAGATGCTCCACCACTGACCCACGGCCCCTCCCTACAGAGCACCACCAGACTCGTTCACTGGTTCAGCAGAGTTCCCGAATCAGGACATTCCACCAATGACTCATCTGCACTTTCATGGGATTCCGGCAAGAGGCGGTGCACACGCCGATGGGAGTCCAAGTGCCCCTTCTTGCCAAACGAGCGGCCACAGTCTGCACACTCATAGGGCCGTTCACCAGTATGTTGCCTCTGATGCTCCATAAGGTGAGTGCTTTGGGTATAGCTCTTCCCACAGTCCCCGCAGACATATGGGCGCTCATGGGTATGTACCCGCCGATGCCGCGACAAATTTGAGCTGCGCCCAAAGGCCTTGCCACAGTCTGCACAGGCATAGGGGCGTTCCCCACTGTGAACTCGCCCATGTGCCAGAAGGTCAGAGCTCTGTCCAAATGTCTGCCCGCACACCTCGCATTTGTAAGCCTGCTGAGTCATTGGAAGGTGCGAACGGCGATGTCGAGCCAGCGTGGCAGCCTCCGTAAAAGATTTGCCACAGTAACTGCAGACGTAGGGCCGCTCCCCACGGTGCGTGGCTTGGTGCTGCTCCAGGTCCGTCAATTCCACAAAGCGTCGCCCACATTCACCGCAGCGGTGAGGCCGGACGCTGCCTTCAGCATGGGTAACATAATGCCTAGCCAGGTCAGGCCGCCGGGCAAAACGGCGGCCGCACAAGGAGCAGGCGAAGGGACGTTCACCAAGGTGGTTCCTTCGATGCTGCAGCAGATTGGAGCTAGTGCTGAAACAACGGCCACAATCTGGACAACTGTACGGCTTTTCCCCTGTGTGAGTCCGGAGATGCTGGACTAGAGTGGGCCGGCCAGCAAAGGTTTTACTGCAGAACTGGCAAGAAAATGGACGCTTTCCAGAATGGACTTGGCGGTGATTAGCCAGGGCAGAATTCTGACGGAAGGTCTGCCCGCATTCCGTGCAACGGTATGGCCGCTCCTCTGTGTGGATTCGCCGGTGTTGAGTCAAGGTGGTGCGATGTCCAAATGACTGGCCACAGTCAGGACAAGAAAATGGCCGCCCATTGACATGAATCAGTTGATGCTTTGTCAGGATAGAAAGGTCTGCGTAGGCCTTACCACATTCCCCGCAAACATAGGGCCTCTCACTTGAATGCAGGGCTCGCTGATGCCGAACTAGCGCTGATCTCACCCCAAAGGCTTTGCCACACTCGCTGCAAACATAGGGACGCTCACCCCGATGGGCCCGAAGGTGGCGAACGAGGGCTGAGGATTGTCGGAAGCGGCGTCCACACTCTGTGCAAGTGTAAGGGAGCTCTCCAGTGTGGATGAGGCAATGACGGACAAGGGCCGAATGACTGGCCAAGCTCCGGCCACATTCGCTGCAGATGTGGCGCGGCTTCGAAGGCCGTTCCTTGGCAACCAGCTCCGCCACAGGCATTGTCCACTCAACAACCGCTTCCTCATCAGATATATTCCCTGAAAGAGAGCCTTGTTGTGAGATGACTGCTTCAGGCTCCCCTCCCCCCCACCCACCCACCCCACTCTCTCTCTCTCTCTCTCTCTCTCTCTCTCTCTCTCTCTCTGGATCCTCCCCTTCTATTGTGGCAACCAATGGCCTCAGACTCTCCCCAAATGCTTGCCTTACTCCTCCCCAACAAGGAACCCTTCCTCACTGAAACCATCTGGGGAAAAGGTTGACTTACCTTCCACCCCAACGGGCATTTTCTCTGCTGGCGTTCCACCCACATAACCGATGTCCTCAGCTTCGTCCTCCTCTGACTCCTCTCCCCCCAGAGATACCTCAGGACAAAGGATCAGTTCGGCATCACCACAGCCTTCACCATGATAAGCAATTTTCTCACAGTCCTCAGTAGCAAATCCAGCAGCTGCCGGAGGCCCCTTTGGATAAAGGATTACCTCTGGTCCCTCCACAAGGGATCTCTCAGCGATGGGGTCCTCCGTGGTCTCCTCAAAGTCATCTAAATCGGATGCATCTTCGATGCTGTTTCTGAACACCTCTCCCTGCTCCTCAATAAAGACCACTGAGCTACTACTGGAAGCCTCCTCCCAATCCAGTTCCTCTCTGGCTTTTAAGTATCCTTCCGACCATTGCTGGCTCTCCTGTTTTCCTTGGCTCTTTACATATTGGGGTTCCCTTTCCGAGGGTGCTGGAGACAAATGAGCTTCTTCCACAAGGGAAACGTGCGCCCCTTGAAGCCTTTGTTGATGGCGATCCATTCCTCATTCTCAGTTCTGGCCCCAGCTTCTCCTGAGGGAGAAAAAGATACAAGTTAAAAAAGTAAGTCCATGCCTGGAAGAAATGAATCAGCAAAAATCTTCCTCGCTTTACTGGGGAAATGACCCAGCAATCTTGTTCACTCCTAGTACAGCAGCAGCATAGCTAGCCAGAGCAATGCCGTGCCCGAGGGTGTCCAACTAGAATCCAGAGGTGATGGAGAGTGCCGTCAAGTCATAACCAATCTATAGTGACCCCTGGTGGGGTTTTCATGGCAAGAGACTAACAAAGGTGGGTTGCCATTGCCGGCTTCTGCATAGCAACCCTGGTCATCTTGGGAGGCCTCCCATCCAATTACTGAGGCTGCTCCTGCTTAGCTCCTGATGAGATTGGGCTTGCTTGGGCTATCCAGGTCAGGGTGGAAACTGGAGACCTGAGTTCAAATGCCCTCTCTGTGATCAAGCTCACTAGATGACCTTGGACGAGTCACTCTTCACCTTCACAGCCTGCTTCTGGGATTCCTGGTGGGCCGTGTTAATCTGTAGCAGCAAAATAAGACCGTGAAGAATAACAAAATTTATTTTAGCCCAGGGGAGCTTATGCCAGAATAAAGGGTGTTAGTCTTCAAGGTGCTCCCAAACTCCTGTCTTATTCTTCAAATGTTAAAGAGATGCCCTGAGTCTCTGGCACTCTCTCATCCAAAAGAAACCAAACCCTGCAGTGCTATTGGTTGGTGGTGTGTGAAGCGCTTAACTCTTGCACAGGTGTTTTCCAAAATGACCAATGTTGCTTTCTAGAAAAGAAGTTTCAGACTCTTTTATTATACTCTGAAACATTCAGAAACACCAGCAGAATCACTCTATCCCTGCACCTGCAGAAATACAAGAAAAGTCCTTCCGAATCAGATGAGAGCAAGCGGTCCATCTAGTTCAGCACCCGCTTTCCCACAGCAACCAGCCAAGGATGTTACAGGATTGGACTAAGACAATGAAGATCTGAGTTCATATCCATACTCAGCCACGAAGCTCTGTGGGTGACCTCAAAACAGTCATATTCTCTCCGGGTTGTTATGAGGGATTTAATGGGGTGCGGGGAGAGAATTAGGTAGGTTGTCCTGAGCCCTTCAGAGGACGGGTGAGATAAAAGCAAGACAAATTAGATAGATTTGGTATCTAAGATAGATACCAAAGAAGAAGTATCCATACTAGTTTTAAACAAGAATGTTCCATTTAGCTATCACTGTTGCCTTCCCTTGGCTATAATCCTGCTAAGAATTCTGATTCATCCTGACCTGAATAGCCCAGGCAAGGCCGGGCTTATCGGATCTCGGAAGCTAAACAGGGTCAGCCTTGGTTAGTAATTGGATGGGAGACCTCCAATAAAGACCAAGGTTACAGGGGCAGGCAGTGGCAAATCCACCTCTGTTAGTCTCTTGCCATGAAAACCCCACCAGGGATTGCCATAAGTCAGCTACGACTTGACAGCACTCTCCACCACCACCAGTGCGGATCCACTCCCTTCTTTCTTTGTTCTTACATCTGCTTTCGAAGAATTTACCAAATTCCAATATTCTCTTTGCCTGCTTACCTCATATCCCGCCCCCCCCGGGGGGGGGGGACTAGATTGGCACAGACAGAAGGCCCTGGCACCTCAATACAGAAATACAAATTGGCATCACATCACACATCGCAGAGACAAAATATAAGCATAGAGGTAATACTTGAGACTCAGTGAATCATAGACTTAAAATAGGCTTCTGTTCTTTTTTTTCTTCCTTGCAATCAGGCCAAAAGAGACTACATGTCTCAGTAATCCATTTCTGCGTGCAGGTTGTCAATAAGTACCCAGAACTGGGGCGCTCTGGGATAAATAATAACAAAACTAGGCTTAAATAACGCTCTTCTCAGAGAGGTGAACAAGGTCAGTGTTATTATTATTCCCACAATGCAGCAAGTTTGATTTGCAGCCCAACCATTTAACCACTATGCCTCCCCGATGTGTTTTAGTTGTTTGATTATTTCATTTTATTTATTTAGGACGAGGAAGGCCTCAAAGCGGATAACAGTGTGCGTCAGTACAGTCCACTTCAAAGACATTTCAATAATAGGGTCTATAAATGCAAATGTGCAAAGATTTCCATTAATATTGCAGGGGGCGTTTTAAAAAAAATAGAATGTATACATCTCTTCACTAATAGTCTGAGTCTCAATATTAGCATATATTACTTAACAAGTTAACAGTATATATTAATCAACGGAACACACACAAACAAACACCAGGTTAACCCTTCAATAAAAACCACAAGACACGCAACTAATAGATTCCTACGATACGACTTACCTACCAGGTTTCAGACCCATTCCATCTTCTGTATTAAAGGAAAAAGAAGGGAGGGAGGGAGGGGGAGAATATAAGAGGCAACGCTAAAAGAAACCTCGCCAAAGTAAGAGCCCCTAAATCACATCAGCAGGCAAAGGGGCTCGCGTAGAGCCAGGGTCTCCTTGGGCGTCAGTTTCCTTTGCAAAGAAACATGGGAAGTGGAACGTTGAAGAGCATTCTGGGAGTCGTAGTTTTCCCTTCATATTGCCTTTTACCAAAATGCGTTTGTTGTATTCATTAACTGGATTTTTTTTTCTAAATCACATAACCCTTTCCTCCAAGAAGCCCAGCACAAGCCCCAAACGAGGTTCACACGTATTCTTCTCTATTTTAAACAACTGTATGTTGTCATAGGCAAATGCCTGAAAATATGTGACTGACCATCCTCATGTATACAACTGTAATTATTTTTTTAAAAATTGTAAAAGAGGAAGGTGCTTATATATGAATCCAAAATTGATACATTTTAGTACGGTTTTTACTCTTTGTAATTGATTAAAGATTTTGTGAATTAATATATTTTTATCTTATTTTTTATATTGACCTAGATTACCTATACACACACGGACTTTTTTCTTCTTTCAACCTTAGTTACCGTTTTTCCCCCCCTGGGTTGAAGTTTCCTCCTTTAATTGCTTTAGTAATCCACCCAACCCTTCTACTTTACAACATCCCTGTAAAGCAGGTTAGGCTGAAGAAATCAAACATCCTGCCTTGGCAATCCCTTCCTGGGAAAGGTCTAGCCGACAACCTGTGCTGTTTACACCACCACAAGACCCAACCAAGTTGTCTTATTGAATGTCTTTGGTGGTCACTCTCTACCAGGCCAGCTCCTGCTGAATCTTCAGCTGTTCACGTTACAGTGAACATCTGTTATGAAAAGCCAACATGTGGCTTTTCACTTTACAAATGAAACCCAGGACCAGGACCAGGTGTGTGCCTTCAATCACATGTCCAGCTGTGCATTGAATGTAGCATGAGAATTACTCAACACATGTATAAAAAAACCCAGAGTCATAGATTGTGTGTGTGTTCACCCACCATGACTTTGTTTTACAGAAACTAAAGCTTGGAAGGCTGGGTAACATTTTTGTGATTGCCTAGCAACCCATAAAATGTCCTAGGAATCTCAGAACCTAGTCTCAATAGAATTCTTTTCTTAAAGCTACAGGTGTAGTTTAGTTTGAGGAGTTTTGATCCTCCAATATATTTCTTTTCCAATTCTCTGCAGACTTGGGGTTTGTAGAGAAATCTCTCATCTGTCTCTGGCTCCATTTTGCAGATTTTTTGATCCACACTCTTTGGTGCAGTTCAGAATTGATTTACTCTACCATAGCCTGCCTTCCGGCAATTTAAAAGCTAGATGGGTTTTTAAAGATAGTCTAGAACATGATTGTTTTACAATAAGTGATTGACAGTTCAAATAATATCTCACCAACTGCCCTGTGCACAATGGCTGCTGTGCCTCACATGGCACCTTAATGCTCATACACAGACACCGATACTGGAGATGACACAGGTGCTCTAACTTTTAGACACTATGGGAACAGAGTTGAACCCTGAAAAATTAAAAGTCTAGTAACTCACAGTGAAAATCCCCCCAAAGGCAAAAAGAGGAACACTGATTTATCAAAAATTGATTTATCAAAGGGGGGATGGTGTCATGTACCCATTCATCCATGCCAATTTTGATTCTGATCCCGATGCTTAGTCCAGTTATTGTAAACACGATCTTGGTGTAACGATCTTGCTAGTGTTCTATTTCTCAGGCTTTCACAGGTTGTTATCTGTTGGACTCCAATGTTTATGACCTTGTATTTCCTCCCAGACTATGATATGTCTTTCTTCCTAGCAACGCATCGTGATACCACAAATATGTAAGATATTCTCACACAGAAAGAGCAGCAATGGATTGTTTATAATTGGGAGGGGGAGAAAGAAGTGAACTAGAAAAGGGAAGTGTCTCTCACATGTTGTCATTCCTGTCAATTTCTATTCCAGCTGCTTAGATGCTTGTCTTGCTCCTAAGTAGACCTATGAACCTGAATATGGAAATGATCTGATTTCTGAATAAAATCCATTTGACTAAGCACTTGTGTCTTACTTCAAATGGGCCGGAGATCTGTCTGCTATATCCTGTCATCCATAGCCTGACAGATGGGGGCAACTGAAAGACGGGACTCCACTCACAGAACCACCCAAAAATTCTGGGCTCCACTCTTGCCTTCAGTCCCAGCCTCACTCTGGACTTGGAGCAAGAATGCTCTGCTCAGAGGCCCTGGCCAGATTTCAGATCCTTTGATTCCATAATTTGGCAAACCTCACCTAGTAGCCAAGAGGTAACATGAATAGTGTGGCTTGGGAAACCACTGTGCACATCCGGTATAGAATCCTCATCAGTTTTGAATCAGAACCTTATTCTGAACTAATTTGTTGTTGAATTCCAAATAAGGTTTAGCAAAGTTCTGATCTGATTAAGGGGAGAAGAAAAAAACAGACCGGAGTTTTGGACTGCAGCCTGGTTTCGAACTCCCTGACTGGGAGTCACTTGGCAGGTTGTTTTTTAATGAAGACATCAACACAGAACACTTTGAAATAAACCCAGTTTTATATTTGTAATAGACTCCGGCTTGATACATTCCTAGAATTACAGGGTGGCAAACCGTACCACCAAACCCATCAAGCAGAAAGGATCGGAGGACAAGGAAGAGGTAATCTGACATTTTGCTACCCCAACAAAAACTGCCCCCTCCAGAAAAGTCACAGACATAAATAATTGGAGAAATCCCCTACAGTTATTCTCACTGGGATGCTATAGGAGCATTTTCATGTGCCAGTCTCAGGCAGCAGGGGGGGGGGGGGGAGTACAGGACAGGAGTGTTAGCCCTGAGTTACAGAAAAGGGGTGCTTCCCAAATAAGGGGGGGCACACAGAGATGGTTGAAATAAAAAGGTAACATGATTGGTGGAGAAGAAAAAGAGGGAGGAAAAAGCAGGGGAGAGATAAGGAAAAGGCAATTCATTTAATTCATTAAACATAATTAAATCTTGCATCCTGTCCATCTTCAGACAGCTCCCAGGTGTATTCCATGCAGGGGAAAAACAGCCAAAATATTTCTAATCTTTCGGAAAGAAAGAGCACCTTGATCTCTGGGCACATTCTTACTTTCTCCAGGGAAGCAGCCCGCATGGCAAAAGAAGCTCCCAAGTAAAATTTTCATGCCGCTTCTCTGGCCCTTCAAACCAGACAGCACTAGGACAGCTACTTAATGTGGTGGCTCCAGGCCTGATCCAACCACTGAACCACACCAATTGAGTTGTGGATTTTCCAGGCTGTATAGCCGCGGTCTTGGCATTGTAGTTCCTGAGGTTTCACCAGCAGCTGTGACTGGACAGTAGAGACCCCCTCACCTCTGCAGGAGTGTACCACATACCCTGCAGCTGTGGACAAGTTTACATCGGGACCACAAAGCGTAGCATCCAGACAAGAATAAAAGAACATGAAAGACGCTGCAGACTTGGCCATCCGGAAAAATCAGCAGTGGCTGAACATAGCCTAACTCAAACAGGACACAGTATCCTATTCCAGGACACTAAAATACTGGACAACACTTCCAACTACTTTGTCAGATTGCACAGGGAAGCCATTGAAATTCACAAGCATAAGCAAAACTTCAACAGGAAAGAAGAAACCTTAAGAATGAACAGAGCATGGTTTCCAGTCCTGAAAAACACCAGGCTAACAAAATACTCTATACTTGACAATAGCCCTGCAGAGAAGATTAGCACATCAAGCACCAATCCATATGCAAAAGAACCTCCTCGGGATACAGTGAAGCCTCCCGCCATTAGCATTCCACACCCTGGGAAACTCTTACAGGATGACTCAGCTCAACCCCATCCCTCCTGAGTAGATACAAATGACCTGCCAACATCTTTTCCACACTGTGACACTGAG
Source organism: Eublepharis macularius (assembly GCF_028583425.1). Classification (NCBI taxonomy): domain Eukaryota; kingdom Metazoa; phylum Chordata; class Lepidosauria; order Squamata; family Eublepharidae; genus Eublepharis; species Eublepharis macularius. Next base: position 65,780,330 of record NC_072801.1, on the reverse strand, counting down.
AGATCTCTGTCTTTTGGTGCTACACCTCTGAAGATGCCAGCCACAGCTGCTGGCGAAACGTCAGGAACTACAATGCCAAGACCACGGCTATACAGCCCGGAAAATCCACAACAGCCATTGTTCTCCGGCCATGAAAGCCTTCAACAATACATCACACCAATTGAGCTCCAAAAGAATGCTATAATGCTAGGTAAGGCTGGATTGGGAGCCATCGGAAGACGCTTGTGCACCAGAACCAAAGCAAGGGAAAAATTTTCCTTGCAAAGGCAAAAAATCCTTGGATGCCCCTGCATCACCATTGGTCCTCTGGACAGACAGGCGAGTTGTACTCGTCTCGAGTCCCAGCCACAGTGCAGGCTGGCCAGAGGCCTTTGCAGGGCCAACACAAGTGGGAGCCGGAGGACCATCTGCTCATTGTTGCCATGGCACAAAGCGCTGAAGTGTTTGAAATAGCTCCAAGTCTCTACAGGCTGCCTGTATAATGAAGCATATCAGGGCTTTTTTTCTGGGGAAAGAGGTGGTGGAACTCAGTGGGTTGCCCTCAGAGAAAATGGTCACATGGCTGGTGGCCCCGCCCCCTGATCTCCAGACAGAGGGGAGTTTAGATTGCCCTCTGCTAAACTCCCCCGTCTGGAGATCAGGGGGAGGAGCCACCAGCCATGTGACCATTTTCAAGAGGTTCCGGAACTCCATTCCACCGCATTCCCGCTGAAAAAAAGCCCTGATGCATATACATCATTAGGTTTCTCTGCGCAATGGCAGACAGTGGATAGTGTGGGTGAACCCGGTCAGTTGAAAAACAACATTTTTGAGGAGAGCTGTTTGCTGGGCAACTCTCTGTCCTGGATGTGGCTAATTTCAGTCTAACATCCTACAAAGCTCTCCATCTTACCATGGCTATTAAGTGGCAGGGAGTTCCACTGACAATGCGGAGAAGGGTTTCATTGGAGACAGACAGCTCATTTGTTTTCAAGGATCACAGCACAACCCAGATGAATCGTTGAGGTAGATGCCAGCACTGGAAGGAGTTTAAAATCAAAGGCGTGTTGGGCTAGGAGATATTCATTAAAAATCTCGTATAAAATGAAATGTAAGAGAAAGATTCACAGCTATGAGGAGCATTCTACGGTTTTAATTTTTAAAAAATTGAAATGCTACCAAGTTACTGCCTGTCCCTGTGTCAGGGAGTTCCACTGGCAAAACACTTTATTTTGCTGCCTTCGAGGATTTTTACTTAGCATCTCTATAGTACTTTGTATATGCATAAAGCGTTTGACAGTCATTTCAAAAAGGACAGCATGGTCCAGCTTGAAATGGTGAGGTAGATGTTGGCACTGGATGCTTGCTCAACCCAAAACTGTACTCGGATGGGAAATACCCATGAAAATCTACAATGGACCAAAAAATACTGTAAGAAGGGATTGGAGACACCACGTGGCTTCTGTACACTACTCGTTCATGAGGAGGCAAGACCCAACGGACTGAAGGGAACTTGCTTCTGAGCAAATATGTCTAAGATCATGCTGTGAGCCCACCAAGACCTAGAAAGCATACTTCATTTAAAATGTGCCCCAAAGATCCCTTTTTTATCATTGTCCTCCCCAAGAAATCCATTTCTGATCACCGATGAGGTTCCTTTATCAGAGTTAAGGGGAGGGCAAAATGAATCAGTCTGATTAGGAAGTTGGAAGGAAGCCGAAATCCACCAATGCTCCATCCATTCCTGCATCCCATCTCTACCAGCACTTCTAAGTGTTACAGGTTGATGCAACCACATTGATGCACATCTGTCTCTTGAATGTCTTTCTCAGTAGCCCAGAAAGATACCTTTATGAAGCTGCATTGCTGTTTTGTATCTAACTACTCTGTGGACTTGTAATTTTGCCTTCCCCTAAAAGAGTGCGATCCAGGGATAAAACGATTTTTCTGCTACTGGTTTCCTCAAAACCATGTAACCATGATTTCCACAGGTTGAGTGCAAACCCGGGGGCAGGAGGGGCACTTTATATTTCTGATGGTGAATCAACTTCTTATGAATCCTTTTCGATATCAAAAGTATTTTTTTTTACTAGTGACACACACTCTCCAAAATAGATATCGATATTATCAGAAGTCTAAGGAGCAACCATGGGTTCCCAATTGGTGTAGAGAAGGTTGTTCTGTCACTTTAACAGAGATTTACTATGTCGATATGGGTAGCTGAATCTTTTCATGGCATGGAAATAAATAATATCTAATTAAGTCTCTGTTAAGGGGAGAAGACATTCCCCCCTCCCCCAGGCAATTGGCAACCATAGGCCAAATGCTGCCCAGCGCTGAGGTAAATCTGGGGTTGGGGGAGGGGAGAGAGAAAGGGTCACTTCCAACCTCACTTTACTTTAAGCTTTACTTCAAGAAGGAGAAATCTGACGAGTAGAAGGCAAGTGGCAGAGAAGGATTTTGGACTCGCTCATGTTCTTGAGATGAAAGTATTCCCAGAGCCATACCATGGGAAACAGAGAGCAAGTTAATGTTCAAAGCATCAAAATCACTGTTAAAATCTTCCTAGTGTGACCTCAAGATGTCACTTGGTAAGCAACAGGAGGGTCAAGAGAGGTCATATGACAAAGTGCCAAAGACATCCATTTTGTGGATGGGGGGGGGCGGTCCAATAATCCAGACAAACAGCTCCAGTCCCAAACCTTTTCACAAATATCTACACAAATCAGTAGCTTGAGTAGAAAATGCATGGAGAATTCAATGGGAGAGCAGAGGGAAGAGAGAGCTTGGAAGACTGTCTACCAGCCACCCCTTTTCCTGTCATTTTCATATCCACCACTTCCCCAGAGCAATTGTAGCTTACCTACCATGACCCATATTTTGGACAGCACCTCTACACTGGCCTTCAGTTCTTGATTATCCCACCCTAGAGACTTGGAGAGCTAGGGGCAGGATGTTTGTGAAGTGAAACCCAGGAAATAACAAGCAAAACAGAAAGTGCATACTGGGACAGGTGGACTACCTCCATATTTTGCTGGTAAGGGTCTCTCATCCCACATAGTTTCCTACAACTTCACACATATCCTATTTCAATTCTGTCCAAGTGCATACCCCATCCTAATCATAATGTCAGAAATGCCTTCTTCTCCACCTGGGGCATGTCCCAACCCCTGGGCCCCCATTATGTCCTCCTGCCTCCCCACTCCCCAACTGAACACGCTCTAAGCATCCAGAGGAGAGGGGGGGGGGATCTCTCGCAACAGACATTCCACTTCTCCAGAAATGACATCTCACAGCTCCTGCTGGAATCAAGGTTTCTCTGCTGTGTGGTTCTGAAGGTGTTGCAGCAGCATCGAACTGTTCCTGGATATTTTCCCAGGTTCGGGATGCGCTATGTATTTGCTCTTATCCTGCTGCACATGGTGGTGGTCCAGCGCGTGGCTGGCACTGGAAGCTTTCCCCAAGTCAAAGTGAAAGTAAGGAGGCCCCATTGACTCTGAAACATCCCCTGAGTTTTGTTTTCGGTCAGTTCCACGGTCCTTGAGCCGTTGGGGCACACTCCTTTCAGGGACGGGGGTTCCCCTTTGCAAAAGGATGGCCGAGATCTCAGTGAAGCTCTCCCCAAATTCCAGAGGACTCCTGTGGTCTCTCTCCTTATTGCGGTAGTTTTTCGGCTGCTGTCTCACCCCCTTGAGTTTCTCCGCTGTGTGTTCCATCTGGTGCCGGATCAGAGCAAGCCTGTCTGGGAAGCCTGTGGCACACTCCGGACACTTCAGCAGCCTGTCCTTCATATGGCCAAGCTGGTGGTGGGACAAGCTGGTGGCATCCACAAAGCTTTGTTTGCAGTCGTGACACTTGTACGGCTTGGTGCTCGGGTGCCGGATGAGGGCGGCCATTTCAGTGGAAACCGGAGCAGGCTTCTCTGTAGCCAAGGGTCTTCTCTGTGGTGGAGCGATCACTGAGCTCTCTACAAGCGCACCGTCACGCTGGGAACCCAGGCCAAGCTTTTCTTCAAGGTCAGTTTGCTCATGCAAAGTCAAAGCTGAGCTCTCCTGGAAGCAAAGACCACAAGAGGAAGACTTCTCTTCCACAGCGATGTCAAGTACGTTGTCATTGGAGCAGGTTCTCTGGTGTGTGGTAAGACCCGGAGGCTCCCTAAATGGCTGGTCATCTGGTGGTTTGCTCTGGTCTGAGCTAGAGAGCGACTGTTCTCTGGAAGGCTCCTTTCTAAGTGCGGTCTTAGAAGAACTCTCCTCATGGGTCCTCTGCACCGCACATTTCGAATCAGAACTGAGCCGTTCTCCAGATTCAAGACACCCATGCGCTTTGTCCTCGGTGTGGTTTTTCCGGTGCAGTGCAAAGACCGTGGTGTCCAAAGAGGCCTGACCACGCTTCATGCATCGGTACCGCTTCCCACGCACGTGTTCCTTCTGACGCCTAGCTAGGGCTGGGGTGCCCCTGAAGCTCTGCCCAAACTCGAGGCGCTTGTGCAGTTTCTCTTGCACATGGGTGTTCTGGTGGCAGGCAATAGCTGAGCTGTCGGAGAACGACTGTCCACATTCAGAGCAAGTGTGGAGTCTTTTGTGGCTCTGCTGCTCACCTGCCAGCCCAGAGCTATCCTCGGTTGGGCCTCCCTCACATTCTATGGCAGGCTCGTCTCCAGAATTCTCCTCTTCATCAAGAGCCTCAAGCACCTTGGAGGATTTCTGGGCCAACAAGAGCTTTGCGTGCTCCTTACACCTCCCCTCCTCTTCATGCAGTGAAAGTGCTTCCCTGTGCACAAAACTCTCCCCACAGGTGCCACAGATGTGCAAGGAATGAGTTTCCTCATGCTGCTCCAGCGCCAAGCTGTCCTCACAGTTCTGCCCACAAGCGCCACATATCCAAGATGCGTGACTCTCCCGGTGGCAGGTCAAGGCACTGGCCTCCTCAAAACTTTCCCCACATTCAGGGCATATGTAAGAGGTGTGGCATTCTCTGTGCTGTGCTAGCGTCACACTGTTTTGGAAGCTCTGTCCACATAAGTTACAAAGATGGGCAGTGTGGCTCTTCTGATGCTGTGCCAGGGCGGTGGCATCACTACAGTCCAGCCCACACACTGGGCAAATCACACTGCTCTCCTTGTGTGGTGCTGGCACATCTCTGCCCTCGCAGTCCTTCCCACTCGCACGGTCTCGTGCCTCCTTGTCCTCTTCTTTGCTTCTGCATTTCCCATCCGCTTCCTGCTGGTGGCCCTGTAGCTCATCTTCCTGGGCAAAGCGCCGCCCACAACTGTGGCAGACGTGGGGGCGCTCCTCCATGTGGATGCGCTGGTGGGTGATGAGGTTGGAACTCTGGGAGAAGCGACGGCCACACTCCTCGCAGTGGTAGGGCCGCTCACCCGTGTGCGTCCTGCGGTGCTGAGTGAGGTGTGAGCTACGGACAAAGGCCTTCCCACAGTCGGGACAGGCATAGGGCTTCTCGCCTGTGTGGATGCGCTGGTGGCGGATAAGGGTGGAGCTCATGCCAAAGCACTTGCCGCAGTCAGCACAGCGGTATGGCTTCTCGCCTCGATGAATGCGGGAGTGCAGAGTGAGGTTGGAGGCCAGGGAGAAGCTCTGGCCACATTCGCCGCAAGCGTATGGGCGGCTCTCGCTGTGGCAACGACGGTGGCGCTCCAGGGCCGAGCTGAGCCCAAAGGTTTTGCCGCAATCGGCACATCGGTAGGGCTCCACCCCCATGTGAAGCCGCTGGTGTTTGACCAAGGTGGCGCCATGTCCAAAGCGTTTGCCACATTCTTGGCACTGGTAAGGTTTCTCCCCCGAGTGGGTTCGCTGGTGCTGGATGAGCTCTGAGCTTTGGATGAAGGTCTTGCCGCAATCGTTGCAACGGAACGGCTTCTCCCCAGCATGGATCTTGCGGTGCTTGACCAGGTTGGCGCTCTGGGTGAAGCCTTTCCCACACTCCTCGCATTTGAAGGGACGCTCGCCAGTGTGGGTGATCTGGTGTTGGATGAGGTCAGAGGAGCGGTAAAAGCTTTTGGGGCACTCGGGACAGCGATACGGCTTCTCGCCCGTGTGGCTGCGCTGGTGTTTAATGAGGTTGGTGCTCTGGGAGAAGGCCTTGCCACATTCCCGGCAGACATACGGCTTTTCTCCCGTGTGGGTACGCTGGTGCTGAGCCAGGTTGGAGCTCCATGAGAAGGCCTTGCCGCAGTCCCCACAGACATAGGGCTTCTCGCCTGTGTGTGTCCGCCGGTGCTGGACCAGGTGGGAGCTCTGAGTGAAGGACTTGCCGCAGTCAGTACATGTGTTTGGGCGCTCACCAGTGTGGATACGCCGATGGCGCACTAGCTTTGACCACTGGCTGAAAGCCTTGCCGCATTCACTGCAGGCGTAAAGGCGTTCACCTTTCCCACGGGGTGGAGGTAATGCTGGTGTTACCAAGTCCTCCTCGTCAGCAAGGCTCTGAGGCTCAGAACATAACACACCCGCCTCCTCGTTCAAGGGATCACCTTCCATTCCTTCACCTGTGTGGAAAAGAGCAAGAAAGAGTAAGAGAAAGTGTTAAAGAACTGAACTTTTCAGAGTGGAGGAGTAGAAACACACAAAGCTGCTATATATCAAATGAAACTGTGGGCCCATCCATTTCAGCAATGACCACTCTAACTAGTATCTGATTGCCAAGGACTCCAACAGAGAAAGATTATCTGCTACCCAGACGGATCTTTTTAATTAGAGATGCCAGGACTGAACTTAGAACCTTTTGCATGCAAAGCGCTCCCTCTGAGCTATGGCCCCACCCTGAAAATCTACCTGTCATTTCACCATGACCCAAGAGGACTAGAATTTAGACAGCAAAGGCGGCCGTTCACCCAGATCCAGGCCAGCTAGCAAACTACAGGATAATTTTGCCTTCTCCTTGTTCCGTGTCTAAGACTGTCTGCTGTACATCATGACCGCAGTTGTGCAGATTCCTTGACACTCCTCTGACAGTAATTGTAATCTTGAGGAATGAATAGGTGTTGGGTAGGAATGTGAGAGAGATGGAGAGAGTTGCAGATAGCCTGCCTAAGAAGATCCCTTCAGCCTTCGAGCTTTCTCACCTGCACGTGGGTCCCTCAGGCTCCTCTCTTTTTTCAGCCCTCTGGGGCCATCAGGATCTCTCCCTCCTTTTGTTCCCTCCAGATCGGAAGCTGCGGTAGGAGCCGTTTCCCGATGATCTGCAAACACAAGAGTAAAAACCCAGGATTGGAAAGACCCCTCTCAGCCTGAAGCTCGGCTATCACAGTACCTTTCAAACTGTGTTTGGGCAACCCAGGATTTCCATGGAAGTTTATTCGGGGCTCCTCAAAGAAAGCTCAGTAATAGCAGGCAGGTGGTTTCATGGAAGGTAGCTTGGCCAGCACTGCCGACTATATCCAGGTATGCACAGCCATTAAGCAAGGGCAGCAAGGACGTATGCTCGGTTTTACAAGCCTGGTGCCCCCCGTGAACCAAACAAATCCACCTAGAACATTTCCCAGAATCCTCCACAATACAGGTTTTCTCAGCAGACAAATCAATGTGAATCAGAGAACTTGGAAAACCACTGAGCTACACCAGCTGTGGGGTCTGTCCTGGTATGTAGTAAACCCTCATACCACAGAACTGCCAGTGAAGGGGAGCTCACCACCTCCCTAGGCTGCTGATTCCACCTTGGAACTACTCTGACCATGAAAAAGTTTTTCCTAATATCCAGCCGGTACCTTTCTGCATGTAATTTAAGCCCGTCGCTTCGAGTCCTATCCTCTGCTGCCAACTGGAACAGCTCCTTGCCCTCCTCCAAATGACCTGCAGCGAGACAAAGAGATGCTGCTTTGCAACTGGATGTGCAAATTTCATTTTGCTGGAATCTACCCTCTGCCCCACTCCAATGTACTCCGGTCCCTTCCAAGAGCTTGATGCAAGCCCTAGGCATCCTAGCACTTTCTTCCCTCTGTATAATAGTGCCCTAAAACTGGTCGCACAAGAACTTGTGCAAGAAGAAATGCAAGTGGGGATAACCATCAGGCTGACTTAGCACAAGGAGCGACCGTGGTCTTTTGCGCAAGCAGAAGGTCTGCGCTGGATCTAGCCCTTCATTTCCAGGGCCAGCCTTTGCCCATATGCATTGCCACACACCTTACCTGGTTAAAGTTTCCTCCTCGGCTTTCCAGGCCTCACCAGAGCTCTGCCTTGGAGCCTTTCCTCACCTCCCTCCCCAACTGAATGTTGCCAACGGCCACCAGTTCCCCGGCTCTGAGCCAGTGCTGTAGTTTGAGCTAACAGTAGGCAAAGATGCCAAAACGCACCCAGGGGAACATCAGCTTCAGAGTCCTCCTGCATGGCTTCTCTGTTCAGGATTTCTGGATTTCCAGGATGCAACGGAAGACATCAAGGCTCCATTCTGAGGGCCACCATCACCTGAAACGAGAAACTTTCTTACTCTTGAGTGGTGAAATTATCCTCCCAGTTCTTTTTGAGACCACTGGTAGGAGTGCCATGTTGACTTTCCGAAAGGATGGCTGATTTGACTGCTAGGCAAATAAGAATCTCCACACCCGCCTCGCCAACCATACCTTGGCCGTGACCAGCCATTTCAGGGCAAGGCAATGAATATTAAAAGGATACACTCAGAAGCGGTATCCCAGCAAGCAGAAATCTGGCCATAGAGCAAAACGCACAGCCTTCACTTCCTGTTCCTGTTTGAAAACTGCTCTGTTGAATCAAAGAAGTCATTCTGTACTCACATCTCTATGGTGAAAGTCCTATCTGTCTGCCACTGGCTGCCATCTAAACATTCACGTGCAGGGGAAACAGGGAGCATCAAACTGCATTGCAATGGGAACTCCTTATATCCAACACCCCTTACTTGGAAGTAGAGGCATAATCTACTGAGCAGTGGCTCAGTAGCCACCCAGTACTTCCTCCCCTCTCTCCCATAATGGTATTCCAGGATGCCAAGCCAACATGCAACGTCTTGGTCCTGCAGTGTCTCCCTTCCCTTTTGCACTGGAGTATTATCATTACTTTAAAAAGGTAAAGGTAGTCCCCTGTGCAAGCACCGAGTCATTACTGACCCATGGGGGGATGTCACACCGCGACATTTTCTTGGCAGACTTTTTACGGGGTGGTTTGCCATTGCCTTCCCCAGTCATCTACACTTTACCCTCAGGAAACTGGGTACTCATTTTACCAACCTCAGAAGGATGGAAGGCTGAGTCAACCTTGAGCCGGCTACCTGAACCCGGCTTCTGCCGGGATCAAACTCAGGTCATGAGCAGAGCTTGGGCTGCAGTACTACAGCTTACCACTCTGCGCCACGGGGCTCTTATTATCATTACTTACGAAGGGCCCTATGGAGAAAATTCAAACAAGTGCTTTGAGGTAGAAGGGATACGGCAAAGCCACCACAAGTTTCTTATTTTTGGTGGAGCCACGCGGATAAATCAGCCTCTGAAAGTGACCAGACAACTTGACACATGCCAGAACTGTAACCAGAGCCAGCCCAAGGGTCTTCTGCATGCCAGGCAGGGAGGGGGCCTGCTGCCCAAACTCCCCCCATGCTGCCCACCTGTGCCACCCCGAGCCCAGGGAAGAGGTGGGAGTGGGCACAATGAAGAGGGCCCACTCGCCCTGCCCCTCCAACAGAAGGGATGCGGGAGGAATGAGCAAGGCCGGGTGACTCCTGGGGCTGTCGCTTGTGATGGCAGACCCCAATGGAAGGTAGCAAGGCGACAGGGCTATCTGGTGCCCATCTGCTTCTGGCACCGTAGGCAATCACTTGGGTCTGCCTAGTGGACAGGCCGTCCCTGACTTTCACCATGTCCGTGTAGCCCAAAAATGATGAGTCAGCCCCAAGACAAGGAGAAGAGTAAGTCAACTTCAGGAGAGTTACTCCTCTTTCATTGTCCACCCAAGTTCAAGGTCAGCCACTAGAAAGTCAGACAGACCTCGGGCCGTGAGAGGGACAGTTACAGCAACAGGACTTCTTGGAGGACCTTGTGTGGAAGGGGGCACCACCTGCAACCTTCTCCCAGGCTTCCAAAGAGGCTCTCCAGCAAGACTAGTTGCAGACCAGGGTTGCAGGAGGTGGCTGCCATTATGGACTACATAGTGCCCATTACAGACTAGGGCTTTGGACAAACATACTCCTCCCCCAGTAGGAGGGCTGGCCCGGCTTACAATTCTCAATTCCCCTGAGAATTTCCATCAATTCCCCATACCCATTCCATCCCACTGAACAGCAGCTGTGATTTTTATTTCTCCTTCTTTGCATATGCTATGAAGATTTTGTTTTTACAGCCTATATTAAATGGTTCACACACACATCAACCTCTTTTTCCACCTTTGCTCTTTTCCCTCCTCCCCCCTTCGCCGTTTTGGTTTTTCATCTTCCAAGCTAATTGCCAGCTTCAGCTAAGTCACTCTCGCCACCCCCACCTACCCTTCAGCCCTGTTTTTGCAGTGTTGACTCAGAAGCCCAAACCGGCTTTGCCCCAGGCCAAGCAGAGTCAAAAGGAGAGGTTCGGATACGGGTGTTGTTCCTTTGGCAAAGGAACAACACCCGTATCCCTGCACTGTGATGCTAAAGACCAAAAGGCTTGTGTTCCCAGTTCCCAGAGAAACCACCAATTTTCCAGTACATATTTCTGCAGAGGGAGCAGAGACCAATCTGGGGAACCCGGCAACAGGCATCCGCCATCAAACACAACATTGTAAAAACATGTGCTTTTAAAGTCACACACGTTTCCACCATGCGCAAGCCACAGGCATCGTGCTTCGAGCAACCCTCACTCACGCATGGATACGTACCAAGTGGCAAGAAATTCATGCCTTTTTTTACCCAGGGGCTGGACTGACTACCACTGTGTCAGGATTCAATTTGAACCAACAGTCCCTTCATTTTAAAAACTGTTGTCCAGGCTTGGCCTAGGGGGATATGAAGGAATAATATATTTGCCTTTGAGCATGCACCTTTTCTTCCTCTCGGGACAATGAGAAAGAGCTCCCAAATATCAGAGTTCAAGAGAGAAGCTTCTATATCAGATGGTGCAACTGCCTGTGGGCAGAAGCTCCAGCACCTCTCCCTTTACAATTTTAGATATAATTATAACTTAGTAAATCACCGGGGTGATGAGGGGAGAGAAGGATTACATAGTGCTTCCATAAGAACTTGTTCATCCTATCTTTGGAGGTCCCAATTGAGGTGATCCCCAAAATCTGAGGTTAGAAAGGGTGGAAACTTGAGAAAGGGCCTTCTTGGTGGTGGCACCAAGACTTTGGAACTCCCTCCCCAGGGAACTTTCTCTATCTCCCTCTGTCATTGCCTTCCACCAGCAGGAGAAATCTCTTCTGTTTTGTTTGGCACACCCCGTAAACTCTCATGGGCCCTCCTCCCTGTTTGTGTGTTTTTATGAGTTCATATGTTTTATTTAATGGTTTTATATGAATTTGTATTTGAAATGCTTTTTAATGGTTGCAGTGTTTTAATGTTTGCTGCTTTGGGGACCCTGAATTGGGTGGAAAGGAAGCACAAAAACGTTTTAAAACAATAAATACTTGGACAAATATAATCTAAGAAGTGCATCACCATGTTGCTGGTGCACTGGCTTACTTTACACACACCCCAGATGGGGTCGCTATTAATGGAGAACAAGCTATGTCCCTTCACTGTATCCCAATTGCAGCCAGTTCATTGTCTAGGGATCCCTGGTGCCTACCAGTGACAGGCAATCTCCTGGCAGTTTACCTGTGGTTTTGGGCTGCCTGGAGATCACCTACCACCAGCAGGCATCCTGGGAACACACTAGGAACATGCGCCCCCAGGAACGCAACATTACTTCCTGAAGTGACATTGTCATGCTGGCTGCAAGTGTGCCCCCACGCTTCACTGGGGCCAGTTGGCCTCAAATGGGCCAGAATTAGACCTGTGCAAAGTGTGGGCACCTGTGGCCAGCGTGATTATATCACTTCCCAGAAGTGACAACATCATGCCACTCTGGGAGTGTGAGGATGTCTCTGAAGGTAAGTCCCGGGTCCCCCATCTCCCACTGGGAGAGGACAGGGACTTAGGAACCCAAATTATGTCCCATAAAGCTCAATGGAAGCCATCACTCACACAAGCCCAACTCCACTAGCATATTCCTGTCCTCTCACTGGCCAATGCTGCTAAGTTTAGTGTAGTGGTTAAGAGTGGCAGGACTCTAATCTGGAGAACCAGGTTTGATTCCCCACTCCTCCACGTGAAGCCAGCTGGGTGACCTTAGGTGAGCCACAGCTCTCTCAGCCCCACCCACCTCACAGGGTGATTGTTGTGGGGATAATAATAACATACTTTGTAAACCGCTCAGAGTGGGTGTTAAGTTGTCCTGAAGGGCGGTATATAATTATGATATGATAAGTTCAAAGTGGAAAGCATCATGGACCGAACAATGCCCCCCAGCCACTAGCACTGCTGGTCAGAAGAGGAAATGGCAAACAAGTCCAGTTAGCTCACACAACTCGGAATTCTCCCGGCCCAGGAGGTCAGGGAATGCCAATCTTTTAAGAAGCCCCAAATGCGTGACCTTTACCTTGTTCTGGCCAACTTCCTATTGAGGGAAGCCACCAGGTTTGCCCTTAGATTTCTGGGCAAGTCCTGCGAGTTAGGCACTCAGCAGGTTGAGTTCAGAAACAAATTAACAGGGTAGCATGTGGCAAATTGGCCAAGCCACTGGATTCAGACTGAAGCAACAGTCAAATCGCTCTAAACAAGGTACAGCTAATAAGCGTATTAGCTATGGATTGTTTCAGAAAGGTTTCATCTCTGTGCCTAGCTTTATACTTGTTTTTCAGATTTTCGGCCACCACACCCTATTATATCTCTTTCACTGAACGTCCTTGCTGTTGGTCATTATTCTACTTTGCTGTTGATTATATTGTATTTTCCTTTGCACTGTGTAATATGCCTTGGATCGCAGTGAGAAAGGTTGTTGTTAAAGAAGTTATTGTTGTTAAAGAAGTGCAAAATGCCAACTGCCAAACAGTAAAGAAAGGTGCAGCAGGAGAAACAAATTAACAACGGCTTTTTAACTAGGCTAGCATACACTAAAGATCCCTAAACTTATTCCAGGTGTTACTTTTAAGCAAATAACAGAATTCAGCAAGATTTCCAGATGATGGGTCCAGAAGTCCAAAGGGAGTCCAGCTATAGATTGCCACTTGCAGCATGATCTCCAAAAGTCCATTCTTCCAACAAGGATTAGGCGAGCAAGGGGACAAAGGGAACCGAGGAGAAAGCCAGAGAAGGACAGAGTCTAAAGTTTAAAAGACACCTTTTAAAGACATGCTGCCAGCAGCGAGTCAGAACAAATTAGCCAAAGGGCCAGATCTGTGAGGCCAGTACTACAGTTACTTGGGCTCACAGGTATGAGGAAGGAACTAATTTCTTCAATCCTAGGAGACTTTGTGTTAAATAGCCAAAATTCCAGTACTGGACTCCCCAAGGCTCCAGCCTTGAGAATGCCACACAGCCAGAGACAGGCTCTTTATCTTATCAGTCTGAGAGCCAGAGGTACCATCTGGCCTCAGTCTTCAAAAAGAAATGCTGTCTAATATGAAAGAGGGGGGCCATAAAAGTAGAGGCCATAAACTTAAGCACATACCAGCAAAAAGGGACCGATTCAAAATGATTTATCTCGGCAAGAAATAAAGCGAGTTTCTTGACACGCACACTAGCTAAATTTGATGGGGTAACGTGCACAGGGAGGGCTTGAGCATTATGGGGATTGTGGAGATAGGTAAGCTACAGAATTTTGCAAGTAAAGTACCTGTTCCATATCAGGGGGTGGAGGGCAGATCTTTGCAAGTGGAGAGCTCACATTTCTGAATGCTCCCCTTGGTGAAAAAGGCCCTACAAGCCAAATGCTGGCACAATAGAAACATAGCAAGGGCTAGAACTTTTTTCCTTGATGTGTTTGGCATCATGTACGGCACGTATGGCACAGTCCGCTCTACAAGTTTGGGATTGGCTGTGTCACACAAAAGTGAGAAAGAACTTCAGAAACTGCCTTTTATATTTATAGATTTAGATAGATAGCCTCATAATACGTAAATCCTATGTGACACCTGCATACTTCTGTATCCTAGTCCAGGAATACTATCCTATTGCTCCCCAAATACCTTCATTTTCTTCCTATCAGGAACAGGTGCTATTAGGCAGCTGCCCTAGTCTGAGCCATTTTCCATTGTGCTCCTGACAAGCAGAGGTTCTATGCAAAGAGAAAACTGGCGAGAAACCAAGTTGAAACCATAGCAAGACGAGTATCATAGCAAAGATATGCGCTGAAAAAGCTGATCCTGCTTCCGCCTTTGTCTAGAGGCAGCAGTTCAACTGAACCGTTGCAGCTGATCTCTATCAGGTGCCACCTCCCCGAAAGATTCATGTACGGATGCAAAGTCCTCTCCTGACTGTCCGGAGGAGACATATGTGCAGGCACCTACCGACCCAGAGCTCTAATACTGCACTCAGAGACACATTCTTGTGGGTTGAGGCTTGCCTTGTGATCAGCCCTGCCACCATTTGTAAGGAGGGGACAAAAATTAATCAAAATGACTAGGGGAAAGGGGATAGGCTCCACAGGGGTTACAAATATCAGATGCATTCACAAAAGACAGTTTAACATGGTGCCTAGTGGTTACAGAGCTGGGCTAGGCTGTGGAGATGCAGGTTCAAATCCCCACTTGCCACGTCACTCATTCTTCTCTCAACTTGTCCTATCTCACAGGGTTGTTGTGAGGATAAAACGGAGGAGAGGAGAAGGACGTATGCCACCCTGAGCTCCCTGAAGGAAAGGTGGGATAAAAATATATTATAAATAAGTAGATATAACAACAGAGGTTCACTGTCGTTGATCCCCAAGCAAGGAACGTATGAAGTTGCCTGAGGGGTCTGACAACTAGTCCACAGTCCAGTATTATTACTCTGATGGCAGTGGTGTGCCAAGGTCCTGGGTCACAATTCTCTCCCAAGACCTGCCATCCTTCCTAGGACGGGAGGCCAGCCACTGAACTTGCAACATTCTGCATGCTAGACGTGCGCTCTACCACTGAACCGAGGTCTCTCCAAGCACTTAGGCAAAACCAGCAGTAGGTCGGTGTTAGTTGCTTGGATGTTGGCCTGGGAGGCTTAAAAATAAGAGGGCGAGCCTAAACAAAATTACTCCTTTCTAAGCCACTGACTTCAGCGGACTCAGAAGGGTATAACTCCATTTGGGACGGCGTTGGAGGTTGCCAGATCACGCGGGCAATACCATCACCAAGGTATGGATGGGGCACTGTTACAAGAAAGGTCCCTGTCCCAAGGAGGCTGCAATCTAAATTTCGACAGGACAACAGTCAAAATGCAAGGGCAAAATCAATGCGTAATGCACTTACGTTCATTTAGGTTTTGTTTGAGTTGGAGGATGAAGATGAAATAACAGGCTCTATCTATTCCCACAACTTTTCCTTAGAACCCAAGACAAACCAGACAGGACAGACAGATGCATTCTGCATTTAATATTACTGTTGGTGACTTGTAAAGGCAATTTGAAAAATCTAATTTCTGGGAAGCAGAGGACATTGACAAGAACCACTAGGAATGAACTGGGGGAGAGATGCATTCAACTCGCAGCAAAGCTCCTACAAAAGGGTTCCCATTTTCAGAGAGGGGTTTTTGTCCACATTGCGGGGGGGGGGGGCATACACTGATCCTCCCTCGCCACCTGCTTCAGGAGAGGCAGGACACCATTCTCACCCGACCCTGGTATTACTCATTGGTTACACCGAATGAATATTCCTCCCCACTTTCTGAATCAACAACGCAGTCCAGGGGTCTCACCTGAAGAGTGCATTCAGACGGACACGGTGGTGGGAAGACAACTAACCCACGTTCGGCAGCATTGGAGTCCAGTGGCGTCTAAGAGACCAACAAAATTTTCCACATCTTGTTGGTCTCCAAGGTGCCAGTGGACTCCCGTCCTGCTGTTCCACTGCAGACCTTCCTGAAACTAACCCAGGCTCTGCGATCTTCGATGCGCCCCCTGCAAAATTTCCCACTGCCATCTCATCTGAACCACCGTTTCCCCGTTTTCCATCCTCTGCAAAAATCCTGCATCCCCACACAGCCTTCGATGCCAACCCGCTCTTTTGTCTGCAGCAACACCAGCCCCCCAAATGCACCCATTTTCCAGCTCGTGCCAAACACCGCCGAGCCTTACCGTGGTCGCTGGTCCTGCCCGGGCTGGGCGGGTCTGGGGAGATCTGCCCCGAGGGGGGACCCCCCCCCCCCGCCCATGCGGACAGGCGAGCTCCAGGCGCTCCCTTGGCACTTGCAAGCGCCCCGCTCGGCAGCCACCGGGGCTCAGGGTGACTGGGAAGGAGGAAGTTCCCTCCCCTGCGAAGTTCCCCCTCTTCCGCTGCTGCTGCTGGTTGGAAATGGAAAGGGGAGGAAGAAAAGACCTTCTCTATGGTGCTTAACCGTTTAACCTCAAAAGGTGGAGGGGAGAGATCGCTGGTGCCAAAGGGTGGTGGTTGAGGAGGGAGACCTTGCGAGCGGAAAAAGATGGGGGGGGGGGAGTCATTGCAAGCGCAAAGAACGAGATCCAGGGGGTTAAAAGAGAGGAGAAAAGAAAAAAAAAAACCCTGGGCGCCGGACTCCTGGGTTCCTTTTCGAAAGGCGGTGGGGTTGAGAGCCAGGACTCCTGGGTTCTCTGGACAAGCAAGAGTTAGGGAAGAGGACCGGCTTAGATTGGACTGTCAGGGATCCAGCCTTTCTGTGCATGTCAGTGTCCACTCGATGTATTTTTCTAATATGGTTTTGAAAAAAGAAAGAAGAGCTCCAAAGAATGGAGTAGGCTTAGGAAGCTGGACTCCTGGGTTCCATCCCAGTCCAACAGAGTCCAGAGCAAGAATTGAAGCCGAGATGCCGCTGCCCCTTCCAGGACAGCAGACGCGGGCGCCCTCTATCTTTTAGTCGCTTCTCCAACAGGCAGGGATCCAACAGGTAATGCTGTTCTTCCGGATAAAGCTGCCGCCCCAGGACTTTTGGCTGTCCCATTAGGGTCACAGGAGCTAGAGTTTTCAAAAATAATTAATACAGCAGGAACTGAGTCTGCTGGCATCTTAGAGACCAACAAGACTTTCAAGGTATAAACTTTCCAGAGCCAAAGCTCCCTTCTTTAGATCATTTAAAAAATTAAAGTGAGCAACTCCACAGGGGGGAAGGGAAATCAGGACTCCTGGGTTCTTTCTCCAGCTCTAGAATGGGAGCCGGTGTTTGATTCAGCGGGTAGAAGAGCATTTGGAGGCATTCTTGGGTTTTTCTTCGGTGCTGTTTGAAGATGTAGAAGACTGGCATGGTTAAAGTTATCACTAGCTCTTGTGTTTCCCCAGGCTAATGAAGAAATTAATTCTTAATTGTGCAATCAAACCCACACACATTCAGGCTTCCAAGTGTTTCGTTGTATAACTTGCCAGTAGGCAAGTCTGCTTACTGGTAGTCTGGTGGTGGCTTGATTGAAGAAAGAGGAGTTGTGCCTGCAATTCCACCAACCAGGACAAGATCCACAGAAGAGTTCTGACTTCCTGGGCGGGGATCTACACAGCCTACATAGGTCAGAGACCACTGTGCCCTCTGTAGAAAAAGCCCCTGGGGCTGGCAGATGGGGCCTGCTTCCCATGTCAAAGGAGGGCAGTGGTTACTGAAAGCAAGGCCTTAACGTAATTGCCCCAAACCTTCAGAATGGCCACTGGACGAGTGAGGTTGCAACTTTGCTTTGTGCAATAAGCATACAAGTTATTTTTGCACTGCATATTCTGATAATGTTTATTTCAAGCCTGCCAACTGCTCTATTCTGGTCACATTTTATTAATATTGTAAACTGCCTTGAGCTACAAGGAAGCTGGTTAGAAATTTTTTTAAAAAACTTGATATAAAGCCAGGCCAAGAACATGCTTAAGGACAAAAATGAACTCAAAATACTGCCAGCTAGGGGAGGGGGTGAGAGTATTCTTTTAACATTTACATGATTTTCATAATTAAAAATATGTGTGTGTTGCATGCCATCAAGTCGCCTCCAGCCTATGGCAACCCTATGAATGAAAAGACCTCCAAAACATCCTATCATTAACAGACTTGCTCAGATCTAGCAAACTGGAGGGCGTGGCTTCTTTTATTGAGTCAAGCCATCTCATTTTAGGTCTTTCCCTTTGCCTGCTGCCTTCTACTTTTCCTAGCATTATTGACTTTTCCAGAGAATCTTGTCTTCTCATAATGTGGCCAAAGTACGATAGCCTCCGTTTTGTCATTTTAGTTTCAAGGGAGAATTCAGGCTTGATTTGATCTAGTACCCACTTGTCTTTTTGGCTGTCCATGGTATACCAGAACTCTCCTCCAGTACCACGTTTCAAATGAGTCAGTTTTCTTCCTGTCAGCTTTCTTCACTGTAGCAATAACTAATGCCTTAGCTTTAATTCTTCAATGAAAAACTAGAACTATAGCATTCATTATTGCTACAAAGTGCAATGATGAGTGCTAGAAGACTGGAACAATGTCATTTAATAGTTGTTGCTTTAATGTTTATTATTGTATCAAATTGCTTTTATATTATTTTTATATTGTTACCCGCCTGGGACACTGGGATTCCCGGGAGAGAGTATGAACACTTATGAAGCTGCTTTATCCAGAATCAGCCCATCAAGGCCAGCCCTGTCTAATCGGTGTGGCGGCTGCTCTCCAGGGTCTCAGACAGGTCTTTCGCATCACCTACCGCCTGGTCCTTAACTGGAGATGCCAAGGATTCAAATTTCTGGGACCTTCAGCTTGCCGAGCAGATGCTCTTCCAGTGCTCTAACAGCCGCTACAAACATTAATATGAATGTACACAGGTCAAGAGAGGGAGGGCATGAAGGGATCAGCCAGTGCTAGGCTCTCGTGGCCCTTTCTTACATGCCCAGGTAATGCCAATCGCCCCTTTGGGGTCTAGAAGGAATTTTCCTCCAGGCCAGATTGGCCAGGGATCCTAAGAGTTTTTTTGCCTTCCTCTGGGAATACAGCAGGGGTCCGGTGAAGGATAGTTGTAGGGGCTGGACTAGATGACCCTTGGGTACTTCCAGCTCTTTAGAGTAAATATGACTTAAAGAACAGGCCACGGTGCAGGAAGTCGAGAGTCTCACTAGATCTTCTCAGGCAAGTCACTTTTTCCACTTCACTCCCCCCGCCCCTTTCCTCTAGCTCTGCAATACAGGGATAATGCTATTGGACTAGCTTATAGAACCGTTGTAAAGCATTGCAAGAAAATGCGTGATAACAAAAAGCATTTTATAAATGCTAAGAGTGCCTTTCAGGGATTCAAAGGAGGATTGCCAGCTGCTTGGAGGAAAAACACCCTGCCTTAAGGGAAGCTTAATAAGATGTTATTTAGCTCCACGCCATGAGAAGCTTTGACTGCCCCTTTCCACACATTCAAGCTCCACTAAAGGGGAAGGGCGTTTTTCTCCACACCAGCTGAGAACTCTAGTTCAAACATTT
This sequence comes from Eublepharis macularius, assembly GCF_028583425.1. Classification (NCBI taxonomy): domain Eukaryota; kingdom Metazoa; phylum Chordata; class Lepidosauria; order Squamata; family Eublepharidae; genus Eublepharis; species Eublepharis macularius. Next base: position 65,760,800 of record NC_072801.1, on the reverse strand, counting down.
CAACAACCATGCACTTGTTCATCTTTTCCAATGGCCCCAGGCTAGTATTACTATTCTAGAACTACAGAAGAGACTTGAGGGAACAGGCCACCTAGTAAGAGCTCATGTCTCTGAGAAATGGATGAGAGATTTTGCTGCTCACGCAGCCACAGTGTTGCACCAGTATTCTAGATCTTTACTAGATGTTGGGGTCAAAGGACAAGGGTGCTCCTTGCTTCCTTACAGATTTCCCAGAGGCATGCTAGATACAGAATGCAGAATTGGGTAACACTGGCCCAGCAGGGAGATTCTTACCTTCTTACATCACTTAAAGCTGATTCTTCATGGGGGCCATTCACATCCCTCCCCCTAGCAAATCTCAGGTGAGGTATCTTTCACAAGAAAGGTCCTCTCCCTTCCCTTCAACTAGCCCCGAAGAGCACACACATTCATTTGCTGAAATCTGGAAAGTGTACTAAACTAACAAGGTAGTAATGGATGAAGACCAAATCACATATTTTACATCCTAAATTTACAGGGGACGCAACAGGAACAGACTCACATCCCCCACCTACGTGGCTCTGGATCATCTTCAAAACCAACTTGCAGCCACATTGTAACCTGCGCTGCATTCATTTGCTCTTGTGGAAATGGCATATGGAACTCTTAAGGTGTATTTTTCGAAATACATGGGGGTGGAGTGAACACACTGTATTAGCAGACTTACATTTTGTTCAGCAGGTATTTCGGAGCACACTCTCTTTTTATACAGACAATAGAGGATAAAGAGAAAATTTAGAAAGGGCAACAGATACTCTACTAAATGCTTTGCAGATGTGAGTGTGCAAAAGCTAGAAATAAAAGCTATCCTCTATTCCTCCGAGGGAAAGTTAGGCATCAATGGGGGTTATGGGGAAGCTCTAACAGTCATCCACAGTCCCCAGCAGAGATCACAAGATTCATGTCCCCCCACCAACATCTTTTCTCAAATGATTACCCTTCTCTGGGTCCGGGAAGGGATACCAGGGGGTCACCTGAACTCTGGTCTTCTTAGTTCTATCAGTTCAGAGCTGCCCGACTCCAGGATTGGGTTCTTCAGACCAAGCTGGAAATTGAGAAATTATTCCCTCACAATCCTGTTTGCCCTGAGATGGCAGCATTAAGGATAAATGCCTTTTCATCCTGACCAGACCAGAATTTTATTTCAACAAGTACAGAAAGGGAGCCATAATAAAGGTATTGTGTCTTCATTCCCAAGGCCGTCAAAAATTTCCCAAGATGTCTAACAAGCAAACCGAATTTAGAGAAAAAGAAAGGAGTCTTCAGAAATCTTTTTTTCTTCTTCTCAGTATGTGAACAAAAATGTTTGGGAGGCAGCAATAAATGAAATGTCATCGCCTATGAGCATTAGAGAATCAGTCGTGGAAGATCAATTCAATGCCGATTATGATTAAGACAAAAAAATTATGCTGGCACTTTAAAAAAATATGTATTAAAAACTCATGAAGTTGCTTTGCTGGAAGCTTCAGAAAAGTGCCATTGATTATAACACAGTGTTGAGGTATAAGTCCACTTCCTATTTATTGGCCCTTATCCAGTTGAAGTTATTCATATTCAGGGCTTTTTTTGAGCCAGAACGCCCTAAAACGGCATTCTGACAGCTCTTTAAAATACCCACATGACTGGTTTTGAGCCCAGATTGGGCCCAAAACAGCCTAGATCAGGCCACTGCTGGGCAGAGTAGGGTGCCTCACCCAATACCAGCCCGATCCTGGCCATTTCAGCCCCAATCCCGGCCGTTTTGGGCCCAAAATAGGCCCCAAATGGCCGAAACTGCCAGGATCGGGCTGGGGAGTGTTCCCTCGCCCAGTAGCAGCCCGTTCCAGGCTGGTTTAGTCCAGGCCCCATTTAGGGCTCAAAACAGCCTGGATTGGGGCCGAAACAGCCAGGATCAGGCCGAGGAGGGTTCCCCCGCCTGGCAGTGACCCAATCCAGGTTATTCTGGCCCCAATGCAGACCATTTGGGGCCAGCAGCCCGATACAGGCTGTTTTGGGCCCAATTTGAGCCAAAAATTGCCAAGATCGGGCCCGAAACAGCCAAGATTGGGCCTCTGCCGGGTGGGGGAACAGCCCGGCAGCTGCCCAATCCTGGCCATTTTGAGCCCAATTCAGGCCCAAAATGGCCAGAATTAGGCCGCTGTCTGGTAGGGGAGCGCTCTCCCATGTGGCAGCAGGCCAATCCGGTCCGTTTCTGGCCTGTTTTGGCCAATTTGGGCCCAGAACGGCCTGGATCAGGCCCTAAACGTCCAGGTTCAGGCTGCTGTGTTGCAACAGCCTGTTCCAGGCTAATCCAGGCCATTTTGAGCCCATTTTGGCCCAATTTAGGTCCAAAATGGCCCAGGCCCAGCCACTGCCGGGCGGGGGGAGTGCTCCCCTGCAGCAGAGTGGCCCGTTCCACACCGAATCAGACCGCCCCATGCAGCACAGAAGCACTCCCGGGGCAGCCACGCCTGCATGATGATATCACTTCCCAGAAGTGATGTCATCATGCAGTCCTGGGAGTACATGTACTGAGAGGCACACCACCTCCTCCCAGGAGTTTCCTCAGGTGAGAGTTCCCCCACCTCTTTCCCCAGAAAAAAAGCCTGTTGACATCTGGTTAATCGTGAGTAACCACAGTCCCAGGAAACATCTACTTTTTCACACATGCTCTTGTCTGTTTTTTTATCATCTAGTCTGCCTAACTCAAAGGTCTGTGCACTATCTTGCATCATTTGGCTGGTCTTACCAAAAAGTATTACCTGACTTTTGTTGTTGGGATTTTTCTTCAGACCAAAACAGCTACCAGGAACCATAGCCCTATCCTGTTCAGTGGAACCTGAAGCTCTGCTTCTTACTCTGAAGTAAGACCTGATAAAATCAACAGGTTGGCTTAGATCAAGCTTATGAAGATTTCAATACATCTAACATTTTTAAAATCAAGAGCTGTGCCTCGATCAAGCTGTTAAAGTTACAACTGACATTAGCCGGATCACAGCCTCAGTTAGATAGATCAACAGCGTTGGAACAATTTAAAATATACAGACATTTCTCTCATTATTACATGAAATATTACCATAAGTGCTAACCAAATTATGCCTAATGTTTATAACATTCTTAAAGAAGTAAATAAAGTTTACTTTCAAAACCAACTGATTACTGCAGTAGTTAACAGATATCCTCCAATTTTTTTCTGGACTCTCTCCACACTTTTCAAATGCCAGAGGTTTTTCAGTCAGGGGTCTAAGCGGGGATGGGGGGGGGGTAAAAATCAGTGACGACACTCAGAGATGGTGGGAAGGCCCTGAATGCTGGGGATAACTGGGAAATTGGTTAATGGTTCTGGGAGATCTCAGGGCAGGTATCAAAGGAAAAGAGGCAAAATTAAGGGGGCACACAAACAGGCTTTTTGCTCCACAGACTTTAGGCTGGTTTTTAAGGAAATATTGTGTGGCAACAACTTTGAACAGGGAACTGAGGGGGAGAATGCAGAGGAGGAACCTTATGATTTCTGAGGCCTATCAATTGGGGGGGGGGGAAAGGACGTGCCCCCTTGTTACTGCTCCATGTCCCTCTTCACTGGAGGAGTACAGATTTAATGCTACAAACTGAGGGAATTAAGGCCATGTAGATATTTGACAGATGGGGCAGTGTCCCCAAGAGGAAAACTGCCCTTTGTGCCTCTTGCTGAAAAATTCACACCTTCATATTAAGCAGCCCTGAGAGGAAACATATGTTCCCTCAGGGGGGAGAGAGGGCTCTGAAGAGAATATCTTCCCCGCTTATTATACTTCATCCATTTTAAATGTCCTAAATGTTAGGAATGCCTGCTGACCTTGATCTCTGTGCCCACTTTTTCCACAGTTCAGGTTGGCCAGCCATCCTATGAAATACCCCCAATGCCCAAGCCAGAGCATCCCAAAAAACCAAAGCTTAGTAGTCAAACCAATCTCTCCCTCATGTTTGTCAGACTGCCTTCTCTTTTCTGTGCCATTCTTACTGCTTCTGCCATAAAGGCTCCTGCACTTCCTTCCAGCTTCCAACTACATCAATCATTCCCTGTGGTCCAATACCGAAGCCTCCTTCAGAATTAAAGTCCCTCCCAAAGTCTCATCCCCTGCTGAAGGTGCCATCTTGTTCGTCATCACCAGGATGGCTGCCCCTTCTATGGCAGCGGTTGAGGCCCATTCCTTAGTATGCATCTTTTGGTGCCGTGTGTACTGCAGGAGGTAGCGGAAGCGTTGGCCACACTCTTGGCAGTTGTACGGCAGTTCTCCAGTGTGGATGCGCTGGTGCTGCATGAGAGCCGAACTCTGGCAGAATGCCTTGCCACAGTGGGGGCATTTGTAGGGCCTCTCTCCAGAGTGAATGCGCCGGTGCTGTGCCAATGCTGAGCTATGTCCAAAGCAGCGCCCACAGTCCTTACAGGTATACGGCCTCTCCCCAGAGTGAACCCTTCGGTGCTCCAGCAGCTTGGAACTCTGGGAGAACCCATGCCCGCAGTCCTCACAGCGATATGGCCTTTCACCAGAATGGATCCGCTGGTGCTGTACCAGGTGCGAGCTCTGCTGGAAGCTCTTGCCACAACTGCTGCAAATATAGAGGGTCTGAGGGGGAGGTGGGGAGGCCGTCCCGTTTTGATGCGCCTTCTGATGCAGCACCAAGTGCGCCCACTGGCTAAAGGCACGGCCACAGTCAGGACACTGGAACAGACGCTCGCCTGTATGGACTCTCCTGTGTTGCAGGAAGTGAGAGCTGACCCCAAAAGTCTTGCCACAGTCTTGGCATTCAAACGGCTTCTCCCCAGTGTGAACCCGCTGATGGCGCAACAAGGTAGAGCTGAGCCCGAAAGCCTTGCCACAGTCCAGGCATTCGTAAGGTTTCTCCCCGGTGTGCGTGACCTGATGCTGGATCAAAGTGGAGCTAAGAGAGAATGTTTTGCCACAGTCATTGCACCGGAAAGGACGTTCTCCGGTGTGCGTCCTCAGGTGCTGGGTGAGAGAGGAGCTTTCGGAAAATCGCTTGCCGCAGAAACGGCAGGCGAAAGGACGCTCCCCTGTGTGCACTCGCCGATGGTTCAGCAAGTTGGAGTTACGGTTGAAGCATTTGCCGCAATCGGGGCACTTGTATGGTTTTTCACCCGTGTGGATAATCTGATGCTGGATAAGGGTGGAGCTGAGAGAGAAAGACTTGCCGCAGATACCGCATTTGTAAGGCTTCTCTCCCGTATGGACTCGCTGGTGCTGAATGAGGTTGGAGCTCCGGCTAAAGCATCTGCCGCAATGAGGGCACTTGTACGGTTTCTCACCTGTGTGTGTCCGCTGGTGCTGAAGGAAGGTAGAACCCCGGTTGAAACACTTTCCACAGACACCGCATTTGTAAGGCTTCTCGCCACTATGGATGCGGCGATGCTGGCCCAGAATAGAGCTGGTGCCAAAGCACTTGCCACATTCAGGGCATCTGTACGGTTTGTCAGGCACAGAAGGTAAAATAGAAGAGCCATGGCTGGCCTCCAGCTTTTGGCTACCATCACGGCAATCCAACTGGAGGCTAGAATCATCCTTATCCACACTGGAATTGAAGTATTCACTGATGCCCATTTCTTCATCGATCTCCTCATTGGAATCTTCACCCACCTCTGCATCTTCCTTGACTTCTATATGACCTGGAAGAAAATCTTGATTGGAGTCTCCATCCAAGTCTTGCCTGTCATCATCACCATTCAAGCCAGAACAGAATTCTTGGTTATCCTCACTTAGATGAAACCGCTGATCGTTTTCCCCAACTAAACCCCCATTGGTATTGGCATCTGGATGACCATTCCAGTTGGTGGCACACATGGATTTGCATTCTGTGCCAGAGGGCAGCTCGGTTCTTTGCTTGGCCTCCCCCACGTCAAGTTCTGGGCAGGACCCCCACTTTCCATCAAGACCCATGCCGTCACTGCATCTGTTACAGCCATCTTGCTTGCCTTCATTTTCTAACCTAGGTTGGAATTTTGATTCCACACCATCATCATCTGGGCCATCCTTACATGGCTCATTCTCAGTGTCCCTACAGGCATCGTAGCTTCCCTTAAATGAACTGCCGGAAATCTCATACGGCTTGCAAAGATTTCCAGCCACAACTCTAGGATGATGTTCTTCGTCACAGCCCTTCAACGCATTGCTGGAAAAGCACCAGCTATCACAGGAGATCTCCTGGAGTTTGGAATCAGTGTGGCAGTGTCGATTAGTCACTTCCTCTTTCACAAAAGAGGAACTGTCTTCCTCGTTCATGGTCTACATGTCTGTAGAAACCAGAAAAAGAGAAACAGATTAATCTCACATTCTCGCCTACCAGTTCCAAAATTTATTCTATTCTGTACTAACACAATTTCTGCACCAAGGTGATCAAGTGGCGGCGGGTTGGGGGGGGGAATACTATTTCAGATAAAACTACAAGGAATCTTTAATGAAACCTTCGCATATTTATTTATTTACCTTATAGTCCACCCTTCTCACCAAGGCAGGTTACAAAATTTAGAACAACGCAATGGGAACAGTATAGTACATATAATAAACTACGTAGATTGAATCACGAACGTAAAAAGCAATGCAATGAATGCAGTACGGCATATAAAACATGCAAAAAGCAGATTACAGAAATTAAGAAACAATGCCATAAAAACAAGATAATGGGTACAATAGTGTCATAAACTACAGCCCTTGTCCCTCTGTAAAAGGGTCCTCCTGAACAAGTCCAAGTGGTGTAAAATTAGGTGCATTTTGAGGATACGATCCTGTCTCCGTTCAGGTGAAGTGTTTAAGTCTAATAAAGAGCTGCTGTACCGTAATGGTTGGGATGTGAATCAACAATCTGCTGGTTCAGCTCCAGCTCCTGCCTTGAGCTCTGCAGGTGGCCTTGGGTATGCCACTCCTCTCAGCCCCAGCTGTATTGTGGGAATAATAATAATAACACTGACTTCCTTAACCACTCTAAATGTGACACTAATCTGTCCAGAGGGGAGGCATATACGCACACTGTTGTAGTTGCTGTTACTGAAGCACAACCTTCTCAGATCCACGGGGAGGTATTATTTATTTATTTTATTTCATCCTATTTATATCCCGCCCTCCCCACAGGCTCAGGGCTGGTCACGACAGCACAGGTTAAAATACATTGAAACATCATCATCAAAATATATCCAAACGGAAAATCCATCAAAATACAGTTGAAAAACTGTTTTGCAAGCTTGGAGTAACCGAGGCAAAAGGTCCTCTTGAATAACTCAAAACTGAATTATTCAAAAGGACTTTTTAACTCAGATAGGAGGGCTGTAGTGATAAGGGAAGCGATCGCAAGGAGATGCATCACTTAGCGAAGGGGCTATAGACGTAATTACACAGCAACAACCCCGGCGCCCCTCTTCTTCTCTGCAAACTGCAACAAGCGCCGCCCAGCTTTCTCCCTTTCTCCGCCCGCGGAGAGTCCCTCTCGCCCCGCAATTGCTTTTGCCCCTCGGACTCACCTCTTCGCGAAGCTGCAGTTTGCTCGGCTCTGCTTTGTTGCATCGCCCTGGCAATCGCCCCTCTAAGCCCCCGACCAGCAGGAGCGTCGCGAGTGGCAAAGGGGGAAATCCTGCTTGCAAGCGGAAGAGGTCCATCCCTCATTGTCTTCCCCCTCGTTCGTGCCTGGCGCAGAACTTGGTTTGGAAAAAAAAAATCAGTTCCAACTTCCTCTATCGGGTTTTTTTTTAAACTCCAGTTTTGTTGGCTGGCGGGAAAGATTTCCCAACCTGTCACGAAAGCAACATAAATGACAGCCCTGTGGAAGGTGCAGACATTCAACAAGTGTTGCTTTCCCACAGTGCTGTGAACAGGGAAATCCTGGCCATTTCCACACACATTGAATAATGCACTTTCAATGCGCTTTAGCAATCCTTTGGAAGTGGATTTTTAGTTCCACGCATGGAAAAGCAGTTCCAAATGTTCACTAAAGAGTATTTATTGAAAGTGGATTATCCAGCGTGTGTGGAAGCAGCCCCTATCTTTGTAGTAACATTTCTTCTGATCTTTCAGCTCTTAAAAGTGCAAGGGCAAGATATACAGTAATTTAAGACCTAGTGCATGACTCCAGTGCCGACATGGGAAATCGACGCTGCTGTTAAAATTTAAAATCGGGTGTATTTTTGCTTTGAACAATTAGGTTGTATTTTCAAATTGCCACCACCCAACCTGCATGACATTTTAAAATGGGGTCGTATGCTTTATAATGGGGTCATATTTTTAAAATAATTCTTATTTGGACTTGATTGGTAATGAGCTTTTTGGAAGCCACTTTAGTCAACTAGTTTTTTTTAAAAAAAAGGATTTGCAAATAAACGGCGTTGAGGTTATGGAGAGCATGTAGTTGCCAACAGGCCTGGAGAAAAATGACCTGCCCTTTTAATAGAGGCTTAATGTCTGAAAATGGGCAGTCGAACTTCTTCATGGAGGGAAAGAACATGTTCTGACAAATAACATCACATCAAGCCTATATTAAAGGGCCACAACATGTTTCCCGTGCAGTTGGCATTCCTGTGCAGTTGTGAGGGAAAGAGCGTCTAATCATGTCATCAGTCTCTTTTCCTTCTCTGGATGGTGGCTTAGCTTCTCTTTTCCTTCCTCCTTTTCTTCTCATGCATCCACCTACCTTCATTGCCCTCCACTGCCCTTCTCCCCCTCCCCTTCTGCTCTCTCTCCTTCCTTCCTCCCCCTGGAAAATTCTGCATGGATCCAGCTACTGAACTGGGCCGGGCCCAGTTGCACAGTACTAGCCATCCATGTAAGTAGGGTTGCCCGCCTCCAGGTAGTAGCTGGAGATCTCCCGGAATTACAACTAGTATCCAGGCCACAGAGATCAGTTCACCTGGAGAAAATGGCTACTTTGGGGAGTGGACTCTATTGAATTATGCCATGCCAAGGTCCTTTCCCTCCCCAAACCCCACTTTCTCCAGGTTTCTCTCCCCAGATCTCCAGGAATTTCCCAACTTGGAGCAGGCAACCCTACATGTAAACAGTGTGGAGCCCCATAAGGACTTGCAAGGGGGGAGCACCCTTTCCCCTATATTCTCCCTCCCCACACCATTTCCTCGCTTCCTTCTTCTGGCAGCCTCTGTATCATCACCTCTCCTTTCTCCTTCTCATCCACCATTTTTATCTGCCCACCCCCATTTCAGCTATATTTATTATTTATTTATTTCATATCCCACCTTACTCCACAATAGAGACCCAAAGCAGCTTACGTCATTCTCTTCTACTCCGTTTTATGTTCACAATAATCCTGCTAGGTAGGTTAGTCGTGTGCAACTGGATCAAGCAAGCACCATCGCAGAATGGGCATTTGAACCTGAGTCTTCCAGATCCTAGTCTGAAACTTTACTCATTACACTGCTGGGTTTCATGGAGTGGCTGCTGTTGAACAGTAGCAAGCAGCCAGGCCTGGGTGTCATGCAGGTTGGGTGGTAGCAAGTACTCCAGTGGTTGCTGGTGGGTCTAGCCCCTCAAAGACCAAACAACCCTGGAAAGAACACTGCCTTTCACTGAAAGAAACCAAGGCTCGAAGGCTGGCAATACTCCTGTGGTTGTCTAGCAATGTCTAGCCAATAGCAGCATTCTTTTCTTAAAGCTACAAGCACTGCTTCTATTATTCTTGGGGTTTTTAAACCCCCGTTTTTTTAAATTTTACATTTTTTTGGAAACCTAGTGTTACAAAAAAAGCAAGGTCAGTTGGACCTGGTGCGGTTTGCCCAAATACTGTAACTATACCAGTTGGTGAAGTTTGAAAGAGGAAAAACTTTATTTTGGAAATAAATGGGGTTACAGGGTTTCAAGCAAAATAACACTCTGAGCCCTCTCTAAAAATGGCAGGGAGGATCTTTTTATATTTATTTATTTGAATTTATAGGCTGCTCTCCCCATGAGCAGGCTCAGAGCGGATGAACAGCATATAAATACATATAATAAAAACAGATATAAAACACTGGTTTTAACACTGGTAGCAATCATATAACTGCAGCATCAAAAGCTTACAAAGGCAGTCCACATTGTACCCTATGTCTCAACACCCTCAAGATCCGTGGAGCGGGGTGGCTAAGATTTAATAAATACAGGGTCTGAGACCAAAGTCCACCTTCTTGCTGAGACCTGTTAGCTTCTCAGTGGAACTTTCCTTTATCTCGCTAGCTCAAACTGGTCCTTGTTTACAGCTACTGTCTTGCTGGCTCAGCTGTTCCAAGCGCATCTACGTTCTCAAGGCTACAGAAGATGTTTCAAATTGCATGCTAAGAGGAAAAGAAATGGCTGTGCTTTTTTTTCTTAAGTTCTGGCTCTTAATTTAGCTCACACTAGGGCATTAGTGGAAAGATCTGTCTTGTCTGTTCATGGCCCCAGTCTAGGGTTGCCAGCTCCGAGTTGGGAAATTCATAGAGATTTGGGGAGTGAAACCTTGAAAAGGCAGGGTTTGGGGGAGGGAAAGGACCTCAGCATGGTATAATTCCATAGAGTCGTCCCTCCAAAGCAGCCATTTTCTCCAGGTGAACTGATCTCTATGGCCTGGAGATCAGTTGTAATTCCAGGAGATCTCCAGCTACCACTTGGAGTCTGGGAACCCTACTCCAGCTTCCAGATTTAAGTGTCCACAGATAAGGCTAAGTTGAGAAGTAGATAGATTGATATTGATTACGATTATATTACCAATTATAGCCAGTTGAATCTTCCAGACTGTGTGATGGCCATGAGGGATGACCCCATTGGTAGTATCCTTTTATCTTGCTGTTCGGAACACAAATTCTGAGCACAACTTTTCGAATACCTCTCAGCTGTATAAATGATTGATTGCTACATACATTCCTTCGCCTTTTTCAGTTCCTCCCAGCAACCGCTTTAACCAAGCACAAACCAACTTTCACTGCATTCTTGGGATGTTTTCTTTGAGGTAGCACACACTGACCCTTTCTTTATCTCATCGCCGTTCCAAGTACAAAGCTTGCAAAGCATGAAGTGTACAGATCCTACGTGCTGTTCTCATTTGCTCGTAATGGCAATTGCTTGGGCTGGTTTGTTATTGCTCATGTTGGGCAAACAGCAGACAAACCTCGAAAATTGTGCTGAACCAATAACAGTTTAATTATATTTTGGATCCAGAGAAAAACATAGATTGTGTATCAAACGGAAAGACACTTTCAACTTCTAATTGAGTTTAGCTCACTCCTAAATCCTTGAGATCAGGGGTTCCCAACCTTTCCGAGGGCCAAGTCAGCTTCCCTCAAGTTTTGATGGGAAATGTAGGCATCCTGGTCTTGCAGCTTGGCTCTCCAACTGCTGTCCAATGGACTTTACAACTGTCACTTGTCCAACGTTCCGCCAAGCTGCCTACATTTCCCATCAAAACTTGAGGAAAGCTGACAAGTATCCAACCTGTGTCATTCGTCACTTGTAGTTTGGCCCTAAGTCTGTGATCAACCTTTGGAATTCTGACACAGGGTGATGGGTGCAACCACAAAATGGCTGCCACAGCAGGCGGAGCAAACCACAAAATGTCAAAGAGCAACGTTATACGTAACTGTAGTAGTAAATCTTCATCATTTCAGGCAAAAAGCTCTGCTTGACAGGATGTCTTTTTAAGTGAATATATTATTTAAAAACATTTTCCTCCTTACACACAGCTTGCCTTCAGTCACACCATGAAGACCCTTGTGCCATGGTGGCCGCTGTGGCCAAAGCAACATTTTAAAAATTCTGCACAGCCAATTCCATTGACCAAGCAGAAGCCCTAAAGTGTTCCCAGGGTGAAGGAGGTGGGAAGGGCTTAATTTAAGTTGTTATCAGGCACTAGTAGTCTACTAACATCTGACCAAGTAACCGGGGAAGGAGGAATAAATTGGGGTGTGCATGGGGTGGGGTGATATCCATAAAATGTTTCTAAAACAGATTAAAGAGCAATTTAGGTATATTGTTGAAACATAGGAAAAATATACCAGTAATGATGTAGAAGATTTATACAGTATAATGAGAGGTAGCAAAAGAAAGCATTGTATAAATAGACTGTAAAGAGAGACAGGAAACATCTACAGGCTGTCCAGCAATATGTGAGTGAAGGCTCAGCAGGCAAGTTACCTTAAAACTTCAGTGCATGCCCCCCGCCCTCCCTGCGGCTCTTTTGTTACTTGAAAAAGTACCAGCAAGAGGGCAACAGAAGCACCTTGGCCTACAGCAGTGTGACCCTCATCAAGACTGGACCTTCACAGCATTTTTAAATCACTTTAAAATGGCAGCAGTGCTGACGGGTTGGACCTATGGATGCCATCATGTCTAGTTTAGCCCTAAATTGGGTAGTCCTGTCCATGAAACTTTTTGTCATTTGGGGAAGTGCTCAACATGGGATTCAAGACACCGTCCCTCAAGGGAGCCAGTGCTTCCAGCCTAGATTTCTGAGGAGAAGGGGATATTTCTCTTCTACAAAGCCGGAAGGTAACATATTTTTAAGGGGGTTGCATTCTCCCCTGAATTATAAAGTCCAGGGCAAAAATAGGGGAGCAGTGTCCTCAAGAATCTGGGGGCTGCAAAAGTATAGAGATGGATCATCGTGGGGGCCTCATAGAAAGACACCATCCCTCCTTCATAATCCAGGTAAACCCCAACTCTCTTGGGAAAGGAGGCGGGGCACAGCCTTTGAGGGGGGGTGTCCTTGGCCATTAGCTCCCCCCCGTTTTGTAGCCTGATGACCCAGTAGCCATTGGCAGGGGAGGCAGCAATTTTTCCCTTGCGGCTGATGGAAATGCTAACCAGCCCTAAGGTCCAAGATGGCTTGTTGCCCACCTCAACCTCCCAGTAATGTTTCCCTGAAGAAAAGCTTTGACAGCCCAAAACTGCCACACAGTAGTTGAACCGCAAAGGAGTATCTGGGACGTCCCTGCGGAGGTGGCCATCCCGGACGCAGGTGTAGTCATCTGAAAGAATGAGGCAGGGATGAGCTGTTTCAGGGTCCAAGGTTATATGGGGAAACTCTGCAGAAAGGGGAGAGAAAACAACAACTGTAATAAACAGACAGTGTGAGGTAGTGGTTAAGAGTATTGGGCTAGGTTCTTGGAAACTCAGGGCTAAGCCACAAGTGACGCCTGACACTAGTTGGACACTTGTCAGCTTCCCTCAAGTTTTGATGGGAAATGTAGGCATCCTGGTCTTGCAGCTTGGCTCTCCGACTGCTGTCCAATGGACTTTTCAACTGTCACTTGTCCAACATTCCGCCAAGCTGCCTACATTTCCCATCAAAACTTGAGGAAAGCTGACAAGTGTCCAACCTGTGTCAGGCGTCACTTGTAGTTTGGCCCTAAGTCTGTGATCAACCTTTGGAATTCTGACACAGGGTGATGGGTGCAACCACAAAATGGCTGCCACAGCAGGCGGAGCAAACCACAAAATGTCAAGGAGCAACGTTATACATAACTGTAGTAGTAAATCTTCATCATTTCAGACAAAAAGCTCTGCTTGACAGGTTGTCTTTTTAAGTGAATATATTATTTAAAAACATTTTCCTCCTTACACACAGCTTGCCTTCAGTCACACCGTGAAGACCCTTGCCCAACATTCCGCCAAGCTGCCTACATTTCCCATCAAAACTTGAGGGAAGCTGACAAGTGTCCAGCTAGTGTCAAGTGTTACTTGTGGCTTAGCTCTGAGTTTCAATTCTGTTCTCTGTCACGGTCACTTGTTGGGTGACCATGTGCCAGTTAAACATTCTCTCCCTCCCCCCTCTACCTAACCTACCTCACAGGGTTGTTGTTTGAAAATAAAATGGAGGAGACAGCAATGTGGTAAGCTACTTTTGATCCCCATTAGGGAGGAAATTGGGATATAAATAACTTAAATAAATAAAGATGTTCTTGTGTGTTGAATAGGCTTTTACTGACCCCACATCTCAATTCCCAAGAATTCCCGAGCAGCACGTTTCATGGAGGCTTCGTGAGCCAGTGCTGACCAAAAGCCATGCTTCCAGTCACTAAATTGGACATAATTCCAACAGCACCTTATCAGGGGTATCAAAACTTATTCCTGCATAAGTTTTTGTGAGTCAGAGCCCACCACATCTAATACAAAGTGCTCATTTTTCGATGCCCTTCAACCATCCTTACTGACTGAGCCACACATGGAGTAAAATCCCATGACGACGTCTCTCCCAGACTAATGTGTCTTAAATGCTTCTGAGTATTTGCACTTCCAAGAATCCTAGCAACCAGCAAGCAGTAGGGCCCTGTTCACAAGTTATAGTGAGTGCACATACAATAGCATACAGTGTACACTTGGTTATTCTTTATACATGAATTGAGTAATTCTCAAGTTACGTTCATTCACATATACAGCTGAATTTGCGGTTGAAACTCCATATTGATCACATCCACATCTATCTGAGCCCTTCCTCAAATTACAGAAAAGATATGAAGTATATAAAAAATACTTTAGGGGGGAAATACCCTGTGCTGTTAATGATTCCCTCTCTTAACTATATCTTGTTAAGATAAATTTGAAAAATGTGTTGAATATTATGCCCTCTGTCAAATAACTTGATTCAACATTGTCTATTTGGGGTTTTTTTTCTGGTTTTTTCCCCTTTGTTTTGTAATCTTGTTTTCTACAGTTGTAATTTAGATGATAGTAGTTGTGGGGTTTTTTTGTCCGATTGAAAAATTAATTTTAAAAAATTTAAAAAGAAACTCCATATTGATCCAAGTCCTAGTGTCAAGTCTGACTGTACCCATTCATTCATGCCAATGATTTTGCTGTCAAGTGTATGCTTTATTCTGGTAACTCCATTTTGTATGCCTGGAAGTATTCTTGTTGCTAACATTCCAACAAGTTCTCACCCGTTCCCAGGTGGCCGGGTGTTTACCAGTTTGAAGCTTTCTTCCTGCTTGTGATATGTCTGCTCTCCGTGTAGCTTGATAACCCAAATATGCATACTGTTCTCACACAGATCAAACAACACTAAGTTGCGTGGGAGTTGGGAGGGGAGATGGAACAGAGGGTAGAAGAGGGATGTAATTTTCCTATGTGGCCATTCTGGTCAACTTTCTACTAGAACGGCTTAGGTGCTTACCTTGCTCTTAAGTAGACCTTTGGATCTGATTATGGAAAGAACTGATTTCTGAATAAAAGTCATTTAATCAAGAACCAGTGTCTTGTTACGATGAACCAGGGATCTGTCTGCTGTAATCTATCATCCAGAGTCTGACACCTAGTCTCTGGTTTCATTTGTGATGTGAATGTGTGTTGTCTCTTTCTTACAAACACCTACATACATGCAGGTTGTGCATGTGTTCTACCCTTTGCTCACCACCATCACCAGTAGTTGGGCTGCAGGCTCCAGGGAAAAATATAGCCACCCTTTGCCTGATTAATGCCCGCCCCCCGGCCCAAGATCCACCTTACCTACACTGAGAGTAGATTTCATTTTCTTCCAAGCAATGTACTGGATTGGCCCCTTGAACTGTCCAAGCATCTGCAATGTGGGTGGTAGGTCAGGCTCGTTGCTGCTTCACTCTTTGCAGGATGGGAACACAACCACACATGCGCACACATAGGTATGTATTAACATCTGATTGATCGAGATCTATCTATCCCACACAAGAAGTTCCCTTTTACTATACTCACCTATTCAGAAGAGACGCTATACCCTGTAGATCGCAAGAGGATAAAAGAGGATACATCAGCGTAAACAAAAGATCTGGAAGTTTATGCTAAAAATAGAGCTTGGGGTATTTTTCCTATCAAGAAAGGCTATAGAACCTGAAACTTTTCATTTTAGAAAACAGACAACTGGCGAGTGGGGCATGATAGCAGTTTATGAAAGTAACAGGGGGTGGAGAAAGTGGATAGAGAGAGCTTTTTCTCCCTTTCCCATAATACTAGAACTCAAGGGCACCCCATGAAGTAGGTTCCGGACAGACAAAAGAAAATGCTTCTTTACTCAACAATTAAATAAATTGTGGGCTTTACTGCTAGTTAATGAAATGATGACCACAAGCAGAGATGGCTTTAAGAGAAATTTAGACAGATTCATGGTGGACCACCAACAGCTACTAACCATGGTGAGTAAAATGAACTTCCATATACAGAGGAAGAACATCTCTGAGACCCGGTGCTGGGAATACCCTGCACACAGAAAGCTAACATATCAGGGTAAAGGCCCAGTTAAAACTATGGTACATGATGTTTCTGTTTTCGATGTGTGTAGGGGTTTTCTTTTTGTATGGGAGCTTATCCCATCCTGTGAACCTTCACCTGCTTCTTGAGGCAGTACAGCTTAGACACCACCTTACCACCTAGGGTTGCCAGCCTCCAGGTGGTGGCTGGAGATCTCCCGGACTTACAACTGTTCTCCAGGCCACAGAGATCTGTTTACCTGGAGAAAATGGCTGCTTTGGAGGGAGGACTCTATGGAATTCTATGGGGTGCCACAGGGCTGAGTTTTAGGCCCGGTACTTTTCAATATTTTTATCAATGACCTGGATGAAGGGGTAAACAGGCTACTCATTAAATTTGCTGATGATACCAAATTGGGAGGAGTGGCAAACTCCCAAGAAGATAAGAGTTAAAATTCAACAAGACCTGAATATTCTGGAGAACTGGGTGGTTGTGAACAGGATGCAATTCAACATAGATAAGTGCACAGTATTACATCTGGGCCACAAAAATGTGAAGCTCAAATACAGGGTGGGGGATACACTTCTGGGTAGTAGTGTATGCAAAAGAGATCTTGGAGTAAGAGTGGACTGTAAACTAAATATGAGCAGTCAGTGTGATGCGGTAGCAAAAAAAGGCAAACTCAGTCCTGGGTTGTATCAAAAGGGCCATTGCATCGAAATCGCAGGAAGTCATAGTCCCTCTCTATACTGCCTTGGTCAGGCCGCACCTGGAGTACTGTGTGCAGTTCTGGAGGCCTCAATACAAAAAGGATATGGACAAAATTTAGAGGGTGCAGAGGGGAGCGATGAGGATGATCAGGGGTCTAGAGACTGAGCCCTACGAGGAAAGGCTGAGGGCCTTGGGAATGTTTAGTTTGGGGAAAAGAAGATTGAGGGGGGACGTGATTGCTCTCTTTAAATATTTGAAAGGCTGTCATTTGGAGGAGGGCAAGGAGCTGTTCCAGTTGGCAGCAGATTATTATTACGATTATTTATTATTATATATATATCCCGCCCTCCCCACAAGCAGGCACAGAGGATAGGACTTGAAGCAACGGGCTTAAATTACACGCAGAAAAGTACCGGCTGGATATTAGGAAAAACTTTTTCACCGTCAGAGTAGTTCAAAGGTGGAATCAGCTGCCTAGGGAGGTGGTGAGCTTCCCTTCACTGGCAGTTTTCAAGAAGAGGCTGGATGAATCTTTGTCAGGGATGCTTTAGGCTGATCCTGCACTGGGCAGGGGGTTGGACTAGATGGTCTGTATGGCCCCTTCCAACTCTGTGAGTCTGTGATTCTGTGAATTATACCATGCTGAAGTCCTTTCCCTCCCCAAACTCTGCCATCTCCAGGTTTCATCTGTCAGGACCTTGCCAGGAAAATTCACAAAAGACTCCACTGGGGGGTTATGTGAAGTTTTATTGCAAATATTCCAGTTCATGGGATAACGAACACTTTGTTAGGAATAACATAATAGTTTTAGATAGGGCTTTTTTCTGGGAAAAGAGGTGGTGGGACTCAAGACTGCACAATGATGTCACTTTGGGTCAGCTGGAACAAGGGGGGAGTTTTTTAAAGTTTAAATTGCCCTCTGCGAAAATGGTCACATGGCCAGTGGCCCCACCCCCTGATCTCCAGACAGAAGGGAGTTTTGATTGCCCCATGCGCCGCCGAGCAGCGCAGAGGGCAATCTAAACTCCCCTCTGTCTGGAGATCAGGGAGCAGAGGCACCAGCTATGTGACCATTTTTAAGAGGTGCCGTAACTCCGTTCTACCACGTTCCCGCTGAAAAAAAAGCCCTGGTTTTAGATACAAATACATAAAGCACTAGCCCCCTCCCTTCGGGGTGGGACTGTCTGGGACTGTCTGTGAGAACTGCAGTCTTCAAGGTCAGACTTCAGCAGCTCTCTGTACAAACCACCTCAACTAAAAGAAACATGTTGCTATTCACTGAGGGAATGAGGATGCCAAACTCCAGGCAGGAGCAACTCCTGGCATCACCCCCCAAATCTTCAGGAATTTCCCAACTTGGAGATGGCAACCCCATTACCACCACTGTGAGAATGATGCTTGAATTCCAACATGGGGCTACATCTCCGAAGGAATCCCTGCCCCGCCTCACCTTTAGGGACCCCGCAGAGTCCTGCAGCTGCAGATGGCTTCGGGCTTCCAACAACAATTCCTGGGCCCCCAGGCAAGTCTCTGTCAGCGTTGTTAGCCTCGCTTCTGCTTCTCGGAGAAGGGCTCCTCCTTCCTCATTCAGCTTAGACTTCCATGAATCTTCACAGATGTAGAGGAAGCGGTGGAGTTGCTGAAGTTCAGCGGAGATGTGGTCTCCGAGGCTGAGTACGATTGCCTGGAAACAAGAGGTGCCCATTTCCAGCCCTTGGCATGCAGGGTGTCCAAGGATCCTTTGGTCCTATCCATCACTGCCCCCCCCAAAGTCATGATCATATTCTGTCCTCTAGTTGTGGGTCTAGTCTCTCCCTGTCATCACAATTTCTTTGCCCCCCCCCTCTTAATTGCAGCTACACTGCAGAAAATAAGTGTGACTTTCTCATATTCATTTTAGCACCATTGGCGGTATAGGTCTAAAAGGAACAAGAAAGCATCTGGTTGATGTAGCAGAGACCTCTGGATGGATTGGGAGGACTGCATGGGAGGAAGTAGTAGAGCCTATGATCTTTTACAATTAGAGTTAACCTATGTCAAAACTCAGAGCAAGAGGTCAAGAACCTGAACACGAAAGTTGGTTTGCATGATTGAAAATATATAACATAACATTACTGATAATTGGCATGTTGATTAATAATCCATTAAGTTTCTACAGCCCAAAACCTGGTTGTTGCAAATCCTTTATTAGGAAGTTGCACACTCAAGGTCACACAATAGGTACTAAACATACACAGGAGCAGCCTCTGTGTATGATTGTTATAGTGCTATGTGTAGCTCACACTTAGATTACTGCCAACTGTTCACTTCTATCACTTTCCTTTTGGTGAAACTACTCCGAGAAGCCCTTTAGTCCCATAAAAGTCATTGCTTGCCATTCTCTTCATATAGTGGGTATTCTAGCATCCCACCTATCCTTCCATTATATCTTAAAATAAAGATTGTTTTCTTTTTCAAAGAGCCGTGTTTGGTTCCATATTAAGACACATGTGACTCTGGAGCTATAAGTTGCAGAGACCCTCGCAAGTAGAGTGTAATCCCACAGCCTCCACTGGGGCATGGGAAATCAACCCAGCCTCTCCAATCAGGAGTGTGCCCTCTGCCAAGATGTGGGCCTTGGAATTTGCCAACCTTGAATGCCAGCCTTGCCCCTTTCCCTATAGAGCCCATCCAAATAGTCATTTTTGGTTTCTCTACATCTGCAGTGCTGGGACACCACGGCCACCTTTACCTTGTGGTTCTGAAGCTTCTCTTCTTCCTGCCGTTTAAACACCATAAGTCTGGTCAGGTTGGACTCCAGCTGAGAAACAGCTGCAGAGAGCTCCCCCTACTCAAAAAAGTGGAAGTGATGTTGATATACATATGAGATTGCCTCTGTCTGTCCATCTCCCTTCTTCCATCTCCATCATCTTTCCCAAAGTAGGCCTTTTACATGTGACATTTATCACCATTTTCTTCTCTGTACCAGGAATGCGGCAGGGACAGCAGCATGGTATAGCCTGAGCTCTTGTCAGATCTCAGAAGCTAAGCAGAGTTAGTACTTGGATGGGGGACCACCAAGGAAGAAACTGCAGCGGAAGGCGATGGCAAACCACTTCTCTTTCTCACATGCTTTGAAAGCTCCCTGCCAGGCATTGCCATAAGGTGGTTACGACTTGATAGCAAGTATGTATGTACTAGGAATGCTTCATGCACTTTTAATAAATCTGGCTGTCGTGTGGAGTATGATCAAGATAGGTAGCCGTGTCAGTCTGTCTGTAGCAGTAAAAAAGAGCAAGAGACCAGTAGCACCTATAAGATTAACAAAATTTGTGGTAGGGTATGAGCTTTCGTGAGTCACAGCTCTGTATCTGAAGAAGTGAGGTGTGATTCATACCCTACCAAAAAACGTGGCGTATGAATTTCTCTGGTTTAACCTGACAATGAGACTTAAGAAAAAGAGTCCTTGCTCACTCAAAAGAGTTTTTTAGGGGAGACAGAGAGCTAAAGAGTTTTTGTAGCTTGAGTTCGGAAGGAAAATTGCTTCTGGTACTGAGGGGTATAAATACATAAAAACAAATAAATGAAATAAACAGCATTTTCCCTGGGCAGCTTAAATTTAAGGGACAGAGAGAATGGGAGAAAACTGTGATGACTGACAGTGAAACACCTTGGGTTGCTGTCCTTGTGGATTTAATACAAGTTTAGCAGTTGTGCTGCCTGCTGTAGGAGTCTGCTTACTTCCACTAGACTGCTTGTCTTTCTGAAAATGCAGAGACATAATCAAGTTAGCATAACTCTGCAGTCATAATTGGATGGGAGACCTCCAAGGAACCCCAAGGTTGCTATGCAGAGGTAGGCAATGGCAAACCACCTCTGTTAGCCTCTTGCCTAGAAAACTCCAACAGAGGTCTGCATAACTTGGCTATGACTTGATGGCACTTTCCATTGCCACCACTCCCAGCCCAAACCAACGAAATCCTGTAGCGCTGCCAACGTTTCACTGCTCAGGGAAGTGGAGACTATATAACACACTAAAAATGTATGCTGTCAAAGGTACAGGAGGCCTAAATAAAGAAGGAGGAGGGTAGTCTGTCAGCCTTGCTCCTGACCGCCAGTATCTCACTAGACACTAGACACCCTCCCATATCACTCCAGTCTGGGAAATCTGGGAAAATAGACAAGTTCTGTTTGCATCCCACTGTACCTTATACCACTTTGTGGCCTCGGGGAACTGTGCGTGATTCTGGTGCGGCCCGGATTCTGTACATGCCGCTTCTCCGCAGCGCCCCTCCTCAGCTTCCCTGCGGTTCATCTTCCTGATTCGATGGATCAGAGTCCCCAGGAGCCTGCACGGAGTGTACGTCCTCTCTGGGAACGGCTTCCGGCACTGGGGACAGACAACCTCCCTTCCTGGGGCTCGCCACGCTGTCTCAATGCAGGCCTGGCAGTAAAGGTGCCCACAAGGGAGGGCAACCGGCTCCCAGAACCATTCCAGGCAAATTGGGCAGGCAAAATCTGAAGTCAGGTCCTCAAACGGTGTGGCAGAAGCCATGGCTCCAAGCAGCCTGCTCCTAGGGAGACAATTCCAAGAGCCTTAGGGCCCAACTCTTCCCTCCCCACTAGACATGACTGCCCTTCAGCTGACCAGAGAACCCAAAAGCCTATCCTAGACCTTCGTTCCCTCCCCTCAACCCACCAAGCCCCACTTCCCTGTCACGATCATAACCGCAACCCTGTAGACCCATTGCTGCTCTGCCATGTTCTGGAGGTGCTGGTTCAATCCCGATGCAAATGTTGGCTGTTTTCTTAGAAATTCAGTGCAAGCTGCATCTGCCTTGCTTCAAACCTCTGCTCAGTTTGTGCTTATCACTCACATGGGTGTGGATTACAACACTGCTCAAACAACCCGCCCTTACTGTACATAATACTTTCGCAGAGGTAGCCGAGTTATTCAGCTTACCTTTTAAAAACTATTTGTAAAATATCGTACGTGTATTTATTCAAATAAAAATGCATTTGTCTTCCCAGTTTACGTGTTGTTGTTGTTGTTGAAGGGAAGCCTAATTACTTTTTAAATGTTTCTAAACTTCTCCGGGAATGGGGAAGGTGTTTTGTGGTTCGCGGAGTTGAGCCGATCAGCATTGCCCACTGCCCACTTCCATAGCAAATGGGCCAAAACGGCTTTAACAAAGCGAGTTTCCAGTGGGTAGCCACGGTGGTCTGCAGTTGAAGAGCAAGATCAGGGTCTGATAGCACCATAAAGACTAATTAGATTTCCAAGGAAGCTTTCAAGAGTTGAAGCTCTAGAAAGCTCATCCCTTGGAAATCTAGTTGGTCTTTTAAGATGCTATTGGACCCAGATCTTGACAAAGAGAGTAAGCCTGGGCAGCAAAATCGTTCAACAAGCATGTGACACGTGGACTTTCAAAGGAGCTTCACTCTTCAAATTATGTCTTATTGATACACACCTTAAGGTCTGGTCTGCACGTGCAGGAAACTGAGGAAATAGAATGGGAACACTTTAGATTACCAAGTGGGGAATCATATGTAGGATGCTTCCCTACGTGACCCGTTTCCACAGCAGAAAAAAGGGCTGGCTGGAACCTTTCTCCCAGACATATTGAAGATTTCTTACTTACAGTTGTTTCTTATCATGTTACTTTAAAAGTTGTAGTTGGGAAGTAGCCAAGTGCATGCACACACACACACTCACACGTGCTCAACCCAAAATGTGCTTTGATCCAACTCCAGATGACATAACTGGAGCTTAATGGAGGACAGATGGAGGTGAGACTGGTTGGGAAAGCAGAATGTTGGAGGTGAAGCTTTCCACAATAGTTCAAGAGGTTGGGGGTGCTTTTGGAACAAGGCCTAGCTAATGGATAAGGAGGCCAGAACTGTTGCTAGGAGCACCGTCTTCCAATGACATCTAGCTCATAAGCTGGCCCCTTATCTGGATCTTACTGACCTGGCAACACGGATCCATGCTACCCTGACCTCCAGACTGGACTACTGTAACACGCTCTGTATGGAACTGCCTTTGAAGAAGGTTGGTACATGATGCGGCACCAAGAAGATGCAGCAGGACAGAAATGTTTAATGTAAATAAATATACTTAATCGCCTCAGCTTTTCCCCACCTCGCTCCACTGTATTTCTAAATCAGTAGCAAAATTACTTGAGTTACATTCCTGTGTGTCGGGCTACTGTTGAAGAAAGAGTTGGGTCAGCGGGGAATAACTATAGCTCCACCCTGGAGAAGGGGAGGCTAATGTCTTCCATTCCCAAATGAAGATAGCCTTCCTCTTCCAGGCAGAGAACAGAAAGCCTTATAAATATTGTTAATCTTTAAGAGGCTTTGGGACTTCTGTTTTGCTACAGCAGACTAACACGGCTTCCTCTGTGGAATCCAAAATGGGTAGGGGGTCTGTCTTGTTTCCCTGGCTGGGGTAAAACCAGCTGGAAATTGGAAGGCAGAGAGGTGAAAGAATTAAGCCACCCCAGCACTGGAACCCCCACCTAATACAATATTTGATTTATATACCACCCTTCAGGACAACTTAACACCCACTCAGAGTGATTTACAAAGTGTGTTATTATTGATGGTTGTTGTGGGTTTTCCGGGCTGTATTGCCGTGGTCCTGGCATTGTAGTTCCTGACGTTTCGCCAGCAGCTGTGGCTGGCATCTTCAGAGGTGTAACACCAAAAGACAGAGATCTCTCAGTGTCACAGTGTGGAAAAGATGTTGGCAGGTCATTATCCTCACAACAATCACCCTGTGAGGTGGGTGGGGCTGAGAGAGCTCCTAGAAGCTGTGCCTGACCCAAGGTCACCAAGCTGGCTTCAAGTGGAGGAGTGAGGAATCAAACCTGGTTCTCCAGATTAGAGTCCTGCTGCTCTTAACCACTACACCAAAACTGCAGCCCTGAGCCTGCGAAAGCGGGGAGGGCGGAATATAAATATAATAAATTGAATTAAATTAAATTATTTCTTCCAGCTATGTTATGTTGGTGGATCCAATCATAAATCCCCCTACATGCCATGTAGATTGGCCTTAGAAGTATGGGGAGGGCATTATAAAGGATTATAAAATGATGCATGGCGGAAGATTCTGCATCAGAGAGAATTTCTGTCTATCTCTGCCATCACACTAGAATTCTAGGTCATCCAGTGAGGCTGATCAGGCAAAACCCAAGACCATCTAAGGCATTCATGAACATCCATAAAGGCACCTGCTTTGGTGATGGCCTTAGACTTAGATGCCTTTAAAAGCGGGTGAGACAAATTCAGAATGGTCCATCACTGGTTATCATTCATGATGGCAACATAGAACTTCCATGTTCAGAGGCAGCGTACCTCTGTATACCAGAAGCTGCACAGCTACCAATGGAGTAGAAAAGTCGATTTCATGCTCTGCAAAAAATAGGATGCCGTACTAGCAGAGCCATTCTTTCTTTCCCTTGATGTGCAGGACTGCACGTCGTTGATATGTGCACTCAAGTTGCCAACTTTTTTTCTAATGGAGCTCCTGTGCTTTTAGCAAGAGGCAGAGAGGAAACCATTAGTTCTATTCCCAGCATTAAGATGCTATGAAGGAAAACGCGTTTTGGTGTTTCACCATCACCTTGTGCTGGGACTCAGCCGTACAGAAAAATGTGGCACAACAGCTTGTCCCTTGAAAGGTTTGAAAGTTCAAAATCAGCATTAAGGATTCTGGCCAGAAAGCAATGGAAAACAGAAAAAGAAAATAGATTTTATTTTCCGTATGTACAAACCACCACCTTGAGATCATCTGCTACTCTTTCTGTGACCCTGAATCGAAGGACTGTTTCCATTTGCCTGTGAACACCGTAGGAGGACAGCTTAAGACTACAGCAAACCAAGCCCACCACAAGAGAGAGAGAAGGGTCACTGAAGGAAGAACATAGAGCAAACTATTTGAGAACTGAAAGGAACTCTCAGAGGTGGGCTGGAGGGTAACGGATAAATCGGGGAAGAGAAATGCATCTCTCTTCCTTCCCAAGAAAAGATTCTCTATTACTTCTGCAATGGGCCGAGTTCACCCGAATAGCGAATGAGGCAGTAAACCTGTTTCTGGACTGTAGCCAACTTTCCAACCCATTTCAGACTGTACCATGGCTGAATGCGCCTTCGTGCAAATCATTTCCCTGCACACAGACAACCTGAAACTTGATCCCGTGAACTCGTTCATAAGATCAAAGCTTTGAGGTCAAAGAGAAATATTCCGCCCTAGTATTCCAAGCTAGCTTTGTGGACGCATGGCATTTTTTCACAGAAACTCACCACCATGCAATCCCGCACCTGCAATTTGAAGTGGTACAGTCCAGAGACAGCTTCTCTTTGTTCGTGTGACCATTACAGTGCAGACCACCTAAAACCAATGCATCCTGCCCTAAGCCCCAGAGTGGACTGCTCCAATGTAACCAGTACAGGGTGCAAAAGTGTTTTTGTTCTGGAAAGTGGATCTCTTGGGGTGTTTGGGGCCCTTGAGGCATACACAGAACTTCCCCTCTACTAACTTGAGGATACAACTGCAACAAGGAGAAATCTTGTCCCACCTCCACTCACTTATTATAAGTTTCAAGGCAGACCTTCTGGGTTCAGCACCTGGTGATTCTGGCACCTGCTGACCCGTCCCTTCAACCACTTGAAGTCCACCCATGCTTGTACCCGGAACGAAATTCTAACAAAACTGGGGGTGTGGCTTGAACGACACTTCACAGTTCGGGCCAATTTCCACCTATCAGGTGGGGAAAAAATAAGAGGGTGGTAGGCAAGTTAGCAGAGTCATATGGGCAGCCCAGGTTGACCGCCAAGGCAAGTTCAGATAGCATAGAGCCAAGGAGCCACGAATGACACACATCAACCTTATAGGGAATTTAGACTGTCCCATATAGTTACCCCAGAACTTCTGAGGAAGCCCCAAATCCTACACCCAGAGGTGAACCTGAACAAATCTTTGGGTGCAAACTAGACCCAAAATATTCACAACTGCAGGTCGTGTGGGCGTCTCCAGGTTCCCTGCCTCCTTCCAAACTTTCCAACCCAGATACTTTGTCTCCTCCCACTTCAACACTAGTCCTTTCTCCAACTAATTCCAAATTGGTATTCTTCCACAACAGCAACAGGAACACCCCAGCACCCCAAAATTACAGTCAGGACAATGCACTATGACAATGCACCCTCTTATGTAGCTAATCCATATCAAGTAATTCCAGTCGCACAATACAGTGGATGCTTCTCCCAACGAAACTTCCAAAGTCTTGATCGGCAGAAGTTTTAAACAATCACTACCACAGGATCGGGGAAGGGGAGAGATGTGTCCTGCACAGGAAGTGACTCCGAGGAAGGGGGCTTGCCATGGATGCGCTGGTGCCGTTGGAGGGTGGAACCGTCCCTGTAGCTTTTCCCACATTCGTCGCACTGGAAAGGGCGCTCGCCCGTGTGGATGCGCTGATGGCGCACCAGTTTGGAACGGTGGCTGAAGCTTTTGGGGCAGTCAGGGCATGGATGAGGCTGCCCAGAGGCGTGAGTGATCTGGTGTTCAGCCAGCAGGCTGGGCAAAGTGAAGGAACGGCAGCATTCCCGGCAGGCGTGGGGGTGCTCAGTGGAATGGATCAGCTGGTGTCGGGAAAGGCTGGAGTTCCGGGTAAATGTCCGCCCGCAGTCGGAGCACTGGGGGGTCTCACTCTCTGCTAAGTGGGCATGGTCGACTGACGGGAGGTTCGTGCTGGGGCAATTCGTGCTGGGGCAATTCATGCCGCTGTCTGGATGGGGCGGCCCATCATCAGTGATGAGCAGGCAATCATCATCCTCGCCCTCATCCTCACCGTCAAGTTCCTTGTTCCACTCATGGTGATCCCCATCCCCCACACGGAGCTCCACAATCTCGTTCTCGTGATCTCCGGATTGAAGGTCTAAACCCGGCTGGGATTCGTGGTTCTCAGGTTGGAGCTCAATCAGCGTGTTGTTTTCATGGTGTCCGTTGATGATCTCAGAAGTCCACCCATGTTCATAATCCCCCACGCAGAACTCCAGGATCTCCTCACCTTGATGATCTCCAGTGAGGAGGCCCGAGCTTGGCTGTCCCTCATAGCCCCCGGCATGGAGCTCACTTATCTGTTCCCCATCCTGCGTGTCTGCAATCCACTCGTATTCCCACTCCTCCTCGCAAAGGTCAAAGCCTTGCCCGAGCTCCGAGTCTACCCCATGGAGCTCCGTACCATGCTCTCCTTGCTGTTGCCACTGCAGTTGGTGTACCCGTAGGTGCTGGATCAGGTTGGAGCGGCGGCTGAAACATCTGCCACACTCCGGACAGCTATGGGGGCGCTCTCCTGTGTGAACCCGCCGATGCTGCCGCAGATTGGAGCTGAGGCAGAATCCGCGGCCACATACTTCACAGCGGAAAGGCCGCTCGCCAGAGTGGGTCTTCTGATGCCGAGCCAGTTTGTAGCGATCACAGAAGCGCTTCCCACACTCTGAGCACTCACAGGAGGGTTCCCCCGTATGAAGGCGTCGGTGCCGGGATAACTTTGAGCGCTGAGCAAAGCTTTTTGGACAGTCAGCGCACCGGTAGGGCTTCTCTCCAGAGTGAGAGAGCTGGTGCCGTGCCAAGGCCGACTGCCATGGGAACGTCTTCCCACAGTCGGGGCATCCAAAGCGTGGCTCAGTCCGATGCCATCGGGGCCTGTTCCCATCCTTGCTGGGAGAGTTATTTTTGACAGTGGTATCCCAGGCTTCTAGAGGGCTCGTAGACCCTAATGCAGCCGGCAGCTTATCAGCAGCTTTGTCTTCCTTCCACGTTACCAGTTCCTCACAGTCAGACTCGCTTGAGAGCTCAGCATCTTCTGGAAAGGGAAAGACAGAGAAGAGAGAGAATTATGAGGTGGCTGCTCTTTCCTTTTCCAGCATTACTCACACATTCCTAGCCACTACGAAGTTTCTCTCTGCTACCAAACATTGCCCACTTGGTTTTTAAGCCTTCTCAGAAATTATAAGGACTGAAATTATAAGGACTTTTTAAGAAAGGAAGACTGAGATTATCTATTTCAGGTGGGTAGCCATGTTGGCATGCAGCAGGACTGAGAGCTTGACTCTTGAAAGCTTATACCCTGGAAATCTTGTTGGTCTTTAAGGTACTGATGGACTAAAATCTTTTTTTTTTGAAGTTATTATAAATGTTATTTAGAAAAAGAGAAATAACAATTGAATGCATAGAATCTTATACAAAATACATTAGGATACATCAAAAAAGTATATATAATATATAGTAATAGATTTGAGCTACATGAAAGATAGAATCAGAATATATAAGATAACTGAACATCATACTTTTACTCCTCTATCTCACTTCCATTATCAAAAAGAAAGAATAAGCTATAATATTTCTAAATGTATTTGATAACCTATTTTAAGAGGGGTTTTTTTAAGGGGGATTCAACATAGGTGGAACGTTAAACATTTTGTATTCAACGTTGTATTCTATCACACAATATTTGGTATATTTCGTTATTAGTCTCACTATTTAACTTAACTATTAGTCTATTTTGATGTTTGTAGATTTTAAATTGTACATGCAAAGAGTACACAGCAATAGTAAGAACATAATATGAAAAACAATATTTAAAAAGGAAAATTGACCATTTCTGTGCCCTAGTTATATAAATCTTGAGATTATCTGTGTGTTATTATTATCCTCCCAATAATCACCCTATGAGGTGGGTGGGGCTGAGAGAGCTCTGTAAGAGCTGTGACTGACCCAAGATCACCCAACTGGCTTCAAGTGGAGGAGTGGGGAATCAAACCTGGCTCTCCAGATTAGAGTACCCCCTGCTCTTAACCACTACACCAAACTGGCTCTCAAAGCCACATTCTGCCTGCTTAGAGAAGAGCATTTGTATCCTGCTTATCAAAATGCCCCGGGAGCCTCATATTGAGCCATTAAAAAAAAATCAGTGAAAAGATCAAATATTTTTTAAAAGGTGAACAATTTTAAGTGACAACAGAGAACCAAACAAATGGAATTGCATCCTGCATATCTTGTTCTGCAAACAGTAGCTCTCATATTGGAAGAAGGTTCCTTACTCTAGAGGGACGCGCCACCATTAGTGGAGCTGATCTGCCAGCTCTGTCCCAATCTTATACACTAATAAAAAGAGCAAGGAGATGGTCACCTGAAGAGTGCAACTGGTGCAGAGAATATTAGGAGATGCCGTCTGGCAAGTATGAGGGTCACAGGCCAGGAAGGGCTTCAAAGGTAACAACCAGCACCTTGACCTGGGCATGGCAACCAGTGTAGATGGAGCTATATGGTTTGTGCAGTGAACCCCAGACAAAAGCCCTGTTGCCGTATTGTGTACCAACTGAAGTGTTTGGATCATCTTCAGGAGGTAGCCCCATGAACAGTATATCACAGTAGTCCAACATGGAGGTTCCAGTGGCACAGGATCAGTAGGGCAAAGTCAACAGAGTCTAAATAGGGTGCTAACTTATAAGCCAAGTATAATTGAGAGATGGCAGCAACAGTCCCAGCTTGTTTTTCTCTCAAAAAGCCAGGACTTTGTCTGAGACAACATGTCCTGGAACATACTCAGACCCAACCTAAATGTTCCGCCGGCAAGCCAAAGAGTGTCCCACTGGGCGCCTCTGCTCAGGCACAGCATCTTGTTTAAAGACTGCACTGCAACCTGAGCAAAACAGGTATGCACGCTTCGTTTGCACATCGGAGATTCCTTGCCGAGACTGTGACAACGTGCCGGCCGAGTACTCGTCGCACCTCAACTCAGATTGCAGTGCAGTTTAAATGAGATGCTGAGCCTGCACGAAGTTGCATGGGGAAGCTCTTCGCCTCACCAGTGTTTCAATCGGCCTCATTATTCCCAGGGACCCCGCACAACAGGGAGATGTGGGCAAAGTATCAGTTGAAAGAGGAACATCCGAGAAGCTGCCAAGCCACCCCAGGGTGCCCCTGAACACAAGGGACATCGAGGGCAGCGGCATCTCACCTGCGTCTCTTGGCACCTCCTTTTCTTCAGATTTGGGGGGGTCATGGAAACATGGCTCCTGGTTCTTGCTGCTTTCCATCCTGGAGATCAGATCGGGTTTCTGAATGGGGAAACCTGTCCAGGACGGGGAGAGACGACAAAAGGAAATTTCACAAGGAGAATTTTTTACAAATGCCATGTAAGACACAGCTCTCCTCCGCTGCTTGCCAAGCACATGCACAATTAGCATCATGACTCCACAAGTACAAGCTGGGACATCCCGTCACTCACATGCACACGTTACCTGACATAAGCCACCATCTCTGTATAACAGGGGCTAAGACTGGCCTGTACGTTTTTGTATGTTGATTAGTTTTGGTTTTGTTTGTTTTATTAGTATATGTATAATTGTAGTTTTTTAGGTTTGTTTTTAATTATATAAAACTTTTAATTAAAAAAAGACTGGCCTGCCTTGCAAGGATGTTTTAAATACTACTGCACATGTCAGGGACATGCGAGGACTTTTGAAGGAGTGGAAATTTCTTCCCTCTTCTCCTGGCCCCGGTTCCCCCCTCTCATTCATATTCCCTCTTCCCCCCCCCACCACCTTCCTCGTCCTCCTGCCTTCCTTCCCTCTCTCTGCCCTCCCACCTGACAAGTTCTTCCTGACCCTACCCGCTCACACGACCACCCACCCATTCTGCCTATCCCTGCCTGGTCTTCCCTCCCACCAGCAGCTCATCCACCTATCTGCAGTTTTAATTCCTTTCGCCTACCTGCCTCCTGTTTTCTCCTCGTAGACATTTATCAACCAAGATTGTTGGGGGCGGTTTTGCCTCCTTTCCCTTCCCTGGTGAAGCAGGAGGCCACTTGCCTACCTGTTCTCGGTGGCCACCTCCATGTTTTCACACAACATCTTGCGCTTTGGAAAGCCGACCCAATGAAAGATGGTGCGGTTTACTTTCTGGAGGTTTTTTCCCCCCACTTTTGTTTTAAGTTTTCATCTTTTTCCACTGACATGGGGTTTCCCCCAAGTTTGCAAAAACTTATCTCTTAGCCCTGGGAGTTCCAATTGTGCATTTTTAAAAATGAGCCTGATCAGGGATATAGGGCAAAAGGGGGAAATCTCTTCCTGCCCCTCTAGCCACTGTTTTCTTCCTTCTTCTGTCCAATCCACTCTCACACCCTGAGACGTCCAAAACACCTGTTTTCTCCTACCTGCCCGATCGCTCTGTTCCTCCTGCCCTCCCTAATCAGCAATTTCTCTTCCACCCCCTTAACCGATGCCTACTTTTCGTTTTCACATTTTTAAAACAACTGTGATGTCTGCACATGCACAAATGCCACATGGAGATGACTTCTGAACCCACTAATTTACAGTACTCGGACAATAACTGGTCATTTTAGGAATTACCCAAGAGAGCCACATGCCCAGCTCCCCTACTATGTGCGGTTCTAAGGCTCTGCCTAGAGCCCACGTCTCCTGCCACTCAAGCTCCAGTTAACAGAGCGAAGGCTGGCCACACTTGCACATTCCCAGGGAAACTGCAATTTAGCAACCGACTCCCTCCCTTCCCCTGCTACCCATTTTTAATATAGTGTTTGAATGGTGGAGAGGTTCAAATGGTACGGGTTATCAATAGTGTTTAGTATGTTCCAAGCACTTGCCACTAGAGGGCTCCAGCAGGCATGTATTGGGCCAACTCAAAGGCATTCTTATTTTATCCCTGAAAGGCTAAAGGCAGGTGGGAAACGGGGAGGGGGGGAATAGCGTATCGACTAGTCCAAAGGCAGCCCATTTAGGAAGACTGGACTCAAATGCCCTCCCTCAGTGCCCCCCATCATGTCTATTGTGACAAGGGCAACAAATCCAGATCTCAGGGCAGCCTGCTTAAGCTTTTCACACATCGCATTTTGGGGATTTTCAGTCACACTCTTTGCATGGCAAGAACAACGGCAGTCTTAGAGGGCATCTATACACAGGGCACACTACTGTGAAGTTATTGGGGGAGGGCAAACAGCAATGCCTCCAAAGACCACAGCCGTGTGTGCAGGAAATGAGCCCAACAGCTCCTCCCTTCCCATATGCACAAGTCGGGGACACCAGGCTTATCCAGAGATCTTTCTGCGCTCTCTCCCCGCCTCCAGCAGCATCTCCTTACCCAGTGACCGGACATTCCCGTAGTTCTCCAGCATGACCTCCCGGTAGATCTGCCTCTGAGTTTCATTCAAGAGTCTCCACTCCTCCTCTGAGAAATACATGGCCACTTCTTCAAAGGTCACCAGTGCCTGAAACCATGCACGTGAGTTAGAGGTCCATCTCCCGCTGGGCTGAGGTGCCCCCTCTCCCCTTGCTAGCTACAGGCTCAACGGACAGCTTTCCATTACTCCCTTGAGATTATCTATCCCCGTAAGAGGGTTGCCAGATCAGGGCAGGGTTGGATGTATTGCACAGGAACACAGAGAAGCTGTCAGCTAGAATATTGCAGGATTGCCCCATGGTTGTGAAACGAAGTCCACCCTGCCCGAATTTCAGTGCCTGGTTAAAACGTTTCTGTACACTCAAGACTTTTTGGATGAAAATTTTACTCCACCTTCTAGTTATTTTTATGAGTCCTGGTCTGTTTCATCCACCTGTTTGATGCGTTTACATTTTATAGACTGTTTGACACGGTTGGTTTTATATCCTGATGGTTTTATTGCTGCAGAATTAAGGGTTTTAAAAACTGTTTTTACTGTTTTCTTGAGGTTTTAGCCACCGCTGAGTGGATATGTGGAGACAGCATAGAAACACTATAAAAAAAAATAAAACTGAATTTGGCAAAGTTCAACAGTGTTGCAGTCCAAGCATATGGCAGTGCATGGGGGGCATGGAACTCACAGGGGTCGTGTCCTACAAGGAAGCCACCGCAGGCTTTTGTTCCCTGTGGCTGCTGAATCAGATTTCTTAGGGTAGCCCCCCTCCTCAAGTGGGGCTACAGCCACCTGTCGGAGAACCTGAATCTTCCATCCCACAATGATAGTTCCCTACCATTCAGAGTGCTTTGAGTCCAGGCCAGGCTACCTCGGGGCAGCGGACTGACTTTATTTTATCTATTTACTTCATTTATACCCCTCCATCTTTCTTCCCAGATGGAACTCAAAGTGGATTACCTCATTCTTTCTTCCATTTTATCCTTGTGGCAACCCTGTGAGATAGGTCAGGCTGAGAGAGAGCAACTGAAGCAAAGTCAGCCAGCAAATTTGCACAGTCAAGAGGAGATTCGAACCTGGGCCTCCCAGTTGTTAGTCAGTTTTTAATGTGCTGTTTTAATGTTTTAAACCACTTCACTATCCTGGGTCTCAATTCAGACAGTTCCTGGGTATACCAGTCAAGGATCTAACCAGCAGCCTGATCCAGGTCAGACTACCTGGGGACAGGTGTGGCACAGCTGCCCGTCAAAAGGGTAAGGCCTCTTCTTCCATTCTGCATCGGGTGTTATTTAGTTAAATGTGCATATTTTGTATAAACTGTCGTTTGCTGTTTTTATGGTATAATAAGCTTGGTACAATAAACTTAATCATTAAAGCAGACATTGCAACTTTGGGTTTTGATCGTGTTTTCTTTTTGCTGTTGACACAATATCTGGCCCTGCCTGACCAAAATATGGGAACTGGAAAAGAAAACAGGATGGAGATGAAGCACGAGAGGTGGGGGAGAAGGGAAAGGGAAGACCGTATCAAACAGCATTCCCAGACATCACTGCAGAATTGTGCATGTGCTTAATGTGTGTCCAACAGGCAGGAAAGCCAGGGTGGGAGGGGGCGATATGGTGCCTTGCGCAGAGCCCAAAAATTCAAGCTATGCCACTGGCAGAGGCCAGGAGGGGAAAAGGCAACTGCCAAGGCCTCCTCCGCATTTCTGGCCATTTCTGGCTGGGAACGCCTCTCCTCTCAGCCACCAACTGCCATCTGCAAGGGAGATTAGGCTGATCTGAAACCTCACCAAAAATTCCCCCTCAGGCATCTTTTTATTTCGTTTTTGTATTGGCTCCTAATTGCTGTAAGCTGCTTTGTGGCTGAAAAGTGGGGTAAAAATGTCATCAGTCAATCCATCAGTGCCATGAACAGACCTCAGCATCCTAATGATCATATCTTGTTTTGAGTAAGTTTCCAGCCCTCATGACTGGCCAGACAGACCATGTAGGAAACGGCTGGAGAAATTTCTAAAGGAAAGAACAAACAAAGAGGGAGGGCAGGGAGACAGAGGAGTTAGGCCCTATTTCCAGCTGTTAGCAGATGTAGCTTTTGGTGCATCGCGAAATTCCCTGCCACTCTCCATGATGCCCAGAAGTAGAATTAATTATGTCCAATAATGTCTATGCCCTGACCTGGATAGCCCAGGCAAGCCTGATCTGATCAGATCTCGGAAGCTGAGCAGGGTCAGCCTTGGTTAATAATTGGATGGGAGACCTCCAGTGAAGACCAGGGTTGCAGGGACAGGCAATGGCAAACCACCTCTGTTAGTCTCTTGCCTTGAAAACCCCAGCAGGGGTTGCCGTAAGTCAGCAATGACTCGATGGCACGTTCCACCACCACCAATAATGTTTATACATTTGACAGGCATGACTGCAAAATTCAGCTTTTTTTGAGCACCGCCACTGTAATGGTCACAGAATGCAGAGGAAACGGTTCCTCTCACTCCACCCACAGAGGCGGCTCCAGGTCCGGCATGCTGCTTCGGCTGTGCCATCAGTGCCACCGCACCATACTTATCTTATCACAACCACCTCATTCTGCTGCACGGGTCGATCAGGCCACAGGCAGCCGGACTGAATAAGACTGTTCGGCCCAGTAAAAGCGATAATGGTGGGACTGGGAGACATCAATTTATCACACAGTCTCATCCATGTGAATGAAGATGAGATTCTGCCCTGAGGAGCTTACAATTCAAACTTCAGGGGGGGTGGGAAGGGAAATGATCCAGCTACACTGCTGAAAGTAAGCACGTCCGTCTTGGACAGAAAACGTCCTGGGGACCAAGAGCACATCATCCTTGAGCACCGCAAAGGAAGAAAAGTCCGGGGCTGGGATTAGTGCCGTTTTATGGATTTTGTTATTATGTTGTATGTTCCGTTTGGATTTTATTGGATTTTTATTATGTCTTGTTGATTTTAACTGATGTCATTGATTACTGATGTGATATGATGTGATGCCATATGAAGCACAAAAATCAGATAAAATCAGGATTTAAACATAGCAACAAAAATTAACAACAAAATTTGACACACAGGTAGTGAAAGAGGGAGGGATGGAGGAGATGGGAACAGGAAGAATAATATGTGTTCAGGTCAGGTAAACGTAGTTTAGGCTTAGTTTTAAATAATGATGAGAACTGATATTATTTGTTCATAATAAGTAACAACATGGAGACAATTCAGTGCTATCAAGAACTTGGGTGGCCTACAGGCACAAGCACCCCCAGCCCCCTTTTCTCAGGTAATTTCTTACGTCTCCTTGGCTCTTCAGTCTAAACCACCCTTCTGCTGCTTTTCAGAACTCCAGAATCCCCTTTCTACCTCACTGCTTACCCTGTACCCCAAAAAGAGATCTCACCGTCTTCCCGTGTCTCTGCAGTAGCGAAAGTCCCGTCTGGAAGTTTTCCACCAGATCAACAGCCTGGGCGCACGACTCTGGGTGCTGCTGCCACACCCAAGTCTGTATTTGTTGAGGCAAAATGGCCAAGAACTGCTCAAGCACCAACAATTCCAAGATCTGCTCCTTGGTGCGGCTCTCTGGCTTCAGCCAGAGCCTGCAAAGTTCTAGTAGTTGCCCATAAGCCTTCCGTGGGCCCTCGGTTTCTTGGTAGCGGAACCACCGGAAACCCTGGCGCGCAGTCTCTATGACAATGCCACCCTCTCCCAAAACGGCTCCCTGAGCTTTCTGATCATCTCCCTTATCCACAACTTCTGGATTCTTACAGGACTCTTTGGTTTCACCTTCATGATGGGCCACTCCAGGCTTAGCCACTTTATGTGAGGAAGCCACCCTCTCCTGTGACATCACCTCAGACGGCGTTGACTCTTCTGCACTGGAGTCAGCTGCTTTCCTAATACAGGCCTCACAGAACTTACGGCTGTCCTCCAGCGTCTCTTCCGTCTGGACAGCCTTTTCTTCCCTGTGCTTCTCAGGGGACTCCAGGACCTCCTCGTCAATACTGCCTCCATCTATCACCTCGGGCTGGGTCACTTTTTCACAAGCAGTATTAGTCACTCCTTGAGGGGAGATGACACGTGCCTCAATGCCATCCTCTAGCACTGCCCTTGGTACTGCTGACATCTCTTCTTCGGGGCCAACCTCTTCTTCTTCAATCGTAATCACACAATCTGGCCCAACCATCACTTCTGTTTTCGTGCCTCTCTCTTCTTTGGGATCAGGTTCATTATCGAAAGGGACCACACACGTCTCAATATCATCGTCCAGGGTCTCCTCAGGAACATTGGCATCAGTCGCCACATCCTCTGGAGTGGGCAGAATCAACTGTTGCCGGACTTCCCAACACTGGGGCTTCACACCCGTTTCATTCAGGTCCATCCGGTCCTTCCGAGACCGTGAGCGCTTCAGGATTTCCTTGATGGTCCCAACAGGAGGGGAACTCTCTTCCATTTCGACACTGATTTGGACCCCTGGTTCCAATGGCGAAGGGAATCGGAGAACCCAAGTGGATGGCCCCCCAGGCTTGGTGGCCATTGTTGATTTGGCTCCCAGAGATCAGGGACGGGACGCTCTCCCAGTGTTACTGCCAGTCCCGCCGGTTCCCCACTTTACATGAATAACTGCCTTCTGATGGCATAGAATAGGATGGCGATTCCTTTGGAGCCACAAAGCTGAAGAAAAAAACGGAAAGATGTTAAATAGATTTTTTTTTACATTTACAGATAATAAGTTCACAGACCAAAGACAAGAAGACCCTGACAAAAAAAACCCTGTCATCATACATAACAACAACATCCAATTTATAGATCGTTCTTCAGGATGACTTAACACCTACTCAGAGCAGTTTACGAAGTATGTCATTGTTATCCCCAAAACAAACACCCTGTGAGGTAGATGGGGCTGAGAGAGCTCCAGAGAAGTGTGACTAGCCTAAGGTCACCCAGCTGGCTTCAAGTGGAGGAGTGGGGAATCAAACCCGGCTCTCCAGATTAGAGTCCTGCTGCTCTTAACCACTACACCAAACTGTAGTGAACCAACATATCACCACTGTCCCTACTTACAGTCTCAGTCTAAAAATGAAATAATTTTTCATTCTTATTTCTCAATTCATGATTTCCCCCATGGAACAGCAGTCTGCCCCCACACAGAATTAAGGCTAATAGCAGCTATCAAGTTTTACCAGAAGTTCTGGCTGTGAGTTCCTCTAGTTGTTTTTGGTCTTATACCTACCACCTGTAGCTTTTTACTATAGGCCATTTCATACCTACAGAAGAGGGAAAAAGCTTTGCACAGGCAGGACTCTACCACCTCAGTTTCACATGGAAGGCATACCTAAAATCACTCTCAGAGGCGTTAAACAATAGTAATAGAGGCAAGACCCTAGATTTTTAAAAAAATTTAGTAACGGCTTCTTTCCAGCATGGTAATTTCCATGATTTTCGACAGTGGGGTGGGAACAACTTTTAGAGAAGAGCCTTTCCCCCTGAAAAGTAGAGCCAGTTCCTATAGCCACCGCTTGGAAACTGTTGGATACATTTCTACCGGTCTACAACAGCAGCTACCGCGTAACAGATACCTTTGGTGAGCACACAGAGGAACAAGGGAGCATAAAGAACAGAACATTTGGGAGCCTAAATTGTTTTACTTTTTAAATTGATCTTTATCTCATTTTTGTTTTCTTCATTTATACCCTGCCTTTCTCCTCCTCCTCCTCAAGCAGCTGACACCATTCTCCTTTCCTCCCTTTTAACCTCACAACAACCCTGTGAGGTAGGTCAGGCCGAGTTTCTGTGACCAGCCCAAGGTCTCCCAGTGGGCTTCCATGGCAGAGCAGGGATTCGAACCTGGGTCTCCCAGAGTCTAGTCTGCCACTCTAACCCCCATTAGAATGTTTACATTTTTTATTGTTGTTGCCACATTCGGTCCCAGGGTTGATTCAGAGTAAGGCAGCTATATATAAATGTGAAATAAATAATTTGCCCCATCAAAAGAAACAAGGAGACTAAAACAAGGGAACTGAGTTAAAGGAAAATAAGGGGTGTGTGTGTGCAATCTGTGCTATCTAGACCATTCAGCGTTTCTTCTGCCTCGCAGGTCTATGTCCTCAACGGCCAGAGCCCAAATAACAGGGCCATACCTACACTAGCAAATCCGTATCTTAGCACCTTAAGGGCCAACTAGATTTAGGGACCGGAATCTTGCTTTTCTACTGCAGACCAACACTGCTCCCCACCTGAAAAGATCAGGTGGGGAGCAGATCAGTTACTCTTTAAAGGGGGAGGGGAGAGACCTTCGCAGTCGGAATTTCTCTCCAAGGCTGGGAATGCAGTTAGGAAGGGAGAGGGGTGAAGCAGGATTGCTCCTGGGGAAGGTCTGGGGAGAGTCTAGGCCAAGACTCCCGGGTTGGAGTGCACAGGATATCGTAAATGGGAACAGAAGGGTTCAATGGCAGGACTCCTGGGTCCTTTCCAGTGCTGGGCCAAGGAACAGAAGAGCTAAAGGGCAGGACTCCTGGGTCCCTTCCATTGCTGAACAGAAGGGTTAAATGGGAGGACTCCTGGGTCCTTTCTAGTCCTGGACCAAGGAACAGAAGAGTTAAATGGGAGGACTCCTGGGTCCTTTCCCTCGCTGCACCGAGGAAAGGGCCTGGGCGCCCGGACTCCTGGGTTCCCCGCCCTCCTCAGCGCTGGGAAGGGGGCGGGGCCGCCGTGGGTAAAGCAGGCTGGAATTAAAAGGCAGGACGCCGGGGTCCCCCCTCGGCCGCGAACAGGCGGCAGCGCAGGCAGAACGCCCGACTTCTCTTGCGATGGGAGGGAGGTGCAAGACCGGAGGGGGCACCGGATCCGGGTGTTCTCTTCCCACGCGGTGGGGGGGGGGAAGCGCGCACAGAAAGCAAGTGGCTGCCCCTGCGCCCCTCCCCCAACCATGCACGAAATCTGGGGAGGTGCATTCTTCTCCCTCCCCCCTGCTGGCCCCGATCCCTCCTCGAGTCCTCTCCCACCCACCCCCGTCTTCTCGTCATTGCAACCTACGGAATCGCCGCCTCCGGGGGGAAGCTCTCTTTACGCGCGCCCCTCCAAATCCCGGGCGCTCCCCTCTTCTCCCCCTGCACGCTCAGATCGGGGGATGGAGAAGCTGATCCCCCCCCCCGGTCAGGAAATGAGCAAACAGCCCGCGCTGCTGCCAGCCCCTCCCGACCAGGCACTGGCTTACCCTCCTCTTCCGTCTCTTTGCACATGGGGGGAGAGAGGAGAGGAATTAACTCCTCCTTGCCCGGCCTGCTTGCAAAAAGGGGCTTGCATCGGGTGCCCCCTCCCTCCTAGACTCCAGTTTGCTTGGCGGGCGGGCGCAGACCCCCTGGATTCTGCGCGCGTTTACTCGGGAGTAAGCCCCACTGGGACTTGCTCCCAAGTAAGCGTGCAAAGGATTGCAGGCTCTTTTGATTTTTTTTTTATTTTAAAACTCCAGGTTAAATCTTACAGATCGCCTTCTGACGTTTTGGCAGGTTTTTTAAAAAAAAG
Organism: Eublepharis macularius; assembly: GCF_028583425.1. NCBI lineage: Eukaryota > Metazoa > Chordata > Lepidosauria > Squamata > Eublepharidae > Eublepharis > Eublepharis macularius. Next base: position 65,721,209 of record NC_072801.1, on the reverse strand, counting down.
TTAGCTTCAATTGTGCTACCTATCAGGTAGCAGATCAAGATGGGAAGCCGTGTTTGTCTGTAGCAGTAGAACGCAAGAGTCCAGAAGCACAGCCCGGATGAGACTAACAAAATTTGTGGTAGGGTATGAGCTTTCCTATGAGTTCTTGCTCTTTCTACTACTATTAGGTAACAGATTCCCTGCACACACACGCACTTTAAATTGCTGCAAAGCTCCTGCCCTGGAAATCTTGCTGGTCTCTAAGGTGCAACTGGACTCAAATCTTACTCCTCTGCTGCAGAACAACACCGCTACCTGTGAGGGGATTTAGTCCACTTCTCCAATCTTGGGAGACACCTTTGAAGACTAGTTTTAACTTATCAAGGCAGACCAACACTTTGGTCATTTAAAGAAGGAAAAGTTTATTGAGAGAGATCCTCACATGCAACAGTACTGCGTGCCCATAAAAGATTTTAGACTCACTTTTATGCCTTCTAATAGACTGAACAAAGTAAACTTGCTAAGTATTGTTCACCCAAGTACCTCCCAAACTCCTAAGTCTCCATCTTGGAAGAGGCTTTCCTTGGAAGAGGCATTCCCTTGGTGATGACTGTGACATCTATATCATCTATAAAGATGATAGATATATATCAAACTGTTGCTTGATTCATGTGCAATTTTATGAAGTTTTACAGGGCAAGTCACTTTCTAGGAGTAAACCCCACTGAATGTGCTAGGGAAGAATTCTGAATAGACCTATTTAGGGTTGTTCTCTTAACCTGCAATCCTAAAGACACTTTCCTAGGAGTAAGCCCCATTGAATAGTGTTCAACTTACTTCTGAGTAGACCAGCTCAGTCTCAGGATTGCTCTCTCACAGTGCAATCCTAAGAGGAGTTACTCCAGTCTGTGCTCATGTTTTACTTAGTTTTTATTGGGATTTAATTGTTAAAGGGTTTTATTCTAGTTTTGTGCTTTCTTTAAAATAAAAATGGCCAACTTTTCTGTAATCAAATCTTCAATAAAAATCGTTAAGCAATCCCTGTCAAAACAAACTGAAATCCATCCCATGAAACAACTTCCAGCGGCAGGGCCGTATTATTCATAAGGCCGACTACGCCGAAGCCTAAGGGCCCCCACATAAATTACAACGAATTGATTCTCTTATATAACCTCTATTGAGAAGAAAATTAACTGCTTCCTTATTGAAGTGAAACAAATTGCCTCTTATAGTAAAACGGTTAACCATAAATTATATAATTTTAATTAATAATACACATTTTATTCACTTCAAAATATTACAGTATTGAACAATTATATCCCTCAAATACGCTTTCCTGAAGAGTTCTACTTGTGCAATAAAAATATTAAAGAATTGTGAATAGAATTCTTCAGGAGACCCTCAAAATGGATATAGGGCTATGTACTGCCGTCTAGTATCTCCTGTACCAAGGTCAGGCTGACAGCTGTCCTGAGGTGAAAGATTGAAGTGCTGGAGGGGGCCTGAAATATCTGAAAGCCTAGAGGCCCGGCCATGGGTTAATACGGCCTTGTCCAGTGGTATACAACACAGTGCAATGAGGGAATT